>NC_061514.1:272327737-272429683 GCF_022539505.1 Lolium rigidum
TCGATTGCTATATTTGTGCTAGAGCTTTTATTTTGAAAACATGAAACAATTTTGTCAACGGTAGTAATAAAGCATATGAGTTATGTAAATTATATCTTACAAGTTGCAAGCCTCATGCATAGTATACTAATAGTGCCCGCACCTTGTCCTAATTAGCTTGGACTACTGGGATCATCGCAATACACATGTTTTAACCAAGTGTCACAATGGGGTACCTCCATGCCGCCTGTACAAAGGTCTAAGGAGAAAGCTCGCATTTTGGATTTCTCGCTTTTGATTATTCTCAACTTAGACATCCATACCGGGACAACATGGTCAACAGATAATGGACTCCTCTTTAATGCATAAGCATGTGGCAACAATTAGTGTTCTCATATGAGATTGAGGATATATGTCCAAAACTGAAACTTCCACCATGATTCATGGCTTTAGTTAGCGGCCCAATGTTCTTCTCTAATATGCATGCTCCAACCATTAAGGTGGTATATCTCTCTTACTTCAGAAAAGACGGACATGCATAGCAACTCACATGATATTCAACAAAGAGTTGATGGCGTCCCCAGGAACATGGTTATCGCACAACAAGCAACTTAATAAGAGATAAAGTGCATAAGTACATATTCAATACCACAATAATTTTTAGGCTATTTTGTCCCATGAGCTATATATTGTAAAGGCGAATGATGGAATTTTAAAGGTAGCACTCAAGCAATTTACTTTGGAATGGCGGAGAAATACCATGTAGTAGGTAGGTATGGTGGACACAAATGGCATAGTGGTTGGCTCAAGGATTTTGGATGCATGAGAAGTATTCCCTCTCGATACAAGGTTTAGGCTAGCAAGGTTTATTTGAAACAAACACAAGGATGAACGGTGCAGCAAAACTCACATAAAAGACATATTGTAAACATTATAAGACTCTACACCGTCTTCCTTGTTGTTCAAAACTCAATACTAGAAATTATCTAGACTTTAGAGAGACCAAATATGCAAACCAAATTAGCAAGCTCTAGGTGTTTCTTCATTAATGGGTGCAAAGTATATGATGCAAGAGCTTAAACATGAGCACAACAATTGCCAAGTATCAAATTATTCAAGACATTTAAGAATTACTACATGTAGCATTTCCCGATTCCAACCATACAACAATTTAACGAAGAAGATTCAACCTTCGCCATGAATACTATGAGTAAAGCCTAAGGACATATTTGTCCATATGCAACAGCGGAGCGTGTCTCTCTCCCGCACAATGAATGCTAGGATCCATTTTATTCAAACAAAAACAAAAACAAAACAAACCGACGCTCCAAGCAAAGTACATAAGATGTGACGGAATAAAAATATAGTTTCAGGGGAGGAACCTGATAATGTTGTCGATGAAGAAGGGGATGCCTTGGGCATCCCCAAGCTTAGACGCTTGAGTCTTCTTAAAATATTCAGGGGTGAACCACCGGGGCATCCCTAAGCTTAGAGCTTTCACTCTCCTTGATCATATTGCATCATTCTCCTCTCTTGATCCTTGAAAACTTCCTACACACCAAACTTGAAACAACTCATTAGAGGGTTAGTGGACAATAAAAATTAACATGTTCAGAGGTGACACAATCATTCTTAACACTTCTGGACATTGCATAAAGCTACTGGACATTAATGGATCAAAGAAATTCATCCAACATAGCAAAAGAGGCAATGCTAAATAAAAGGCAGAATCTGTCAAAACAGAACGAGTCCGTAAAGATGGATTTTATTGAGGCACCGGACTTGCTCAAATGAAAATTCCCAAATTGAATGAAAGTTGCGTACATATTTGAGGATCACGCACGTAAATTGGCTTAATTTTCGAGCTACCTACGAGGAGGCGGGTCGAAATTTGTGACAGACAAAGAAATGCATGAGTCTAGCGATAATCCAAATCTAGTATTCACTTTACTATCAAAGACTTTACTTGGCACAACAAAGCACAAAACTAAGATAAGGAGAGGTTGCTACAGTAGTAAACAACTTCCAAGACTCAAATATAAAACAAAGTACTGTAGTAAAAACATGGGTTGTCTCCCATAAGCGCTTTTCTTTAACGCCTTTCAGCTAGGCGCAGAAAGTGTAAATTAAGTATTATCAAGAGATGAAGAATCAACATCATAATTTGCTCTAATAATAGAATCATAAGGTAACTTCATTCCTTTTCTAGGGAAGTGTTCCATATCTTTCTTGAGAGGAAATTGATATTTAATATTACCTTCCTTCATATCAATAGTAGCACCAACGGTTCGAAGAAAAGGTCTTCCCAATATAATGGGGCAAGATGCATTGCATTCAATATCCAAGACAACAAAATCAACGAGGTCAAGGTTATGTTAACCATAATATGAACATTATCAACTCTCCCCAAAGGTTTCTTTTTAGCATTATCAGCGAGATTAACATCCAAATAACAATTTTTCAATGGTGGCAAGTCAAGCATATCATAGACTTTCTTAGGCATAACAGAAATACTTGCACCAAGATCACATAAAGCATTACAATCAAAATCATTGACCCTCATTTTAATGATGGGCTCCCAACCATTTTCTAACTTCCTAGGAATAGAGGTTTCAAGTTTTAGTTTCTCTTCTCTAGCTTTTATGAGAGCATTTGTAATATGTTTTGTAAAGGCAAAATTTATAGCACTAGCATTAGGACTCTTAGCAAGTTTTTGTAAGAACTTTATAACTTCAGAGATGTGACAATCATCAAAATCTAAATCATTATGAGCTACAGCAATGGGATCATTGTCCCCAAGGTTGGAAAAAATTTCAGCGAGTTTTATCACAAGCGATTTCAGTGAGTTTTAGCAATTTCGAGGCGGTTTTGTACGCTTTGCACTAGGAGCAGAAACATTGCCAACACCAATTATTTTTCCATTGATAGTAGGAGGTGCAGCAACATGTGAGGAATCAACATTACTTGTGGTGGTAATAGTCCAAACTTTAGCTACATTATTCTCTTTAGCTAGTTTTTCATTTTCTTCTCTATCCCACCTAGCACGCAATTCAGCCATTAATCTTATATTCTCATTAATTCTAACTTGGATGGCATTTGCTGTAGTAGTAATCTTATTATCAATATCCCTATTAGGCATAACTTTCAATTTTAAAAGATTAACATCAGAGGCAAGACTATCAACCTTAGAAGCAAGAATATCAATTTTATCAAGCTTTTCCTCAACAGATTTGTTAAAAGCAGTTTGTGTACTAATAAATTCTTTAAGCATGGCTTCAAGACCAGGGGGTACACTCCTATTATTGTTTTAAGAATTCCCATAAGAATTAGCATAACCGTTACCATTATTATAAGGATATGGCCTATAGTTATTACTAGAATTGTTCCGATAAGCATTGTTGTTGAAATTATTATTTTTAATGAAGTTTACATCAACATGTTCTTCTTGGGCAACCAATGAAGCTAACGGAACATTATTAGGATCAACATTAGTCCTATCATTCACAAGCATAGACATAATAGCATCAATCTTATCACTCAAGGAAGAGGTTTCTTCAACGGAATTTACCTTCTTACCTTGTGGAGCTCTTTCACGTGTGCCATTCAGAGTAATTAATCATCATATTATCAAGGAGCTTTGTTGCTTCACCAAGAGTGATGGACATAAAGGTACCTCCAGCAGCTGAATCCAATAGGTTCCGCGAAGAAAAGTTCGATCTGCATAAAAGGTTTGGATGATCATCCAAGTAGTCGATCCATGGGTTGGGCAATTTTTAACCAAAGATTTCATTCTTTCCCAAGCTTGAGCAACATGTTCATTATCTAATTGCTTGAAATTCATTATGCTACTTCTCAAAGATATAATTTTAGCGGGAGGATAATATCTACCAATAAAAGCATCCTTACATTTAGTCCATGAATCAATACTATTCTTAGGCAGAGATAGCAACCAATCTTTAGCCCTTCCTCTTAATGAGAAAGGAAACAATTTTAATTTTACAATGTCACCATCTACATCTTTATACTTTTGCATTTCACATAATTCAACAAAGTTATTGAGATGGGCAGCAGCATCATCGGAACTAACACCGAGAAAATTGCTCTCTCATAACAAGATTCGATAAAGCGAGTTTAATTTCAAAGAATTCTGCTGTAGTAGCGAGGTGGAGCAATAGGTGTGCATAGGAAATCATTATTATTTGTGGTTGTGAAGTCACACAACTTAGTATTTTCAGGGGTATTCATTTGAGCAGTAATAAATAAAGCAAACTAGATAAAGTAAATGCAAGTAACTAATTTTTTTTGTGTTTTTGATATAGAGTGCAAGACAGTAAATAAAGTAAAGCTAGCAACTAATTTTTTTGTGTTTTGATATAATGCAGCAAACAAATAAGTAAATAAAATAAAGCAAGACAAAAACAAAGTAAAGAGATTGGGAAGTGGAGACTCCCCTTGCAGCGTGTCTTGATCTCCCCGACAACGGCGCCAGAAAAAGAGCTTGATGCGTGCAGTTGACACACGTCCGTTGGGAACCCCAAGAGGAAGGTGTGATGCGGACGATAGCAAGTTTTCCCTCGAAAGAAACCAAGGTTTATCGAACCAGGAGGAGCCAAGAAGCACGTTGAAGGTTGATGGTGGCGGAATGTAATGCGGCGCAACACCGGGGATTCCGGCGCCAACGTGGAACCTGCACAACACAACCAAAGTACTTTGCCCCAACGAAACAAGTGAGGTTGTCAATCTCACCGGCTTGCTGTAACAAAGGATTAACCGTATTGTGTGGAAGATGATTGTTTGCAGAAAACGAGTAAAGAACAATTGCGATAGATTGTATGCGATGTAAAGAATAGGACCGGGGTCCACAGTTCACTAGAGGTGTCTCTCCCATAAGATAAAAGCATGTTGGGTGAACAAATTACAGTCGGGCAATTGACAAATAGAGAGGGCATAACAATGCACATACATGATATGATAAATATAGTGAGATTTAATTGGGCATTACGACAAAGTACATAGACCGCTATCCGACATGCATCCATGCCTAAAAAGTCCACCTTCGGGTTATCATCCGAACCCCTTCCGGTATTAAGTTGCAAAACAACAGGACAATTGCATTAAGTATGGTGCGTAATGTAATCGGTAACTACATCCTTAGACATAGCATCAATGTTTTATCCCTAGTGGCAACGAGCACATCCACAACCTTAGAACTTTCCGTCATTGTCCCGGATTTAATGGAGGCATGAACCCACTATCGAGCATAAATACTCCCTCTTGGAGTTAAGAGCAAAAACTTGGCCGAGCCTCTACTAATAACGGAGAGCATGCAAGATCATAAACAACACATAGGTAATAACTTGATAATTAACATAACATAATATTCTCTATCCATCGGATCCCGACAAACACAACATATAGTATTACGAGATAGATGATCTTGATCATGTTAAGCAGCTCACAAGATCCAACAATGAAGCACAATGAGGAGAAGACAACCATCTAGCTACTGCTATGGACCCATAGTCCAGGGGTGAACTACTCACTCATCACTCCGGAGGCGACCATGGCGGTGAAGAGTCCTCCGGGAGATGAATCCCCTCTCCGGCAGGGTGCCGGAGGTGATCTCCATAATCCCCCGAGATGGGATTGGCGGCGGCGGCGTCTCAGTAGGGTTTTCCGTATCGTGGCTCTCGGTACAGAGGGTTTCGCGACGGAGGCTTTAAGTAGGCGGAAGGGCAATGCGGGGGGCCACACGAGGGCCCCACACACCAGGCCGGCGCGGCCAAGGGCCAGGCCGCGCCGCCCTATGGTGTCAGTGCCTCGTGGCCCAACTTCCTTTCCCCCTCGGTCTTCTGGAAGCTTCGTGCAAAAATAGGACCCTGGGCGTTGATTTCGTCCAATTCCGAGAATATTTCTTTACTAGGATTTTCGAAACCAAAAACAGCGAAAACGACAAGCTGGCTCTTCGGCATCTCGTTAATAGGTTAGTGCCGGAAAATGCATAAATACGACATATAATGTGTATAAAACATGTAGATATCATCAATAATGTAGCATGGAACATAAGAAATTATCGATACGTCGGAGACGTATCAATACGTCTCCAACGTACCTATAATTTCTGATGTTCCATGCTTGTTTTATGACAATACTTACATGTTTTGCTTGCACTTTATAATGTTTTTATGCATTTTCCGGAACTAACCTATTAACAAGATACCGAAGTGCCGGTTCTGCTTTCTGGCTGTTTTGGTTCCAGAAAGGCTGTTCGGGCAATATTCTCGGAATTCAACGAAACGAAGACCAAACATCATAATTCACCGAGACGGACCAGGACACCGAAGGAGAGTCGGAGGGGAGGCCTGGGCCCCCACACAATAGGGCCGCGCGGGCAGGCCCCTGGCCGCGCCGGACTATGGGGAGGGAGCCCTGGCACCCTTCCGACTCCGACTCTTCGCCTATATAAGTCCTTTCGACCTAAAAACGCGATACGAATTGACGAAACTCCAGAAAGACTCCAGGGGCGCCGCCACCATCGCGAAACTCCGTTTCTGGGGACAGAAGTCTCTGTTCCGGCACCCTGCCGGGACGGGGAAGTGCCCCCGGAAGCCATATCCATCAACGCCACCGCCTCCATCATGCTCCGTGAGTAGTTCCCCCATGGACTACGGGTTCTAGCTGTAGCTAGTTGGTATCATCTCTCCCATGTACTTCAATACAATGATCTCATGAGCTGCTTTACATGATTGAGATTCATCTGATGTAATCGGTGTTGTGTTTGTTGGGATCCGATGGATTGTTACATTATGATTAGTCTATCTATAAAGTTTGTGAAGTTATTGTTGCTGCAATCTTGTTGTGTTTAATGCTTGAAACTAGGGCCTGAGTGGCATGATCTTAGATTTAAGCTCTATACTTATGGCTTAGATTGTATCTACAAGTTATTTGCACATGTCTATGTCCGGAACCAAAGGCCCCAAAGTGACAGAAATTGGGACAACTGGAGGGAAAGGCTTAGGTATGAGGATCACATGTTTTCACCAAGTGTTAATGCTTTGCTCCGGTGCTCTATTAAAAGGAGTACCTCAATTTCCAGTAGATTCCCTTGAGGCCCGGCTGCCACCGGCTGGTAGGACAAAAGATGTTGTACAAGTTTCTCATTGCGAGCACGTATGACTATATATGGAAAACATGCCTACATGATTAATAATCTTGATGTTCTGTCTTAATGCTATTTCAATCCTGTCAATTGCCCAACTGTAATTTGCTCACCCAACACTTGTTATTGGAGAGTTACCACTAGTGTAGATAGCTGGGAACCCCGGTCCATCTTTCATCATCATATACTCGTTCTACATGTCATTGGAAGAAGTATCAACTATTTTCACGGTGCCATTGCTCTCATATTACTGCTGTCTGCGTGTTACTTGTTACTATTGCTCTCATATCACTCGCTACTTTCACATCACCCTGTTACTAGTGCTTTTCTAGGTGCGAGCTGAATTGACAACTCGGTTGTTAAGGCTTATAAGTATTCTTTACCTCCCCTTGTGTCGAATCAATAAATTTGGGTTTTACTTCCCTCGAAGACATGTTGCGATCCCCTATACTTGTGGGTTATCAAGACTATTTTCACGGCGCCGTTGCCGGGGAGGCATAGCTCTACTCATAAGTTCACCTGGGGAGTACACTCTACCTCTCTCTCTGTTTTATTTTATTTTGTTTTGCTTATTTTACTTTTGTCTAGTTTATTTTTGTCTTGTTTTATTTTCCTCATATACCCGAAAATCCATAAAAATTTGAAAAATCGAAAAATTAAAAACTGTTGCTATGGGAGAACCCACAACCTATTTGGAGCTTATTGAATATATAATAATTATAGAGAATCAAGAACGGGAAAAGTGGAAGAAGAAATTGATGAACCTGAAAGCTCATTGGATGAAAAAGAGGAGGAAATTGATGAACCTGAAAGCTCATTGGATGAAAAAGAAGAAGAGAGTGATGAACAAAAGGAGGAAGAATGGATTAGCTACCCATGCCAACCTTCTAATGAGAGTAACTCTTTATCTCTTACACTATTTGATTGTCCTCCATGCTTACCAAAAGAGGATGAATGTTATGTTCCTGTAGATTCTCTTGAAATATTCCCTATGAGTAAAACTTGTGAGAATAATTATGCTACTGTTATTCATGATAATCCATGCTACTTTGATAAATCTTATGATAATGCTTTGTTTGTGCTCGATGTCGAAATGCATGGTACTAAAGAGTTTTGCTTGGCAAATGTTTATGATAAATCTCTAGATGATGGTCCTATGTTACTTGATACTATTAATTGTACTACTAATGAAAATGGGATTGGAGAGTTCTTGACTTTATCTATGAGTCCCATATCTTTTGAGATTGATCAATCATCTTGTTACATTATTGATAAAAGTGGGTTTGAAAGTTTTAATCCTACTATTTTTGAGCTTGATAAAAATTATATGTTTATGGATCATGAAAAGCATGCTGTATGTGATAGTTATGTTGTTGAGTTTGCTCATGAAGCTACTGAAAATTATTATGAGAGAGGAAAATATGGTTGTAGAAATTTGCATGATACTAAAACACCTCTCTATATGCTGAAAATTTTGAAGTTACTCTTGTTTTATCTTCTTATGCTTGTCACTTTGTTCTTCATGAATTTATTTGTGTACAAGACTCCTATGCATAGGAAGTGGGTTAGACTTAAATGTGTTTTGAATTTGCTTTTTGATGCTCTCTTTTGCTTCAACTCTTATTTCTTGCGAGTGCATCATCAAAACTGCTGAGCCCATCTTAATGGCTATAAAGAAAGCACTTCTTGGGAGATAACCCATGTGTTTATTTTGCTACTGTTTTGTTGTGTTTTGGAAGTTGTTACTACTGTAGCAACCTCTCCTTATCTTTATTTTATTGCAATGTTGTGCCAAGTGAAGTCTCTAATAGAAGGGTGATACTAGATTTGGATTACTGCGTAGAAACAGATTTCTCGCTGTCACGAATTTGGGTATGATTCTCTGTAGGTAACTCGGAAAAATCTGCCAATTTACGTGAGTGATCTTCAGATATGTACGCAACTTTCATTAGTTTTGAGTTTTCTGATTTGAGCAACGGAAGTACCTCTTAAAAATTCGTATTTACTGGCTGTTCTGTTTTGACAGATTCTGTCTCTGTTTTTTGCATTGTCTCTTGTGGACTTTAAGTGAGGCTTTCTAGACATGGAGAGCTGTAGCTAATGTTTTATTGAGTTCTTGAAATGTGTCACTACAGGGCCAAGGTGAATTAAAGTTTTTTTTGAGTACTAACCCCTCTAATGAAGTTTATGAGAAGTTTGGTGTGAAGGAAGTTTTCAAGGGTCAAGAGAGGAGGATGATATATGATCAAGAAGAGTGAAACGTCTAAGCTTGGGGATGCCCCCGTGGTTCATCCCTGCATATTTCAAGAAGACTCAAGCGTCTAAGCTTGGGGATGCCCAAGGCATCCCCTTCTTCATCAACTTATCAGGTTTCTTCTATTGAAACTATATTTTTATTCGGTCACATCTTATGTGCTTCACTTGGAGCGTCTCGTGTGTTTTTATTTTTGTTTATGTTTGAATAAATTCGGATCCTAGCAATCCTTGTGTGGGAGAGATACACGCTCCGCTTTTTCATATGAACACTTGTGTTCTTCGCTCTTACTTTTAATGTTCAATGACAAAAGTTGGAAGCTATTGCACTTATTGTTATTTGGTTGGAAACAGAAAATGCTTCATACTATCTTGGATAATTTGATACTTGGCAATTGTTTTGAGCTCTCAAGTAGATCATGTTTCTTGCATCATGTAGTTTAAACCTATTAGTGGAGAAATACCGTAGAGCTTGTTGAAATTGGTTTGCATGATTGGTCTCTCTAAGGTCTAGATATTTTCTAGTAGAAGTGTTTGAGCAACAAGGAAGACAGTGTAGAGTTTTCTAATGCTTGCAATATGTTCTTATGTAAGTTTGTTGTACCGGTTCATACTTGTGTTTGCTTCAAACAACCTTGCTAGCCAAAGCCTTGTACTGAGAGGAAATGCTTCTCGTGCATCCAAAACCTTGAGCCAAAACCTATGCCATGAGTGTCCACCATAACTACCTAATATGTGGTATTTTCTGCCATTCCAAGTAAATACTTCATGTGCTACCTTTAAACAATTCAAAACTTTATTATCTCTTATTTGTGTCAATGTTTTATAGCTCATGAGGAAGTATGTGGTGTTTTATCTTTCAATCTTGTTGGGCAGCTTTCACCAATGGACTAGTGGCTTCATCCGCTTATCCAATAATTTTGCAAAAAGAGCTGGCAGCGGGGTTCCCAGCCCCAATTAATTAACCTTCACTAATAATTCTCCTCACGTGTTTTGCCCTGATTCATCAGTAAGCAACTTAATTTTGCAAATAGAAACTCCTTCATGGTATGTGAATGTTGGAAGGCACCCGAGGATTCGGTTAGCCATGGCTTGTGTAAGCAAAAGGTTGGGAGGAGTGTCAACCATAAATAAAACTAAAATACATGTGTAAAAAAAGAGAAGAGGGATGATCTACCTTGCTGGTAGAGATAACGTCCTTCATGGGAGCCGCTCTTTGAAAGTCTCGTTTGACAAGGGGGTTAGAGTGCCCACTACCATTCGTTGACAACAACAAACACCTACGAAAACTTTACTTTTATGCTCTGTATATGATTTCAAAACTTAAAAAGCTCTAGCACATGATTTAATCTCTGCTTCCCTCTGCGAAGGGCCATTCTTTTACTTTATGTTGAGTCAGTTTACCTACTTCTTTCCATCTTAGAAGCAAACACTTGTGTCAACTGTGCATTGATTCTTACATACTTGCTTATTTGCATTCATCATATTACTTTGTGTTGACCATTATCCATGAGATATACATGTTGAAAGTTGAAAGCAATTGGTGAAACTTAAATCTTCCTTTGTGTTGCTTCGATTCTTTTATTTTGAATCTATTGCTTTATGAGTTAACTCTTATGCGAGACTTTTGATGCTTGTCTTGAAAGTACTATTCATGAAAAGTTTTGCTATATGTCATCTATTTGTTAGCAACTATAGATCATTGCCTTGAGTCACTGCATTCATCTCATATGCTTTATAATAGTATGATCAAGGTTATGTAAGTAGCATGTCACTACAGAAATTACTCTTTTTATCGTTTACCTACTCGAGGGCGAGCGGGAACTAAGCTTGGGGATGCTGATACGTCTCCAACGTACCTATAATTTCTGATGTTCCATGCTTGTTTTATGACAATACTTACATGTTTTGCTTGCACTTTATAATGTTTTTATGCATTTTTCGGAACTAAACTATTAACAAGATACCGAAGTGCCAGTTCCTGTTTTCTGCTGTTTTTGGTTCCAGAAAGGCTGTACGGGCAATATTCTCGGAATTCGACGAAACGAAGACTAAACATCATAATTCACCGAGACGGACCAGGACACCGAAGGAGAGTCAGAGGGGAGGCCTGGGGCCCCCCCACAATAGGGCCGCGCGGGCAGGCCCCTGGCCGCGCCGGCCTATGGGGAGGGAGCCTTGGCACCCTTCCGACTCCGACTCTTCGCCTATATAAGTCCTTTCGACCTAAAAACGCGGTACGAATTGACGAAACTCCAGAAAGACTCCAGGGGCGCCGCCACCATCGCGAAACTCCGTTTCAGGGGACAGAAGTCTCTGTTCCGGCACCCTGCCGGGACGGGGAAGTGCCCCCGGAAGCCATCTCCATCAACGCCACCGCCTCCATCATGCTCCGTGAGTAGTTCCCCCATGGACTACGGGTTCTAGCTGTAGCTAGTTGGTATTATCTCTCCCATGTACTTCAGTACAATGATCTCATGAGCTGCTTTACATGATTGAGATTCATCTGATGTAATCGGTGTTGTGTTTGTTGGGATCCGATGGATTGTTACATTATGATTAGTCTATCTATAAAGTTTGTGAAGTTATTGTTGCTGCAATCTTGTTGTGTTTAATGCTTGTCACTAGGGCCCGAGTGGCATGATCTTAGATTTAAGCTCTATACTATGGCTTAGATTGTATCTACAAGTTGTTTGCACATGTCTATGTCCGGAACCAAAGGCCCCAAAGTGACAGAAATTGGGACAACTGGAGGGAAAGGCTTAGGTATGAGGATCACATGTTTTCACCAAGTGTTAATGCTTTGCTCCGGTGCTCTATTAAAAGGAGTACCTTAACTTCCAGTAGATTCCCTTGAGGCCCGGCTGCCACCGGCTGGTAGGACAAAAGATGTTGTACAAGTTTCTCATTGCGAGCACGAATGACTATATATGGAAAACATGCCTACATGATTAATAATCTTGATGTTCTGTCTTAATGCTATTTCAATCCTGTCAATTGCCCAACTGTAATTTGTTCACCCAACACTTGTTATTGGAGAGTTACCACTAGTGTAGATAGTTGGGAACCCCGGTCCATCTTTCATCATCATATACTCGTTCTACATGTCATTGGAAGTAGTATCAACTATTTTCTCGGTGCCATTGCTCTCATATTGCTTGCTACTGCTGCTGTTTTACTCGTTACTATTGCTCTCATATCACTCGCTACTTTCACATCACCCTCGTTACTAGTGCTTTTCCGTGTGCGGCTGAATTGACAACTCAGTTGTTAAGGCTTATAAGTATTCTTTACCTCCCCTTGTGTCGAATCAATAAATTTGGGTTTTACTTCCCTCGAAGACTGTTGCGATCCCCTATACTTGTGGGTTATCACCGGCCATGCTAGGTGGAGTCCCTCCGGGACTCCGCCTTCCATAGTGATTTCTTCCGGACTTTTCTAGAACCTTCTAGAACCTTCCATAAATGCACCGGATCATTTCCAAACTTGGAATATGACTTCCTATATATGAATCTTATTCTCCGGACCATTCGGAACTCCTCGTGATGTCCTGGATCACATCCGAGACTCCGAACAAAACTTCGAACTCCATTCCATATTCAATATCTACTAATACGACATCAAACCTTAAGTGTGTCACCCTACGGTTCGCGAACTATGTAGATATGTTTGAGATCTCTCTCCGACCAATAAACAATAGCGGGATCTGGAGATCCATAATGGCTCCCACATATTCAACGATAACTTAGTGATCGAATGAACCATTCACATACGATACCGATTCCCTTTGTCACGCGATATTTTACTTGTCCGAGGTTTGATCATCGGTATCTCTATACCTTGTTCAACCTCGTCTCGACTAAGTACTCTTTACTCGTACCGTGGTATGTAGTCTCTTATGAACCATTCATATGCTTGCAAGCTAATATAGACGACATTCCACCGAGAGGGCCCCGAGTATATCTATCCATCATCGGGATGGACAAATCCCACTGTTGATCCATATGCCTCAACTCATACTTTCCGGATACTTAATCCCACCTTTATAACCACCCATTTACGCGAGTGGCGTTTGATGTAATCAAAGTACCTTTCCGGTATAAGTGATTTACATGATCTCATGGTCGAAAGGACTAGGTAACTATGTATCGAAGGCTTATAGCAAATAACTTAATGACGTGATCTTATGCTACGCTTAATTGGGTGTGTCCATTACATCATTCATATAATGACATAACCTTGTTATTAATAACATCCAATGTTCATGATCATGAAACTATGATCATCTATTAATCAACAAGCTAGTTATACAAGAGGCTTATTAGGGACTCATTGTTGTTTACATAACACACATGTATCAATGTTTCGGTTAATACAATTATAGCATGGTATATAAACATTTATCGTAAACACAAAGATATATAATAACCACTTTTATTATTGCCTCTTGGGCATATCTCCAACATTTTCAGCATTATAGCTTCCAGAAAAATCCACTCCACTCTATCATATGCTTTGTGCATATCGAGTTTCACATCACACACTCTTTCCTGATTTCTTATTGATTGCATGAATTATTTCATAAGCCACCAAAACATTATCTGTTATTAATCTATCAGGCACAAAACCACTTTGTGTTTCCCCAGTTATTTCCGGTAAAAAAATTCAGTCGGTTTGCCAACATCTTACTGATGATTTTGTGTATGACATTGCACAAACTTATGGGGGAAACTGAGTTACCTTCTTCTGGTTGTCCACTTTTGGTATCATAACGATAGAAGTGTTATTCCATCTATCCAGTATGACACCTGAATTGACCGCATTAAGTACCTGGGGAGTGAGCTCATCTTCTAGCATCAACCAAAATCGTTTGTAAAAATTCCACGAAGACCATCGGGACCTGGTGCCTTTAGGTCCCCAATTCCCCATAGCGCCTTCTTAACTTCATCAGGTGTATACGGGGATAAAAGCATCATATTCGTTGCTTCTGTCACACGGACATGCACTTTGTTCATCACGTTTCCTCCACATAATTGCCATTGTCATCAATTAGTCCTTTGATTTGTTTTTTCTTCTTTCTGGATAGTGATGGAAAAACTAGCATTTCTATCACCTTGTCGTAACCAATTTTCTCGTCCCCTCTGTCACCACACAATCCCTTCTTGTTCAAAAAGGTTTTCCTATCACGCTGACTATATATTGCCTCATCCATCATTGGCCCTCCCATCAGCTCTTCTAACTCATTCTTCAGATTTTCTATACGTTTCTTTGGGCTTTTTAGAATGTTTTTATCCCATGAGTGAAGATCACCATGAACCTCGTCTAATGTTTTCATTAGAGCACTCCCAGATAATTTCGCCTTTTCCCAAAAATGGTTCACCACTTAATCTACCAATGGTTCTTCCAACCATCTAGCTTCAAACTTTTTGGCAAGTTCCAGACAAACACCATTTGCTCTTTATGATATTCAGTGTCCAGCATAATTGGACATATACCATTTTCCATGTGGAGTTTATTTATTGGCAAGTGCTAGGCGTCACGGATTGATGTTGCCATCACTTTCAGTATGGTGAAATGGACCCCAATCATTGCTGCAAAAGAATAACGACCGTAATATTTTTTTGAACATGATAGTTAAAAAAATTATAATATCATTTTGCAACAGTTTTTCTAAATCCATAGAAACTTGCGAAATGTAGCAAAAAAAACTGTATTTTGAACAAACCAATGTAGCAAAAATAGGCTGTGTAGGCAACACATCTCCATTTATCTGCAGCAAAACAAGTTAAAATGTGTCACGGATTGCAACACAACAAATAAACTCATCCAAGGTATGCATTAAATGCGCATCACGTCAGGGAAATACATTTTACAAGCAATGAAAAAAAAATCTATTTATAGCATACCCCAGGAATCATTGCAACAATTTACTGGTGAGTCCACAATAGAAATGATAGTTGTTTGTAGCATTTCGAAACAACCTTTGCAACAAGGAAAATTTACCATAAAAACCATCACAAGCTCTTCGTCCCCAAGCTTGCGAAAACGGACCGGACTCGCCGGATTCGATGACCGTCGACCCATCTCCCATGTTCCTCTATCAATCCTAAGCTGGGACCACGAACAATGAGATGAGGAGAAAAAAACCGTTGGGCAGAGGAAGGAGCGGTAACAACGACGGCCGGCTCGCACAGAGGAGCTCCGACACGCCGATGTGCGTGAGACATTAGCGACCCCGACGAACGGAGAAGCAAGGGGAGGGGGGCCAATGACGGGAGACGGGTGGATGGAGGAGCTTTTGCAACGGCTACATTACACGCAACAACTAACAACCCAATATGAGGGCACACACGAGAGGAACAATTCATGGAAGAGGAGAGAAATTAACATGCGTGTTGTAATCAGAAGAGGAGACATGCGTGTTGTATATGCAATATACAGTTGTCAATTAGGATTTTCTTTATTTGTTTGTTTTCTAAAAGAGTTAAAATATGAAACAAATCAAGACTAGCCCTTGGTAGCATTTTTTTTATAGAAAAAGTACTCCTTGCTAAGAAGTTCAAGATTTCATTTCTTGCAGGAGTCTAACTCTGGTCTCTTCTAACAAGTATTAGATCTAGGCACATGAATATAAAGCTTCTCCATCCGTTGGTTTTCGTTTCTTAGCCTCCTCTCTGGCGGCGTCTTCGGGCTAGGAGACTAGGGACATGTAATCTATGTCTAGAGACTAGAGTGCAAATTGCAATGTTTTCATCGACGTTAGTTTTATGTATTGTTGGTGGTGAGTGGTGACGTTTGAACGGTGGTGATTGTCATGGGCGGACCTAGCGTCCCGCCTAGTCTTGTCGGTCACGTGACAACTTACGTTAGGTTATTTTTATGATCATTCTGTCTAAATAAAATGGTCTCTTAAACATGTTTTCCCAGACTCCGAGAAATTTCTGGGTATGCCGCCACTGGAGATGGTATAAAAGGTCTCATAAATATGTTCTTATTTTGGTGTAACTGCATATACTCCTTTAGCTTTTAGAAAACGTAAGAAATCAGCACACTTCAACTATGAAAAGATAAACTGCAAAAGAAAAACGGGGAAAGATAAAGGACGCGGCTAGGGGGCATCCGGGTGCTGGTTTATATATCCAAGCACTCACCCCATAAAAGGAAAATCCTAGCAGTTCTTTATCCCACGTACGGAAAAGGAAACTTTTGGATTAACAGGGAATCTGCACTGCACGTGTATTTAACTTTCATACGGAAAAATTCAAAAAGTCAATACTTTTAAACCGTATATCAGAACGAACATCCGT
The DNA here is from genome assembly GCF_022539505.1 of Lolium rigidum. Classification (NCBI taxonomy): domain Eukaryota; kingdom Viridiplantae; phylum Streptophyta; class Magnoliopsida; order Poales; family Poaceae; genus Lolium; species Lolium rigidum. The sequence continues at coordinate 272,344,436 of NC_061514.1, forward strand.
TTTCATCATTGGGTCTCTCGCGAGAAGATCTTCGAAACTAGATCCCATTTGTATATGTTTCGATAAACTTTTTTTGTAAAAGCAACTTAGTGTTATGGCAAAAACAACTTAGTGTTATATCAAAGCAATTTCATACAGAAGAGTTTTTTTTACACTTTTTTGTATGTTTTGTAGCTAACTTAGTTTCTGAGATACTAATTTAAAAACAACAACCAGCGACTCAATAATACTAAGACCTACAACATCACACTGCTAGTTGCCAACCATATTTTGTTAGTATCATTAGTAACTTGTTTCTAAGGTAGACAACTTGGTAGCAACGAAAATACAACTTTATAGCAAACCATGCACAACTTAGGTACATCTGACCAACTTCACACGATAATGCAACTCCACTTCAGAACAATGATGCTAGTTGACTTTGTACCACTAGTGGACCACTTAGGCACGACTATTGGCAAGTTCACAATGATGGTGTGTAAATTCACCATGATTGATACGTAACTTATGTGTGGTGCTAGCCGACTTAGTATTGTTAGAAAAGAGTTAACAAGAGTGGTGGTAGCCGACTTAGACGTGGTGAAACTATATTGGATAATGTATGCAACTTAATCATAGTTGGTATACAACTTAAGAAGAGTGTATATGCAACTTAATAATAGTTGCTATGCAACTTAATATTCATGGATATACAACTTATAAATAGTGGGTATGCAATTTAGCAAATGTGTGAAGTAACAATTTACTATCTACAAACACGAATTAGCAAATGTTTGAATGAAAATTTTATTTTGTGGAAAAATACAAGTTAGCTCATATGTGAAGCCCATAATACTGCCGGAAAAAATACAACCTATCACATGTATGAAGAAACAGATTTTTTGTCTTCATGGCAGTTGTCGGCTCAAGGTACACGACTCTATCTCGATCAACACGAATGTGGACGATCTCACAAGACAAGACACGGGCTACTATGCGAGCTGCAAGAAGACGAACGGGATATCGCTTCGATACCGTTGGTGCCTAGGTGGGAGCTCTAGGATGATGTAGAGGGCGAGATGTGGGCGGACTGTCTAGCTCTACATATGTCGGCAACAAGAGCGAATCGAGCGAGATGAAGAGAGTTTGTGACATCGCGATAGGCAATTCATGCAACTTAGCTCTCGTGGTAGACAATCGTCTAAAGGTAGAAAAATTTACATATGAGGTACGCAACTTAGCATCAATAGTGTGTATAATTTAACAACAATGGGTATGCAACTTAGAACTAGTGTACATGAACTTAATAATAATGAGTATGCAACTTACTACATGTGTGAACTACATGGGGTATATAACTTAGCACAAGGGGATATACAACTTATAGATAATGGGTATGCAACTTAGTTTATATATGTGTCAAGCAACAATTTACTATCTACGAAACAGAACTTAAAAAAGGTGTGAGAGAACAATATATTATGTGCAAAATACAACTTAGTTCATCGGCGAAACCAATAATACCACCGGCAAAATTGAACTTGGAACAAGCCTTAAGCAATAATCTATTTGTTGGCAAATGCAAATTCGCAAATTTGCAGGGGATAATTTGTTGTTCCCAAAATGCAACTTAGATCATCTGTGGAATCAATAATACTGCTGACAAAAGTATAAATTAGCATATGTATGAGGAAATAATTTGATTTCTTCGTGGAAGGCCGAACAATAGCGATTCAGAGCTCTAGGATGATGGGCGACGTGGGATGGCGGGCAGACTTTTCCACCTCGGCGCATGTCGGTAGCATGAGGGAATCGAGTGTGCGATCTTTGGCGAAAGGGAGTAAGGGTATCTCCAGCGGTCCGACGAAAATACAACTTAATAACAAACAATGCACGACTTAGACATAGTGGTAGGAACCTTGGTGACAATGTTACACAAACTTCACATATGCGGTATATGCAAGTTAACACTAGAGATTTCACCTTTGCAACAATATGTATAAAATTTAGCACATGTGTGAAGCAATAATTTATTGCCTACAAACACGACTATGCAAATATGTGACCTAACATTTTATTTTGCGCAAAATACAACTTCATGTCAGCATAATCCAACTTAGCAGATGTATGAAACAACAAATGACGGTCGATAAAATGCAACTTAGAAAATGTTAGGGAAAATTTTACTGTTTGCAAATGCAACTTAGCTCAGGTGATAAAAATAACACCACCTCCAAATTGCCATAATAGGTATGAAACTTAGCACATGTGTGAAACAACAATTTATCATCTACAAAAACGAATTAACAATTGTGAGAGAGAACATTTTATTGTATGCAAAAAACAAATTAGCTTTTTTGCGGAAAAGAAACAACTTAGCTCATGCTTGGAACTTAATATCGCCGGCAAAAAAACACAACTTACCACATTTATGAGGAAACAATTTGATGTCTACATAGTGCCACCGCCATGAGGTGCAACTCCATCGCGATCAACATTCAACACGGAGCACCAAGACTATGGGGCGGGCAAGACGACAATCAGGCCATCTAGTTCGACGTACATCAACAACTAATTGAATCAATCTAGATAAAGAGGAGTGCCATCTAGCGCACGATCTTTGATGAAATGGACTTAAACGCATCATCATCATCATCATCAAGCACTATCATATTTGGCTCGTCTTGGGGTCATAGAGTGGGACGAACATAACAAACTTTCTCGGTAACGCCATGATGAACGCCGTTGGGAGTGGTGCGCACATAACAGATGTGAGCTAGTACTATTACATGGATCAATTCACGATACGTCAAAAAAAACATGGGTTTTTATCAACAAAATTGTCCTAGGAAACTAATTTGTCTTGGATTTTTTTGAGGGGCTAATCTGTCATGGATTATTTTGCTAATTCGTCCAAATGCAGTGACCTTGAAGTAAAAAAAGCACAGAGAGGATAAGGTTCTCTCCCATCTCAACTGAATCTCCCGTGCGTTTTCAGATAGCCTTCCCGGCAGCTAGCTTGCTCGGCCCGCGCGAGGCACCCGGCCAGCTCCTGTTGCGCCGCTCCTGCTCTGTTGCTAAGGGCTATGTGGGCTGGAAACACTAGAGAGTAGGTACGACTGTGAGCTCTATCGCGCGGCGGCCTTGACCTGGATGGTACCCAGCGAGGCGCTGCGAGCGCCACGCCGGCGGGGGCCATCACGATCTCCGCGCTCGCGTCGGAGCAGACGAATTCCGGCACACCGGTGGAGGCGTTGGGGACGACCTGTGGGCGAAGCGGTAGAACCGGCAGAGGAACATAGGGAGGGCGGCGCGAGCATCGGCGACCACCTCGGGAAATCTCGTGGCTACGGGTCGAGGTTGGGACCGGGAGCACCGCCAGGAAGCCCCGTGGAGGGTCGGAGGCTTGGACCTCGACGGCGAAGTGCTCGGTCTCCGTGTGGAGGCGGGACAGGGTGGAGGGCGCGCGCCGGCGGGGTGGCGTCACGAGAGGTTGAGATAGAGGGCGGCGCTCGCGGCAGGGGCGGCGGCGCTCGCAGGCGAAGGTAGCGAAGCTCGCCGGCGGTGGTGGAAGCGCTCGCCGGCGGAGGGGAGCGGGTCGAAGGGAGCGACACGGGACACTCAGGTGCCAGTCTGTCGGAACAGATGCGAAAAGCGATGCTCGATCGGACGGCCACAAAACGGATGCTCGATTAGCGAATCAGCATCCAAGCACTTTTTAGCAATTGGGAAGATAAAAGACTAGAGGAGACGAGGACACACTACAAAGCTAGTACGTATGAACTCCCAAGCATATGAATTCAGATTAGAACTCTTCTACTCCCTCCCTTCCAAATTATTTGAAGTTTTAGCTTTGCCTGACTCATGTACAAAAACTCCATAATGTATGCATTACTCATGTATATACAATGCATATACATCGTGTATCACATATATACGTATTAAAAACAGATCTAGCAGCTGCAACATGCAACATGCAACATGCATGCAACACCACTCAAACTCAATACATAACGCTCCTTGGTAATGACAGAGCTAGCTCGTCTCACGAACTCGACCGCAGGCTAACGACATGTACAGCTAGTACACACTTTTACATAACAATCACACACACATGCATCTGGTATACATATAAAACTTAGATAGCTCGCCGATGATGTAGGTAGTCCGATCATGGCTTGGTCTCTGGCTCTGGAAGGTGGAACTCAGGCTTCGGGGGAAGCTCGGCTTTGGGGAATGGTGGCAGTTCGTGCTTTGGAGACTCCGGCATGGTGGGGTGCGGCAATTCCGACATCTTTGGCAGCTCGGGCACGGTAGGATGGGGAATTTCTGGCTTTGGCAGCTCAGGCACGGCAGGATGGGGCACTTCGTGCTCCTTTGGTGCCTCTGGTACGACAGGGTGTGGGACTTCATGCTCCTTTGGCACCACAGGGACAACTGGATGAGGTAGCTCAGGTTTGGGAAGCTCGGGCATGGTAGGGTGTGGCGGCAGCTCGGGCTTCGGTAGCTCCAGCACAGCAGGGTGTGGCACTTCGGGCACCTTTGGCATCTCTGGTACTGCGTGGGCCAGGGGCGGAGCTGGAGAGAACACTTCCCTGATGCACAACTAAGTTTGGAGCCTTTGCTACTTGTATTTTTGCCTTCCTGATGCACGTTTTGCCGCCTAACCTGATGCACTTCCTCTCATTTAGCTCATAGTTAGTAGTAAAAAAAATTCTTACCCTGATGCATGTGCATCAGGGTCAGCCCAAGCAGATCCGCCCCTGGCGTGGGGCGGTACTTCCGGCTCCTTTGGGACGACAGGGTGAGGTAGTTCAGGCTTCGGCAGCTCGGGCACAGCAGGGTGTGGTGGGAGTTCGGGCTTTGGCAGCTCCAGCACCATGGGATGTGGTGAGTGCTCCTCCTTAGGCACGGCCTCCTCTAGGCGCCGTGCTGCGCTGCTCGAACTGCATGAGAGCAGCAGCAAAACCCCGAGGAAGACAAGGGATGACAGTGTGTTCTGGCAAGCTTCCATGGTGAAAGGTTTGCGCTCTTGTCTATGTGTATGTGAGGAGTTGCTTCTGCCTGTGATGGTTTGGAGACGAGAGAATGCCTGATATTTATAGTATGCTAAATGAACTTAAATCTCTCTACATGTTTGCAGTAGAGACTAGTGGTCATACTGAACAATGGCACCTGGCATGGATCCCTGGTAGGTCACCTGCATTATGGTGAAGAAAATGTTCGGCTTGTGTTTGATCCTAACCCATACATAGTTACTAAAATTAGCTAGGTGTTGCTTAATTAGTTTGAAATTTGAGACCTCAGTGATGATATGGCCGGTGATTGCACCACATCACACGTCAAGCTCACCTGGCATGATGCATCTCATTTTCATCTCATTGATATGGCCGGAATCTTAGCCTATACGCTGAAACATCCAGAGCAAAACCACACCCCGAACGTAATTATACTGTTTTGGGATAATTTGGTACTTTGTTGGCTGGCAGTTCAGCTACACTTATCTGATTGATTCGGTCTGAACCTACCATCAGAGCACTAAATCTGTGAGGGTTGGTTGGATCTCGCGCGCGTGTTCGTGTAGGAGCGTCCTACCGGCGTCTCAGGTCGATCCACGGTTGCTGTACGTGTCGTGTTAAGTCATCTGTGCATGTCTGACGCAACTTAATTAACTTCAGCTGCCGCATGTGGTCAAGAACACCCGGCGTTGCAACAGAGACGACGCGTGAAGCGATGGTGCTTTCGAGTTTTTTTTCTTTCATCTGCAGTAGTGGTTGTGGTTTGTGGTTGATGGGCTACCTAAGTACGTGGAGTGTAGCTAATGTCCCATGCATTACATGCACGGCGTACGTATTACGCAATGGTATTTTGCCTTTGCTTTATCAAGGACAACCTGCTGAGGAAACAAGTAACGTGTGACGAAACCTTTGACTTCCCTAGTCTGAGTCAGGGCGGTCTTTTATTCCCATAGGATTTCACATGCCATGACATAGTGTTTCTACATTTTTTTTTTTCCATTCTTGTACTTCTGAAATCCTTTAAATTAAACATACCTGAAATGGGAATTCGTATGAAAGGGCACAAAAGGATGCTAAGACGGGCTGCATTGATGGGTGACAACTCACCATGTTAGATGGAAAACAAAGGCTCTATTCGGATAAAGATGTATGAGTTTGACTCACAATCAAGAATTTAACTGATGTTCGATACATTCCGAACATGGAGCACAACAACATGGTGAACACCGTAGTCAAACCTAGTTGAAGTGGCCAAAACTAGTTTTTTTTTATTAAATTGAAATGATACTAGGTGTTCATAGTCCTAAGACACAATGTTTTGATGTTCGATACTAATGTGATGTTTGGAAAAATTCCAAATTGTAGTATGGCATGTGGAATTGCATGCTCAAGCTAGTTCAACCAAAAACCGATTTGATGGAAGATACCATGCAATTATATCATGTAAGATTGTTGCACTAGCCAATTCAACCAAAAGACCGATCTGATGGAAGACACTATGCAATTATATTCAATATGTCATACCTTTGAGTCAAATAAATAATCAAATCTCGTCTTGCGAGATGTCATCATTTTTCTCATTTTTAGGGTTACCATAGAATTTGGTCAAACTACCATTGGCACTTAAAGCCAGAACACTTACTAAATTTGTTAGTTGCTTAATTGACTTGTCACTGGTCAATCAAGACATTTCTATTTGAATTAAGACATGGTAAATGTAAGAGCACACATGTTACAATTTGAATTAAGACATGTTCAAGACGTCATCTTTTCAATTTGAATGTAACTATTCAGCGACATATATAAATATATAGATCAAACATAATGACAAGTATGAAACTCCAAAATAAACATTTACAGTACACACTTTTGCATATAAAGATCCAAACATAATGTCAAGTATAAAACTCCAAAATAAAACATTTATAGTACACACTTGTACAGATATATATCCAAACATAATGTCAAGTATAAAACTCCAAAATAAAACATTTACAGTACACACTCATGTATATACAATGCATATGCATCGTGTATCACATATATACATATATATATAAAGAACAGATCGAGCAGCTGTAACATGCGACACCGCTCCAACACAATACATAGCGCTAGCTCCTTGCTAATGCATGAGAGAGCCAGCTCGTCTCACGAGCTCGAGCGCAGGATAACGACATGTACAATACACACTTTTACATAACAATCACACACATGACACATGCATCTCGTATACGCATAAAACATAGATAACTCGCTGATGATGTAGGTAGTCCGATCATGGCTTGGCCTCTGGCTCTGGAAAGTGGAACTCAGGCTTCGGGGGCAGCTCGGATTTTGGGAATGGTGGCAGTTCATGCTTTGGAAACTCCGGCATGGTGGGGTGCGGAAATTCCGGCATCTTTGACACAGCAGGGTGCACCTCTGGCACGGTAGGATGTGGAATTTCCGGCTTTGGCAGCTCAGGCACAGCAGGATGGGGCACTTCGTGCTCCTTTGGTGCCTCTGGTACGACAGGGTGTGGGACTTCGTGCTCCTTTGGCACCACAGGGACAACTGGATGAGGTAGCTCAGGTTTCGGCAGCTCGGGCATTGCAGGGTGTGGCGGCAACTCGGGCTTCGGTAGCTCCGGCACAGAAGGGTGCGGCACTTCAGGCTCCTTTGGCATCTCCGGTACTGCGTGGTGCGGCACTTCGGGCTCCTTTGGGACGACAGGGTGAGGAAGTTCAGGCTTTGGCAGCTCGGGTACAACAGGGTGTGGTGGGAGTTCGGGCTTTGGCAGCTCCGGCGCAATGGGATGTGGTGGGTGCTCCTCCTTCTCCTTGGGCATGGCTTCCTCCAGGTGACGTGCTGCGCTGCTCATGTAACTGCATGAGAGCAGCAAAACCCCGAGGAAGGCAACGGAGGACAGTGTGTTTCTGCACGCCATGGTGAAAGGCTTGCACTCTTGTCTATGCGTATGTGAGGGCTGATTGTTTCTGTGGTGGTTTGGAGACGAGAGAATGCCTGGTATTTATAGCACGCTAAATGAAATTAGAGCTGTCTACATGTTTGCAGGAGAGACTAGATACTAGCGGTCTTACTGAACAATGGCATCTGGCATGGATCCCTGGTAGGTCACCTGCATTCTGGGAGTTGTTTACTGACTTCAGTTATGTGTGTGAAGAAAAGTTCTGTTTGTGTTCAGTCTCTACCCATGCGTAGTTATATGGTGCTTAATTAGTTTGGAATTTTGAGACCTGAGTGATGATATGGCCGGCGAAATTGCAGCACACCACACGTCAAGCTCTAATTAGTGTACTTCGAAGTTACCAGAGTGTAACTGGCTTTAGGCAGGAGCCTTCCTCGAAGATCTACTTATGATTGCATGATGTATCTCATTCTTAAACTATACGCTGAAATATCCAGAGCAAATCCACACCCGAAGTCAGTACTGTTTTTGGGATAATTTGGTACTTTGTCGGCTGCGGTTCAGCTACACTTATCTGATTGATTCGGTCTGAACCTACCAGTGGAGCACCAAATCTGTGGGGGTTTGTTGGATCGCGCGCGTGTGTTCGTGTAGGAGCGTCCTACCGGCGTCTCAGGTCTATCCACGGTTGCTGTACGTGTCGTGTTAGGTCACCGGCGCACGTCTGACGCAACTCAACTTCAGTTGCTGCATGTGGTCAAGAACACCCGGCTTTGCCACAGAGACGACGCGTGAAGCGATGGTGCTTTCGAGTATTTTTTGTGTTTGATGGGCTACCTAAGTACGTGGAGTGTAGCTAGTGTCCCATGGATTACATGCACGTCCTACGTATTACGCAATGCCGCAATGGTATTTTGCCTTAATTTGCTTTATCAAGGACAATCTGCTGATAGTGTTTCTAAGTTTTTTTTTCCATTCTTGTACCTCTAAAATCCTTTAAATCAAACATACCTGAAATGGGAATTTGTATGAAAGGGTACAAAATGATGCTAAAACGGGCTGCATGGATGCATGGGTGACAACTCACCATGTTAGATGGAAAACAAATGCTCTATTCGGATCAAGATGTTTGAGTATTCCGAAGATGAAGCACAACCACATGGCGAATACGGTAGTCAAACCTAGTTGAAGTGGCCAAAACTAGTTTTTTTCTTCAAATTGAATGATACTAGGTGTTCATAGTCGCAAGAAACAATGTTTTGATGTTCGATATTAAATGTGAACTTTGGCAAAATTCCACATTGTAGTATGGCATGTGAATTGGATGTTCCAACTAGTTCAACCAAAAAACTGATATGATTTATGATGGAAGAGACTATGCAATTTTATTCAACACCTCCCCCACGTCTAGGCTGATGTGCCTTTTTTTAGATCTATCACGGGTCTTAGATGTGTATCAGTGGATATCTTTTTAGGGAGGCCACACATATTTATTTTAAATATTCGTTGGCTAGGATTTGAATCCAAAACCTTGTAGCTCTAATACCATGTGAAATTTCATGCTCTAGATAGTTCAACCAAAAGATCGAATTCATGGAAAATACTATGCAATTATGTCATGTAAGATTATTACACTAGCCAATTCAACCAAAAGATCGATCTGATTGAAGAGACTATGCAATTATATTCAACATGTCATACCTTTGAGTCAAATAAATAATCAAATCTAGTCTTGAGATGTCATGATTTTTTTGAGTTGTATATTTTAGTCTTCCAGGTGGATGAGTGCCGACCAGGGTGACCCTCTTGGTAGCTCGCGCGGCGACATCATCGCCGAGGCCACCGTCGAGCCGCCGCCTCAACCAACTCAGACAACCCGAACCACCCACCAAACCCATCCAAGCCCCAACCACCAAGCTCTCGCCAACCGCCTGGCGCCCGGCGGCCATGACGATGCTGCAACCCCTTGCAGCGGCGCTACTGATACGGCCGGTGGACGAGGTCACCGCCGTCATGGGCTGCACGCGCCGCTTCAGAGAGGGACACATAGTACCACTGCGCGCTCTTCCGCGTAGGAAGGAGAACGATGGATGCCTCGTCGGCATGACATCAACGGCCGCGCCATGGCTGCCTCCTCAGATAAGTCTTGCCTGCCCAACAACCCTTCTTGCATGCATATAGATAGACACACCAGTCGCACACGCGTAGGTCGTCTCTCAGGCATGGGACCGGTCTCTCAACCTGCTTTCCCCGGTGACCTTTTCGAAGCCATGGTCATGGAGCGGTACCACTGTGGTACCACGAGGGCTGTCGTCTGGTCCCGAGATTGCACAACTTGGTTATTCCTCTCGTTGTGCTCATCTGGCGTCGCGGTTTCCTCCGATTTCTTCGCCGCCCTGTTACAGTTCTGGTTCGGCGGAAACTCCGACGAGTTCGCCGTTACCGTTGAAGAAGCGGGAGTTTTCAAATTTCGAGTGGCTACCCTTGCCGTTGCCGCAGAGATTGCGGTTCGCGGCCTTTGGGCCATTTCGCCGCTTCGGGCCTCTATCAGCTTGGAAAAGCCCACCCCTGCATGCAACGTCGCGGTGGCTCCTCTGCATGTGCGCCACGGTGGCCTGGAGCTCTCCGCGCCGTCCATCGGTGCAACTTGCCACGGTATGAGTGCTCCGTCAGTGCGCATTGATCAGATGGGACGTCCACGCTGCCCGTTAAGCGGCGCCGCTGGCCGAGCAGCTCCCTGAGGAGACGTTACCGCCTCTTACAGCGGGCTCCTTAGTATGCGGTAATCAAACCAGCTTGGAGTTCCCTTGCCTTAACGCGCAATGGCAAAACCCTCCGACGGTTTTTACTGCTGCCAGCGGCTTCGAGCGACGCGTCTACAGGGTCCAAGTTGACATCTGCAGCTCCTGCTCGCTTCCTTGATCAGAGTGATCCAGGCCATCATTCCGTGATGCCTTCCAGCCAGGCCCTGCCAGGATGTTTGATAGCCCGGGCCATGCAAGTGCCACGCCGCCAAGCTTGGACAGCGGCAACTCCGAATTCAAATACCTCAACCACCACCTCCACCGCCCTCCCGCCCTCACCTCCGTCCTATAAAGACATGCTTCTCCCCCCAGCACAACCCGCCCAGCGCATGTCTTCCACACGTCTGCATCTCCATCAACCCATCAACCTTCATCGGCGGCGTTTCCGCTGCCTAGACTACAACCACAAAGCTTTCAATTGCACCAACTCTGTTGTTTGCTGGTTCTGTCGCCGTTCCGGGCATAAGAGAAACCTCTGCACCATCCTTCTCCGCCTTCGCCGGCAAGCCGCGGCGCCGCTGCGCGAAATGGAGCCTGTTTTCCATGGCCGCCCAACCTCCCTTAACATCCATTGCCCTCCAGTGCAAGATCCACACGCCCTAGCCTGCCTTATTGACGTCCAACCACCACGCCACAATCCCATCCCTTGGCTCAGGCGCGTCTTCCATCAGCGGCTTGGCAACCCCGCCGTGCGTTTCGCCTCGTCCTCCTCCGGCTCTTGCTTCGCAATGTTCCTCCGGCGTCGTGATCACATCTTTGCTCTAGAGCAGAGCCCTCTGCGTGTACGCGATATCGATGACTCTCTTGTGCTGGTTCACATCAAGCCGCACGACGAGGGAGACGGCTCCTTCACCTTCTCGAAAAATTCCCGCTCGATTTCTGGGAGCGCCGCGGGATCAAGATCGCCGTGAGCGGCTTTGCCACCCTCCATAGTGTCGAGCATGGCGTTGTGCGGGGCCATGACTACTCCGCCCTGTTTATCATGGTGAAGGTCGAATCTCCACGTCACATCCCACACCATATCGCTTTTCACAAGCAAGGGGAGCGCGGAAACTATGCGGATGTCTTCATCAACGAGGTCTGGGACACCGCGTCCGGGGGCAGCAGCTCCTCCGACAGCCGCGGTCCATCTCCCCCACCTGTGCCCCGCACCCACAACCTGGCGGGCAGGACCGGCCGACGTCATGACTCAAGCAGCTGTCGCCACCATTCTTACACCTGGGTGCGGACCGGCATCTCTGCGCCTCCGTCCTCGCCAAACCCCAGGAGGGCGGGCTCCACCGCTCCCGCGGCAGTTCTCGGCTCCAGCCACGGCGACCAGGCTACGGCGATCTTGGAGGGACGCCCTATGTCGCTTGCGACTAGACGTGCCCTCATTGCTCCGGAGTCAGCATCGCTTCTCGACTCAAGACCCTCCTTGCTGAGTCCGCCAGGATCAACGCGCCTGTCACACCGGCTGAACCGCCGTTCGCCAAAGTGGCGTTCGTCTCGGTCGGTGAAACGGCGTTCGACGTGGCTGTCACCTTGAGCAGGGCTCGGCAGTTCCGAGTCGGCATCCCCGTCGGAGAGCCTGCGACTGGCGGCGAGGACCAGGTCTTCCCCGTGTACAACTTCAACCGCCGACCGCACGTGGGAGCAGCATGCCTTGACGTGGGCCTCACATGGGAGTGTGTCCGCTCGCTTCTCTTCAGCATGTTTCCCCCGCAGGTCAACGACCACCCCCCTCTGCCTCTGTTACCCGAGATCGACTCCGTTTACCCACCAAAGCTTCTTCGCCCCACCTTTACGATGGGGCCGCCTGTTACTCTACTGGCCATGCTCCCCTCCTCCATGCCTCCGAACGAACCATACACTCAGACCATCCCCACCACCTGTTTCCACTTGTCGTCCCCACCAACCTGCCCCAATCCCCTCTCTGCTCAGTTCCAAACACCAACACATCACCTCTACTCAGCCTGCCTTTCAATCCGATCCGCAGACCACCGGTCCCATACATCTGCTACGCCACCTAGCCCACGGCGCTGGTAACCTGCCAGGCAGCTGGAGCTCACACGCCCGTCCTTGGGGGACCAAACGAGGTGCTGCCTGAAAATCGCATTCTGGCAGCGCAGGGAAGTCAGGAGGTCCTGCAAGACGGGTTCGCTGTTGCTGGTCTCGGAGGATCTTCTTTTGGAAAACAAGGGAATCCGTTGACCGACGGTTCCCTCAGCATGCTGGGCCAAGCCGGCCCGTTCCTCTTCAAGGTGGATGAGAAGAAGGACGACATGCACTCCGTCGCAGTGCAAATGCCGTCTCACACGGCTGTGCTGCCACCTGCTCGCGACCGCAAGGGAAAGGGCCCAATGGGCCAAGTCGAAGCCCAACCAATTCAAATTCAAATGGCTACCGCGCCAGTGAGCCCGCGCAGCGAGCCGGTGGTGCTGCGCACCGACTCTGAGAGCCTACCAGATCTCAATGAGCCGGCTCCTGTCTCGCCGGCCGTGTACACGACGGTGACCACCGTCACATACCGCCGATGCAGCTCAAGAATTCAGAAGATGCAAGACGGTCGCAGGGTGGACTCGGTGGAACGGGCCTCCCAGCGCAAGGCCTCGGGCGCCGGTGACTCTGACTCATCCATCAACACTGCAAACACTCGCCGCCGCAAGACGAGGAGGATCCCAGACATCAACGCCGTGGCGCTGCTTCCCATCACCTCAACGCCACCATAGATGGAGCGCCAGACACTGATGGATCTCGCTGGGTGATGTGGTATCACGATGGACATGGCCGATGTGGCTCTGAAGAACCAGGAGGCCGAAGCAAGCTCGGAGAGGACTGTCTCCCATGGCTAGGTCAACGTTGCTGCGTCTAGTTCCTGTTAGGTGTTCTGTAGTTAGGGTGCTTTTATTTACCCGCCAGCATTTTCCCTTTCCTTCAAAGTTGGGTTTGCTCACATTAGGTGATGCCCTAGACCAACATTGCATTTTACTTTCCTCCACCGCTTGTAACGCACCCTGTAACACCAACAGTTTATTCCAAGTCTGTTGCTTATCCTCTGTCTTCTTTATGCTTCACGACACTACATCTCATTTTGCATTGCATGGCTACCTTCTTATCCAGGGACTCCTGGGTTCCAAATGAAATTTTTATTTTGGAACACTAGAGGACTCGGTGATGATGACAAAAACTCGATAGTCTTTAAACAGATTGCTGAGGCAGGGGAAAACATCGTATGCATTCAAGAAACTAAGCTCACTGAGATCACCATATTCAAGGCAAAGCAATTTCTTCCACCAAAATTCACTAACTTTGCATACCAACCATCGGAAGGTGCATCAGGTGGTACTCTCATTGCTTGGTCAGATAAAGAGCTTGATGTCACTAAGATTATGAAAAACAAGTACTCAATTACTGTCCATGCTAAATCCATGTCTGACGACACAACTATCACTGTAACAAATGTTTATGCTCCGTGTGATGCAGCAGAAAGGAAAAATTTCTTCCAGGATATGCGGGTTCTACAACACTCTGTTCTTGCCCCATGGGTACCGACAGTCGATTTTAATATCTATAGATATGTTATTGAGAAAATAATAGCAATATCGCTTGGAATGAAATGGAAGCCTTCAACGACTGGATAAACAAGCTGGAGCTCATGGACATAGATATATGCAACTCCAAGTTCACCTGGACTAACAAGAGACGAGATCCAACCCTTGTAAAATTGGACAGAGTCCTTGTCAATCTACAATGGGGCCAGAAATTCATCAACTCTGAATGCAAAACAATGGGCAGACCAACATCGGATCACAAGCCACTGCTGTTGGACAATGCTGCACCTACTGCTAGATCAGACATATTCAGACATGACGATCACTGGTTAGTCTGTAATGATCTTATTCAGATAACAAAGGGTATTCTCACGAGGGGAACGCGAGAAATGGCTCCTGTCACAGGGTTAAACCATAGGCTACGCTCGGTCAGGGCAGCTACTAGAGCATGGCAGAAGCAGAACAAATCTCTCAAGGCAATTCTCTCAAATACTAACCACATGGTTATATTCTTCGACGCTGTGGAGGAATGGAGGCAGCTAAATAATATGGAGTTCGTTTTTAGACAGATTTGTCAGGATAAAAGTAAGCAATTGTGCTTTGCTGAAGCCAGGCGTTGGAAGACAAGAGCCAAGATCAAGTGGTGTTAGCTTGGGGATGAAAATTCAAAGTTTTTTCACACAGTGGCCACTTACAGATACAGGAGAAACAAGATAAGATTTTTATCGCACAATGGCACTGAATTCTTTCAGGATAAAGAAAAGCTGAGCATTGCTACTGAATATTTTGCTGAGATTTTCTCTGAAAATAGGAACTGGACACCAAATATAAATCTACATACTCTATATGAATCTCAGACTGAACAATCCCTGGCTGATTCCTTCTCATGGGATGAAATTCTTAGAGCAATTCAGTTATTGCCTACCGGCAAGAGCCCAGGTCCAGATGGCTTTTCCAATGAATTCTACAAGCTATACCTACAGGAACTAAAGCACGATCTGCTAGCTTTTTTCCAGGCTTGGCATAACCTAACTGTCGACCTCTCTGGTGTCAACCTGGCCTTTATCGCTATACTACCCAAACAAGAAAACCCATAGGTGATCAAAGACTACCGGCCAATATCTCTGCAGCACTCCATTCCTAAGCTCATTGCCAAGGTCATGGCAAACAGGTTGCAGCCTAAGATCACTAAGCTAGTTGACTCAATGCAGTCTGGGTTTATAAAAGAAAGGTCTATTGTAGAAAATTTTGCTGCTGCCATTGATATGGTTCAGTCTGGGAACAAGTTGAAGAGGCCAATTATTGTCCTCAAACTGGACTTCCAAAAGGCTTTTGACACTATACATTGGGAAGCAATTTATCACACACTAACAACTAGAGGATTCCCAGACAAATGGATACAATGGGTCAGGGAGCTGCTACAGACCTCTCAGGCACAAATGATAGTAAATGGACAATGTGGTAGAAAATTCAAAGTACAAAGGGGTGTCAGGCAAGGGGATCCTCTGTCCCCATACATTTTCATCATTATGGCAGATATTTTGCAACAGATGCTTCATAAAGCTTATGACTCTGGATATTTACAACACCCAATTAGTCAAGGATCGCCATTGTCTGCCTTGCAATACGCCGATGACACCTTACTCATCATTCAAGGGACAGTCCAACAGGCCACCTTTGCGAAGCACATACTGGGATGCTTTCTCTAAATTCACTGGATTACATATCAATTATCAAAAGAGTACCTTTGTGCCAATGCACATGACACAACAAGTGCAAATTGACACTGCTTCAATACTGGGGTGCACCCCTGCAACTTTACCATGCAAATACCTTGGGCTGCCAGTCTCAATATGCAAAATCTCCAATCAAATGCTACAACCAATTATCAATAAAATTCTGAAAAGGTTGCCAGGATGGATGCCTAGGCTTATGTCTTCTGGAGGTAGAATTCAGATGATTAATTCTTTCCTCTCTGCGATCCCAAACTTCTTCATGGCCTGCATTGAATGGGATCAAGCTAGTATTGATGCTGTTGATAAGCTTAGAAGAGATTTTCTTTGGAAAAACAAGGAAAAAATCCAAGGGGGCCACTGCCTCGTCGCTTGGGATATTGTCACTATGCCCAGAATGCAAGGGGGACTTGGTATTAGGGACCTGAGGGCGCACAACAAAGCAGTCATGGAAAATTTCACTGCCAAACCGCTATCAACTGGGGCCGGTCCATGTTTTTCATGGCTTGCCAACTGCAACATGCATGATCACATACCAACAACAACTGCTCGCATTGATTCACCGTTTTGGAGATCAATCTGCAAGCTAATACCTACTGTGCAAAATGCTAATATTTGCAATCAAAATTCTGCCAGCCGAATCTCCTTCTGGAAAGACAAATGGACTACGCTAGGGAGACTACATATTACTATGCTAGTTCTGTTCTCCTTTGCAGTGGATACTGACTGCTCAGTCGCTTCCCAGTTTAATGGGCTAACTTGGGAGATTAGCCTGTTTCAACCCTTGTCTATGACTGCTCAAGCACAGCTGCAAACTCTTATGGCTGAACTAACAAACACTCAACTACCACACACCAATCCTACTGGCAAAAGACTCATGATCAACACTGGCAAGCAGCCAACAGCAAAGGATTTTTACAAGCTTTTCACAGACCGAGGTTTGATTTGGGAGGGCTACAAATGGGTATGGCAAAATGTCGTCCCTCTTAGGCACAGATTTTTCCTCTGGTTAGCTTTCAGAGGAAGACTAAATACTAAAGACAATATGGCGAACAAGACCTGATGCTCAGATGCGGGATGTGACCAGTGCCCAGCACTAGAATCTATACATCATATCGCCCTACACTGCAAGCAAGCGACATGGGTCTGGAAACATCTTGGACAAGCCCAAAGCGCAGCAACTGCCAACACTATTAACTAGTTCATCTTCATCACTGACGGATCAGTTAAGTCAAAAACTTGGTCGGTCTGCGCCGCTGCATGCTTCCATGGCTTATGGAAAGCGAGGAATGAGAGGGTGTTCAACCATAAGCAAATTGCTAGACAAGCGCTTCTAAGCCAGATCGCCAGTGAATTGTTGCTCTGGAGCAAACGATCCACAAAGCTGCAGCCACAGATCAAGCTATGGGCTGACAAGCTTCTTGCTCAATAGGAGCTCTTTTGCTTTCTTTCTTTCCTCTTTTTCCCCCCTCCAGGGCTGCCCCTGGCTTGTAAATCCATCCCCAACCCCCTTGTAACTCCTCTGGTTACCATAAGGTGTGGGCAACTACACCTTCATATATAGAAATATATATCACTCAATTTTTTTCTCATTTTTAGGGTTACCACAGAATTTAGTCAAACTAGCATAGCCACTGAAAGCCAAAACACTTATTAAATTTGTTAGACGCTTATTTGACTTGTCACTGATCAATCAAACCATTACAGTTTGAATTAAGACATGGTAAATGTAAGAGGACCCATGTTTCAATTTGAATTAAGACATGGTCAAGACATCATCTTTTCAATTTGAATATAACTATTCAGCGAGATATATACATATATAGATCCAAACATAATGTCAAGTATAAAACTCCAAAATAAAATATTTACAGTACATACTTTTACATATAAAGATCCAAATATAATGTCATGTATAAAACTCCAAAATAAAACATTTACAGTACACACTTTTACATATATAGATCCAAACATAATGTCAAGTATAAAACTCCAAAACAAGACATTTACAGTACACACTCATGTATATACAATGCATATGCATCGTGTATCACATATATACATATAAAGAACAGATCGAGCAGCTGTAACATGCGACACCGCTCCAACACAATACATAACGCTAGCTCCTTGCTAATGCATGAGAGAGCCAGCTCGCCTCACGAGCTCGAGCGCAGGCTAACGACATGTACAGTACACACTTTTACATAACAATCACACACATGCATCTCATATACACATAAAACATATATAACTCGCTGATGATGTAGGTAGTCCGATCATGGCTTGGCCTCTGGCTCTGGAAAGTGGAACTTGGGCTTCGGGGGCAGCTCGGCTTTTGGGAATGGTGGCAGCTCATGCTTTGGAAACTCCGGCATGGTGGGGTGCGGAAATTCCGGCATCTTTGGCACAGCAGGGTGCACCTCTGGCATGGTAGGATGTGGAATTTCCGGCTTTGGCAGCTCGGGCACAGCAGGATGGGGCACTTCGTGCTCCTTTGGTGCCTCTGGTACGACAGGGTGTGGGACTTCGTGCTCCTTTGGCACCACAGGGACAACTGGATGAGGTAGCTCAGGTTTCGGCAGCTCGGGCATTGCAGGGTGTGGCGGCAACTCGGGCTTCGGTAGCTCCGGCACAGAAGGGTGCGGCACTTCAGGCTCCTTTGGCATCTCCGGTACTGCATGGTGCGGCACTTCGGGCTCCTTTGGGACGACAGGGTGAGGAAGTTCAGGCTTTGGCAGCTCGGGTACAACAGGGTGTGGTGGGAGTTCGGGCTTTGGCAGCTCCGGCGCAATGGGATGTGGTGGGTGCTCCTCCTTCTCCTTGGGCATGGCTTCCTCCAGGTGACGTGCTGCGCTGCTCATGTAACTGCATGAGAGCAGCAAAACCCCGAGGAAGGCAACGGAGGACAGTGCGTTTCTGCACGCCATGGTGAAAGGCTTGCACTCTTGTCTATGTGTATGTGAGGGCTGCTTGTTTCTGTGGTGGTTTGGAGACGAGAGAATGCCTGGTATTTATAGCACGCTAAATGAAATTAGAGCTGTCTACATGTTTGCAGGAGAGACTAGAGACTAGCGGTCTTACTGAACAATGGCATCTGGCATGGATCCCTGGTAGGTCACCTGCATTCTGGGAGTTGTTTAATGACTTCAGTTATGTGTGTGAAGAAAAGTTCTGTTCGTGTTCAGTCTCTACCCATGCGTAGTTATATGGTGCTTAATTAGTTTGGAATTTTGAGACCTGAGTGATGATATGGCCGGCGAAATTGCAGCACACCACACGTCAAGCTCTAATTAGTGTATTTCGAAGTTACCAGAGTGTAACTGGCTTTAGGCAGGAGCCTTCCTCGAAGATCTACTTATGATTGCATGATGTATCTCATTCTTAAACTATACGCTGAAATATCCAGAGCAAATCCACACCCGAAGTCAGTACTGTTTTTGGGATAATTTGGTACTTTGTCGGCTGCGGTTCAGCTACACTTATCTGATTGATTCGGTCTGAACCTACCAGTGGAGCACCAAATCTGTGGGGGTTTGTTGGATCGCGCGCGCGTGTTCGTGTAGGAGCGTCCTACCGGCGTCTCAGGTCTATCCACGGTTGCTGTACGTGTCGTGTTAGGTCACCGGCGCACGTCTGACGCAACTCAACTTCAGTTGCTGCATGTGGTCAAGAACACCCGGCTTTGCCACAGAGACGACGCGTGAAGCGATGGTGCTTTCGAGTATTTTTTGTGTTTGATGGGCTACCTAAGTACGTGGAGTGTAGCTAGTGTCCCATGGATAATGGATTACATGCACGTCCTACGTATTACGCAATGCCGCAATGGTATTTTGCCTTAATTTGCTTTATCAAGGACAATCTGCTGATAGTGTTTCTAAGTTTTTTTTTCCATTCTTGTACCTCTAAAATCCTTTAAATCAAACATACCTGAAATGGGAATTTGTATGAAAGGGTACAAAATGATGCTAAAACGGGCTGCATGGATGCATGGGTGACAACTCACCATGTTAGATGGAAAACAAATGCTCTATTCGGATCAAGATGTTTGAGTATTCCGAAGATGAAGCACAACCACATGGCGAATACGGTAGTCAAACCTAGTTGAAGTGGCCAAAACTAGTTTTTTTCTTCAAATTGAATGATACTAGGTGTTCATAGTCGCAAGAAACAATGTTTTGATGTTCGATATTAAATGTGAACTTTGGCAAAATTCCAACTTTGTAGTATGGCATGTGAATTGGATGTTCCAACTAGTTCAACCAAAAAACTGATATGATTTATGATGGAAGAGACTATGCAATTTTATTCAACACCTCCCCCACGTCTAGGCTGATGTGCCTTTTTTTTAGATCTATCACGGGTCTTAGACGTGTATCAGTGGATATCTTTTTAGGGAGGCCACACATATTTATTTTAAATATTCGTTGGCTAGGATTTGAATCCAAGACCTTGTAGCTCTAATATCATGTGAAATTTCATGCTCTAGATAGTTCAACCAAAAGATCGAATTCATGGAAAATACTATGCAATTATGTCATGTAAGATTATTACACTAGCCAATTCAACCAAAAGACCGATCTGATTGAAGAGACTATGCAATTATATTCAACATGTCATACCTTTGAGTCAAATAAATAATCAAATCTAGTCTTGAGATGTCATGATTTTTTTGAGTTGTATATTTTAGTCTTCCAGGTGGATGAGTGCCGACCAGGGTGACCCTCTTGGTAGCTCGCGCGGCGACATCGTCGCCGAGGCCACCGTCGAGCCGCCGCCTCAGCCAACTCAGACAACCCGAACCACCCACCAAACCCATCCAAGCCCCAACCACCAAGCTCTCGCCAACCGCCTGGCGCCCGGCGGCCATGACGATGCTGCAACCCCTTGCAGCGGCGCTACTGATACGGCCGGTGGACGAGGTCACCGCCGTCATGGGCTGCACGCGCCGCTTCAGAGAGGGACACATAGTACAACTGCGCGCTCTTCCGCGTAGGAAGGAGGACGATGGATTCCTCGTCGGCATGACATCAACGGCCGCGCCATGGCTGCCTCCTCAGATAAGTCTTGCCTGCCCAACAACCCTTCTTGCATGCATATAGATAGACACACGAGTCGCACACGCGTAGGTCGCCTCTCAGGCATGGGACCGGTCTCTCAACCTGCTTTCCCCGGTGATCTTTTTGAAGCCATGGTCATGGAGCGGTACCACTGTGGTACCACGAGGGCTGTCGTCTGGTCCCGAGATTGCACAACTTGGTTATTCCTCTCGTTGTGCTCATCTGGCGTCGCGGTTTCCTCCGATTTCGTCGCCGCCCTGTTACAGTTCTGGTTCGGCGGAAACTCCGACGAGTTCGCCGTTACCGTTGAAGAAGCGGGAGTTTTCAAATTTCGAGTGGCTTCCCTTGCCGTTGCCGCAGAGATTGCGGTCCGCGGCCTTTGGGCCATTTCGCCGCTTCGGGCCTCTATCAGCTTGGAAAAGCCCACCCCTGCATGCAACGTCGCGGTGGCTCCTCTGCATGTGCGCCACGGTGGCCTGGAGCTCTCCGCGCCATCCATCGGTGCAACTTGCCGCGGTATGAGTGCTCCGTCAGTGCGCATTGATCAGATGGGACGTCCACGCTGCCCGTTAAGCGGCGCCGCTGGCCGAGCAGCTCCCCGAGGAGACGTTACCGCCTCTTACAGCGGCTCCTTAGTATGCAGTAATCAAACCAGCTTGGAGTTCCCTTGCCTTAACGTGCAATGGCAAAACCCTCCGACGGTTTTTACTGCTGCCAGCGGCTTCGAGCGACGCGTCTACAGGGTCCAAGTTGACATCTGCAACTCCTGCTCGCTTCCTTGATCAGAGTGATCCAGCCCATCATTCCGTGATGCCTTCCAGCCAGGCCCTGCCAGGATGTGTGACAGCCCGGGCCATGCAAGTGCCACGCCGCCAAGCTTGGACAGCGGCAACTCCGAATTCAAATACCTCAACCACCACCTCCACCGCCCTCCCGCCCTCACCTCCGTCCTATAAAGACATGCTTCTCCCCCCAGCACAACCCGCCCAGCGCATGTCTTCCACACGTCTGCATCTCCATCAACCCATCAACCTTCATCGGCGGCGTTTCCGCTGCCTAGACTACAACCACAAAGCTTTCAATTGCACCAACTCCGTTGTTTGCTGGTTCTGTCACCGTTCCGGGCATAAGAGAAACCTCTGCACCATCCTTCTCCGCCTTCGCCGGCAAGCTGCGGCGCCGCTGCGCGAAATGGAGCCTGTTTTCCATGGCCGCCCAACCTCCCTTGACATCCATTGCCCTCCAGTGCAAGATCCACACGCCCTAGCCTGCCTTATTGACGTCCAACCACCACGCCACAATCCCATCCCTTGGCTCAGGCGCGTCTTCCATCAGCGGCTTGGCAACCCCGCCGTGCGTTTCGGCTCGTCCACCTCCGGCTCTTGCTTCGCAATGTTCCTCCGGCGTCGTGATCACATCTTTGCTCTAGAGCAGAGCCCTCTGCGTGTACGCGATATCGATGACTCTCTTGTGCTGGTTCACATCAAGCCGCACGACGAGGGAGACGGCTCCTTCACCTTCTCGAAAAATTCCCGCTCGATTTCTGGGAGCGTTGCGGGATCAAGATCGCCGTGAGCGGCTTTGCCACCCTCCTTAGTGTCGAGCATGGCGCTGTGCGGGGCCATGACTACTCCGCCCTGTTTATCATGGTGAAGGTCGAATCTCCACGTGACATCCCACACCATATCGCTTTTCACAAGCAAGGGGAGCGCGGAAACTATGCGGATGTCTTCATCAACGAGGTCTGGGACACCGCGTCCGGGGCCAACAGCTCCTCCGACAGCCGCGGTCCATCTCCCCCACCTGTGCCCCGCTCCCACAACCTGGCGGGCAGGACCGACCGACGTCATGACTCAAGGTCGCCACCATTCTTACACCTGGGTGCGGACCGGCACCTCTGCGCCTCCGTCCTCGCCAAACCCCAGGAGGGCGGGCTCCGCCGCTCCCGCGGCAGTTCTCGGCTCCAGCCACGGAGACCAGGCTACTGCGATCTTGGAGGGATGCCCTATGTCGCTTGCGACTAGACGTGCCCTCATTGCTCCGGACTCAGCATCGCTTCTCGACTTCGAGACTGCGGTGACCCAGCATACCACTGCATGTTGTAGTATACAAGTCGTTGATATGATCTTTGTGAAGGGACTTCTTCACAAATTGCCATATCCCTCAGAGTGGTACAACAGAAACATTGCAGGTCATAACACTCCATACTTTATTACAAACATTGTCTTAACAAGTTGGTATTCTCACGAGTCCTATGAGAACACCCTAAGATACTACTTAAGTACGATTACAACTCATAACAATATAAAAGAGAGCTCAACAACTTATTTAGGTAAGTTCTACGTTGCTCGGCTCTATGATGCTAGGGTATGTCACTACTCCTCCACCTCCGTGTCATCCGGTCCGTAGACTATCCCATAGTCTACGCCTTCCCTCCACCGGTAAGATCGGGTTCTTCGTATACCAGCTCGTAGCTTCCTTCGGTGCTCCATCGTTGATGGCCTCCACTTCCGGATCACAGTCTAGCAAGGGTGTCGAAAGAAAGTGAGTACAGAGGTACTCAGCAAGTTCTAAAAGAATAAAAAAGTGTTTGATGCACTAGCTACGACCATTGATCAGGAAATCGCAGGTCAATGCATGTTTTTTGAAATCATTTCTTCAAAAGGTTGCTTTTATTATGAAAACTATGCCCGTCGGTCTTCACGGAGTTGACTAGAACTTCGTGGAGTTCCTTTCCTGCCGCGTTCGCAGTTCCTTCCCGGAACAAGGAGTGACAGCCACAATTTGATACACTCTGCAGAGGTGCGTTACTTTTCCCACAAGAGATCTCACCCTTTTTGCCATCCGCAGGGACTTGCCCCCGTTCACACTTCCTTTGGTGTGAGGCCAGGTATAAAGATCCAAGCCCACACCACCTTCTCCGCGACCTCGCAGACCCACCCTTTTGTAAGTCTGTCCTCTCCTATATCTATGGGTAGACCGACACAGGCTCTTGTTCTCACCTTTACCAATAAGGTAGACCGTTCCGAACAATTATGATGCTCTGCTCTATACACCATAGATAGACCGATCCGGACAACCCTTACAATCCTTCATAGACCAATAATAAGTCTACCCTCTCCTGTATCTAATGGTAGACCGTGCAGGACCACATGTCCCCACCTTTACCAAAGATAGACCGATACGGGCAACCCCTATTACCAGTCCGTTGGCATGCGAGAGGGAAAAGATATAGCTGGCTTCCCCAGAGCCATTATAGATCTTATGGTCAACGCGATATGTACGGCGCTAGAATCACTGGACGGCATTGGTAATTTAATCCTAGGGTGATATAACCCATTGCAATGGAACCTCCACCATATCAACACATACCATGGTTCCATTGCCAGCCACATAGTCGTATTCATAGTTGGAAAATAACATTTCATTTGCGATGCGGGAATGATAAGTATATAGCTTTGCATCAAAGTAGTAGAAAATAATCAAGTTGACATGAGCAAGGGTGAACTTGCATGTGGACTGCGAGATAGTGCAGTTCAATGCAGTTGATGGAACCTGGACCTCGGGTTCTGTAAGAAGCATCATTGTCCGGTAAGGACAATGTTATAAAATCCAAATAATGCAATCATGGATGGATTATTTTATGTTGAATCCCTTTACCCAGTGGAGTTATTACAATTTAGGGTTGTATTAAGATTTATGTCTTTGATGGTAATTTACAATTGATTTAAAAGTATAAACCATCTTAATTCACACAAGGTACAACAATTCAAAGTAAAACTATTTACTTGGTGATTCCTTTAATCATTCCAAAAATAGTTGAAGATTATAGAGTTACCTCTATAGTTTTTGGAATAAAAAGGAATATAGTATTTTTACGGGAAAATACCCTTTTACAAAAGAAATGACTTGGAATAATAGAATTTCATTTTGAAATGTTTGAAAATAAGTATTTGAACTTATTTGAGATTTTTCCTTGAATTTTAAATACAAGGAAATAATAATTTTAAATTCCAAGTTATTATTTAAATTCTTAAAATTCATAATTTTGAATTTGTTTCATAAATTCCATTTCATATTTTATTCTTGTTAAGATTTATTTTTCATTCATAAATCCAATTTTTATTGGATTTTTAGAGTTGTTTATGATTTATTAAAATTTGGTAAAGTTTTGGTCTTTTATTAAATGTAAAAAGACCAAAATACCCCTCTGGACCCATATTGGGCCCAGCCCAATAACTTAACCCAGGGACGGCCCAATAAGGCTGGCCCCCTTTTGGGTTCGGTGGCGCCGAAGCGGCCCACCTCACTCACTCTCACTCGGCCCTCTCACTCACTCGACCTAACCCTAACCTCTGGCGACTCCCGTGGCGATGGCGTCGCCGCCATGGCCGCCGCCTTGCTCCGGCCATCGCCGTGCTCCCCCGCCGTAGCCACCTACCGATACTGAACCGCCGCGAGCAGATCTATCGATCTGTCCGCGCAGTTTTTCCCTTCTCGTCCTCTCCTGGCGAATCACCTCCGATCTGGACCTCGTGGAGAATCGCCTCGACGAACTCCGGCGAGATCTCGTCCTCGCCGACGATGGTACGTGCCTGGGGTTGACCTGGCGCGGGTGCTGCTTGCAGTACTCGTGCCGTCGCCTCAGGTGCTTGCTACGGTGGTGCTGGTTCGTGTCTGGGTTCGCCGGCGTAACGTCGGCGCCTACCCTGGACTTGCAGCTGTTAGGGCCGCGCGAGCCCTGCCTCGCCATGCCCTAGCCTCTGCTTCCAGGCGCAAGTAAGTGTTACATCTCCACCTTCTCCTCTGTGCGCCTCCCCTTGTTACTGTGCTTCTTCCTCCTCATGCTATTTGTTCTCTGGTGGTCTTGTGATCATCTAGAGTCATGCTATTCCTATGCACTTGCCTGTGCTTCGATTAATTGCAAGTTCATGGCCCAATTACCATTTACTGGTACTGGCACATGCTGCTTTGCTTGCTGTTCATGCTGTGCTTGCTTCTCTGCTGCTCCTAGCATGCTCTACACTTGCCATGCTCTACTGTGCTTGCTCAAGAGCTAACTATGCCATGCTATGCTTGTCTAGGTGTACTTGTGTTGCATCTGTGACACTTGTGTGTGTGCCAGTGGTGTCTGTGATATGCTTCAGTGCTACCTCTGCAAGCCAATGATTCATTAGATCATTCCTTGCTTGTTGGCTAACCTCTCTGTGTAACTTGGCTTGCTATAATTGCTCCATTTGATCAATTGATTGACAGTGATTGTTTACTGGCTAATACTGTGGCTATATGAATCAATTATCTGGTGATGCTGATGCTCAAGCATCACTGTGCTGTTGCTTACTTGTGCTGTTGCTCATCTTAGCTATCTAGACTTGCTCTAGTGGCTATGAATTAAATTGTGTTGCTTAACAGTATGCTACTGTCATGCTTAGCATGAATCTGTGATAAATTCATGCTTGTATTACTTAAATTCTGATGAACTCGCTTATGCGGTGATGATTTAAATGACTTGCTTGTATATGAATTTGCTCGTTCATGATTCTTTTACAAGCAATTAAAGTCTGAATCCATTTACGGATAGTGATGCTTTGTATTTGACTTGGCCTTGGGATGGTTCTAAGTGTGCTTGTGACCTCGGTAGCCTTGCTACTGATCGGTTGCTCACATGGTTGGTTGGATCTTGTTGGCTACTCATCTTTGCTTGCATATTTGGGGATCATACTAACTATGAATGCCAATATGCTTGCCTGTGAAGAAATCTAGGGTTTCTGATGGTTGCATACTTAGGATTTTCTGTGTAGTCTATATTAGCTGCTATTTATTGTAACTCATCTACTGGTGCTATCTGTGCATCAGATCTTGCTAGTGTGTGCATCTGTGCATGATTTCTAGCCACTGAGCACATGATCTGTATCTGGATGGTTTCTATCTTAGTAGCTTTTGACTGGCAGTAATCCTTGGTGAAAACCAAGTGATGATCTACCCCTATGAGAATCTGCTCATCCCATGCTTAGTTCATGCATATGATGGATTAGATCCATTGGATCTCTTCCAGGAACTAGGTATACCTTGTTCCAGCTCCTAGAAAGAAATGCTTTGTTGATGCAGACTTGGGTTTGTGTCACAGCCCTTCACCTCCAGATCTTGGATGATCTTCTCAGGTCACCATGATCTCTGGTGGTTTGAGTGGTTGTGTGTGTTGGTTCTGTTCTTGCTCAAGAACTGGATGAACTGAGCTTGTTCTTACTTCACTCTTACCTGGTGAATCTTATCTGGTCGACTGGTGATGATTTCTAGGGTTTGTGTCCCTTTTATATGAACCCTGCTTCTCTCCTTGCATTGACACACAAGCCTGGCTTGCTTGGTGACTAATCTGTTGCATGGCCTTGCTGTTGCTGCCCAGCACACTTGAGCTGTGTGCTCTCATATGCTGAAACTTGAGCCCACTGCAGCTGCTCAGTTTTGGTCTGCCTGATCCTATCTTGTGCTGTCCTTGGCTTTGGACAAGCACAGGTGTCTTTGTGACGAGTTTGCACTCGTCCAAAGCCGAATCTTGTGTTATTTGCTAACTGTCCAAACTGAATTTCTAACACTTAGTATCCTGGCTAGCACTTGTGATTTGTTTTGCAGGTTTTGAAGTTGAATATGACCAGAAGATATTCTCCAAGTCATTTAGTCTAGGTTTTAGTTTAAGAGCAAAATTGTAATCTTTATTTTCATTTCTGTTTATTATTCATCCATTCTTGTATCAAGAATATTGTAAAGACTTTGTAATCTGTGTTGTGATATCAATAAAGCCCAAGTTTTTGTTTATGAACTTTTTCTTTATGTAATATTTATATTCTGGAATAAATATTGTATTTATTATTCACTTTGAATTTCAAAGTTGTTTGAATTCATAAGTTGTGTTTTAAATTATGAATTCTATTTTTATATGGTGCAATGCTTATTGTTAAATGTATTAACACTTATCAATTGAATTCAATTCCCCAAATCAACAAGATACAAAAGAGATCATGTCGAAATTTCCCTAACTCATATTGCCTAACCCTAAGTGCAAAATGAGAGAGAACCTCGATCCCTCTTAGGTTTAGTTGCAATAAAGCGCGAAAATTTCCCCCGTTTTGCGATGAAATGCACATCCCATTTCTAAATCTACCCTTCGTTGTTCCTATGTTCTGGGTTATTACAAAGACCCTCCTTGCTGAGTCCGCCAGGATCAACGCGCCTGTCACACCGGCTGAACCGCCGTTCGCCAAAGTGGCGTTCGTCTCGGTCGGTGAAACGGCGTTCGACGTGGCTGTCACCTTGAGCAGGGCTCGGCAGTTCCGAGTCCGCATCCCCGTCGGAGAGCCTGCGACTGGCGGCGAGGACCAGGTCTTCCCCGTGTACAACTTCAACCGCCGACCGCACGTGGGAGCAGCAGGCCTTGACGTGGGCCTCACATGGGAGTGTGTCCGCTCGCTTCTCTTCAGCATGTTTCCCCCGCAGGTCAACGACCACCCCCCTCTGCCTCTGTTACCCGAGATCGACTCTGTTTACCCACCAAAGCTTCTTCGCCCCACCTTTACCATGGGGCCGCCTGTTACTCCACTGGCCATGCTCCCCTCCTCCATGCCTCCGAACGAACCATACACTCAGACCATCCCCACCACCTGTTTCCACTTGCCGTCCCCACCAACCTGCCCCAATCCCCTCTCTGCTCAGTTCCTAAACACCAACACATCACCTCTACTCAGCCTGCCTTTCAATCCGATCCGCAGACCATCGGTCCCATACATCTGCTACGCCACCTAGCCCACGGCGCTGGTAACCTGCCAGGCAGCTGGAGCTCACACGCCCGTCCTTGGGGGACCAAACGAGGTGCTGCCTGAAAATCGCATTCTGGCAGCGCAGGGAAGTCAGGAGATCCTGCAAGATGGGTTCGCTGTTGCTGGTCTCGGAGGATCTGCTTTTGGAAAACAAGGGAATCCGTTGACCGACGGTTCCCTCAGCATGCTGGGCCAAGCTGGCCCGTTCCTCTTCAAGGTGGACGAGAAGAAGGACGACATGCACTCCGTCGCAGTGCAAATGCCGTCTCACACGGCTGTGCTGCCACCTGCTCGCGACCGCAAGGGAAAGGGCCCAATGGGCCAAGTCGAAGCCCAACCAATTCAAATTCAAACGGCTACCGCGCCAGTGAGCCCGCGCAGCGAGTCGGTGGTGCTGCGCACCGACTCTGAGAGCCTACCAGATCTCAATGAGCCGGCTCCTGTCTCGCCGGCCGTGAACACGACGGTGACCACCGTCACATACCGCTGATGCAGCTCAAGAATTCATAAGATGCAAGACGGTCGCAGGGTGGACTCGGTGGAACGGGCCTCCCAGCGCAAGGCCTCGGGCGCCAGTGACTCTGACTCATCCATCAACACTGCAAACACTCACCGCCGCAAGACGAGGAGGATCCCAGACATCAACGCTGTGGCGCTGCTTCCCATCACCTCAACGCCACCATAGATGGAGCGCCAGACACTGATGGATCTCGCTGGGTGATGTGGTATCACGATGGACATGGTCGATGTGGCTCTGAAGAACCAGGAGGCCGAAGCAAGCTCGGAGAGGACTGTCTCCCATGGCTAGGTCAACGTTGCTGCGTCTAGTTCCTGTTAGGTGTTCTGTAGTTAGGG
Source organism: Lolium rigidum (assembly GCF_022539505.1). NCBI lineage: Eukaryota > Viridiplantae > Streptophyta > Magnoliopsida > Poales > Poaceae > Lolium > Lolium rigidum. Next base: position 272,374,140 of record NC_061514.1, read on the forward strand.
TGATTTTATTTACCCGCCAGCATTTTCCCTTTCCTTCAAAGTTGGGTTTGCTCACATTAGGTGATGCCCTAGACCAACATTGCATTTTACTTTCCTCCACCGCTTGTAACACACCCTGTAACACCAACAGTTTATTCCAAGTCTGTTGCTTATCCTCTGTCTTCTTTATGCTTCACGACACTGCATCTCATTTTGCATTGCATGGCTACCTTCTTATCCAGGGACTCCTGGGTTCCAAATGAAATTTTTATTTTGGAACACTAGAGGACTCGGTGATGATGACAAAAACTCGATAGTCTTTAAACAGATTGTTGAGGCAGGGGAAAACATCGTATGCATTCAAGAAACTAAGCTCACTGAGATCACCATATTCAAGGCAAAGCAATTTCTTCCACCAAAATTCACTAACTTTGCATACCAACCATCGGAAGGTGCATCAGGTGGTACTCTCATTGCTTGGTCAGATAAAGAGCTTGATGTCACTAAGATTATGAAAAACAAGTACTCAATTACTGTCCATGCTAAATCCATGTCTAACGACACAACTATCACTGTAACAAATGTTTATGCTCCGTGTGATGCAACAGAAAGGACAAATTTCTTCCAGGATATGCAGGTTCTACAACACTCTGTTCTTGGCCCATGGGTACTGGCAGTCGATTTTAATATCTATAGATATGTTCATGAGAAAATTATAGCAATATCGCTTGGAATGAAATGGAAGCCTTCAACGACTGGATAAACAAGCTGGAGCTCATGGACATAGATATATGCAACTCCAAGTTCACCTGGGCTAACAAGAGACGAGATCCAACCCTTGTAAAATTGGACAGAGTCCTTGTCAATCTACAATGGGGCCAGAAATTCATCAACTCTGAATGCAAAACAATGGGCAGACCAACGTCGGATCACAAGCCACTGCTGTTGGACAATGTTGCACCTACTGCTAGATCAGACATATTCAGACATGACGATCACTGGTTAGTCTGTAATGATCTTATTCAGATAACAAAGGGTATTCTCACGAGGGGAACGAGAGAAATGGCTCCTGTCACAAGGTTAAACCATAGGCTACGCTCGGTCAGGGCAGCTACTAGAGCATGGCAGAAGCAGAACAAATCTCTCAAGGCAATTCTCTCAAATACTAACCACATGGTTATATTCTTCGACGCTGTGGAGGAATGGAGGCAGCTAAATAATATAGAGTTCGTTTTTAGACAGCTTTGTCAGGATAAAAGTAAGCAATTGTGCTTGGCTGAAGCCAGGCGTTGGAAGACAAGAGCCAAGATCAAGTGGTGTCAGCTTGGCGATGAAAATTCAAAGTTTTTTCACACAGTGGCCACTTACAGATACAAGAGAAACAAGATAAGATTTTTATCGCACAATGGCACTGAATTCTTTCAGGATAAAGAAAAGCTGAGCATTGCTACTGAATATTTTGCTGAGATTTTCTCTGAAAATAGGAAGCTGGACACCAAATATAAATCTACATACTCTATATGAATCTCAGACTGAACAATCCCTGGCTGATTCCTTCTCATGGGATGAAATTCTTAGAGCAATTCAGTTATTGCCTACCGGCAAGAGCCCAGGTCCAGATGGCTTTTCCAATGAATTCTACAAGCTATACCTACAGGAACTAAAGCACGATCTGCTAGCTTTTTTCCGGGCTTGGCATGACCTAGCCGTCGACCTCTGCCGGTGTCAACCTGGCCTTTATCGCTATACTACCCAAACAAGAAAACCCATAGGTGATCAAAGACTACCGGCCAATATCTCTGCAGCACTCCATTCCTAAGCTCATTGCCAAGGTCATGGAAAACAGGTTGCAGCCTAAGATCACTAAGCTAGTGTTATCACCAGGATTTAACCGCGATCAGGAGGTGGGCCGCAGTCAAGATGGGCTTAAGGAAATATACGTGGAGAATTATATGAATCGGCCTGTTGGGCTTAATTGCCCGTGTATCTGTAACATATTAGATCTATTTTAGTTTAGAGATAGAGTCTTAGTCGTGCACGGTTTAGTGCATGCCCACATTAGAAAGTCCCCTGGACTATAAATATGTACCTAGGGTTTATGGAATAAACAACAACTCACGTTCAACCCCAAAAACAAACCAATCTCGGCGCATCGCCAACTCCTTCGTCTCGAGGGTTTCTATCGGGTAAGCGACATGCTGCCTAGATCGCATCTTGCGATCTAGGCAGCACAAGCCCCACGTTGTTCATGCGTTGCTCGTCATCGAAGCGCTTTTGATGGCGAGCAACGTAGTTATCATTAGATGTGTTAGGGTTAGCATTGTTCTTCGTTTAAGCATGCTTACGTAGTGCAACCCTTGCATATCTAGCCGCCCTCACGCCTATCTCAGGTGTGGGGGCGGCACCCGCTTGATCATTATTTAGTAGATCCGATCCGTTACGATTGCTCCTTGTTCTACAAGGATTAGTTTAATATCTCGCAATAGTTTGGCCTTACAATGGGGGGAGGATCCGGTGGCACGTAGGGTGGCGTTCGCAAGTCCTAAACGGGATGTTCCTAGGATCAACTTCATGTTGGTTTTACGGCCTTGTTTAGGATCGGCTTACGAGCACCGTGCGTGGCCGCAAGGCCCAACCTGGAGTAGGATGATCCAGGTTATGCGGTGAAAACCCTAAATCGTCGTAGATCTCATTAGCTTCATCTTGATCAAGCGGGACCACCAAGTATTCGTGCACCCCGTACGGATCATGGGTGGATCGGCTCTTTGAGCCGATTCACGGGATAACCCGAGAGCCGATCGAGGCTCGTATTTAACGTTTACATGTATGCCCTGCGGGGAAACTAAGCGAGGCAACCTCATCACCTTCCGACCGGGTATAGGTCGGGTGGCACGCCCTTGCACTTCGCAGCGCCGCGTGTGACCGAGAAGAGCATTGCGGGCCGTCGCTCGGAGGGGTCTCGGCCGGCCGCAGCTCTAGGCTCCCCCGGCTCTACGGTGTTGACAAGGCCGGCTGCCCGCCGGTGGGTTTTGGCGGTCAACACATTACGGCACGCCGGTGGGACAATCGTCTACATCAACCACATCGCCATCTACATCGAGATGGCGGACGGCCACGCCAGTTACCTACGAGGATCTGCCTGACGACCTCAAGAAGCAATACAACGAGATCAAGGCTACCCTCGAAGCCGACCTCATCGGCTCTTTTCAGAGAACCCGTTCTGGTGGCATCAGATGGAAGGGGTTCTCACCGGAAGGTGCACTCGATGGGATAGACCTCTCTACCTCGTCGGAGGAACGCACCGAGGGTGCGCGGCGGGAGATCAACTACACGGTGGCTCACTCGCTACACGCCACTGCGAGAACTTGGTCAACGTCTTTGGAGCGTGTCGCTCTGCGCGTGATCCGAGAGATCATGAGCCACCGGTACTCGCCGTCGGGACCAGCTCTCGGGACTCATCAAGGAGAGTTGCCATTCCGAGTCCCGTCCACCGCTGCCATTTGCGTTGGCGGCACTCTGCTGAAGTGCCGAGCTACACCGGCATTCCTCGTCTACGGAATTGGTGGCGACCCCGGTGACTACCGGTTCTTAATGGAGGCGCCTAAGGAGATCCCTCATGGATACGCGTGCATGTATGTGCCGGATTGTGGTGTTCGGGCACTCACAAACCAGGCCACAACATCGGGGACTCCGGCGAAGACAGGAGGAACGTCGGCGACGGAGCGGACGTGGCCTAACTAAATACGCCACACCGACGAAACTCCCGAGCCCAGCTCCTGCGGCTGGCTCGAGGCTGGAAAAGCAAACATGGCGAGGCCAAGTACGCCACCCCGGCGAATCTTGAGTGCAACTCCTACGGCCAGCACGGCGGATCGGATCGGTACCATGCGAGAGACCAGTTCGGCATGATGCCGAAAAGAAGGGCGGTCGGCTATTCCAAGCCGTACCCGACGATTACGAGATGATCCCGCTGCCACCTAAATATCGGCTCCACTGACTTCTCCAAATTCGGTGGATCGGATGGCTCCGGCTCCATCGAGCACGTCGGCCGATATTTGGCTCAACTAGGACCGGCTTCGGTGTCGGATCAGCTACGCGTGAGGCTCTTTTCACGGTCCCTCACGGGATCGGCTTTTGGATGGTACACCTCTCTGCCGGCAAACTCCATCCGAGTCTTGGAAGCAATTGGAAGAACAATTCCATATGCAATACCATTCGGAAGCTTCCGAGTACGGCATTGCCGATCTAGCACAACTACGTCGAAGCGCGGGAAACGGTGACGGAGTACATCCGGCGCTTCAGGAATCTTAGGAACCGATGTTATTCGGTTCGTATAAGCTGAAAGGAAGCGATCGAGTTGGCGGTAGCGAGGCCTTGCAACACAGCTCAAGGACATGGCCTCCCAAGCAGATTATCCCTCGGCGGCGCACATGGTTCAGAAACTATCAGCATATGAACAACGCCACCCCGACCTGTACCAAGACAAGTTCAAGCGTGCGGTAGTTATGGTCGATACGGAAGAGGATGAAGTGCCTGCGGGAGGCCAAGAGATAGCAGTGGCTGAGTGGACTCAGGGGGGAACCCCTGTGGCCTGCAAATGGGTAAAGCCACCAGGGCCGCCCAGGGGATTTGATTTTGACGTAACCAAGACTGAACAAATCTTCGACCTCCTGCTCAAGGAGAAACAGTTGACGGTTCCTGAAGGTCTCAAGTTCCCCACGGCGAAAGAGCTAAACGGAAAGCCGTACTGCAAGTTCCACAACTCGCTTTCCCACGCCACCAACGACTGCCGGGTGTGGCGTCAGCACATCCAAGCGGCGATAGAGAAGGGGCGGCTAATTTTTAACCAGTACGCCATGAGGGTCGACACCCAACCCTTCCCCGCCGTTAGCATGGTAGAAATCATCTACCACCGAAGGTTGCCAGCCGGGTCCCTCGTTCAGCATCAACATGGTAGGACCCGGAAACCACTCGGCAAAGATGGAGATGAGGGCAGCTGCTCTCATAGCAAGGATACAGAGGAGGCCGCTCCACGCGATCGGCTCCGTCATGATGGCAAGCGCTATGTCACAGAGGGAGAGGTGAAGAATGTAAGATATCAGCGACCCCTCTCCGATCACCTCCTCGACAAATATGTGAGTCAGTACGACCAACGCCGGCGGCCCAATTACGATAGAGAAGATCGTTTGGCTAGAGAAGCCAGAAGACATCGTCGGCAGAATCGCGATGAGGAGGAGCACGAGCGCTATACCACGGAAGCATCAAGGGAGCAAGATGACAACGCCAGGCATTGGGACTGCCCCTTCTTCGGACTACTTGCTGGGATTCAGGAATGAGCCGATTGCCCACAATCGGCAATTGCCCAGAATGCAATCAGAAAAAGAAGGAGGCAGCCAACGTGTCTGTGTTCGAGCGCCTAGGGCCTCTCCCGCCACAAAGCAAACGCGCTGAGTCACCTCGTTGGGCAGATCTTGAAGATTCAGAAGACGAGGGAGAAGTGGAAGAAGATAGGTACCACCGGCCAAGGTGGTGCCCTGACGGACTCAGCCGTTCCCAAAAACGCAGGGTTCAGCGATTGCGCGGCCTGGAGGAAGCCGAAAGGTTGTACCTGCATACGCTAAGGAAGGCACGGCCTGATCCGGCTGCAAAGGTTCAGCGAACCCTGGATGAAGAGGGTCGTCCACGGAAAATGGAATGGCGCCCCAAACGGAGGAAAGCCGATGATGAGACATCGGCCGGCACAAACATGGTACTCGTCTTGCCGACAGAGCTTAGCGCTCCACGACTCTACGGAGCACTCAAGGTGGACGACAGCAAGCGCATCAAGTCAGAGGTTGGGTTGGTTTCATCCAGCCTGACCAAGTAGCAAGATCAAACCAATGAGCAAACCAGGAGAGGCTGATCCTTGTGATCGGCCCCAAAAATTTACGAAAGGAACTAACAAAACCTTCAACGAGCAAGCAAAGTGGAGGCCGATTCCAGCAATCGGCCAAAATTATCCTCACCTACCTTTCTGCCTGGGTTCAACGTGTTATCCAACAGAGCCGATACTATCAATTTTCTTGACAGAATCGGCTCGGGGGGGCACCCAGGTATATGAAAATACGAGGATATGCAACAGAAGCATCTCATCTTTTGTTGATGGGAATTGAAATATGGGGGCCGATGCACAGGTCGGCCGTAAAGGTGAAAATTCGAAAATTTTCGAGCACAGCCGATGCAGCAGGCATCGACTTAAGGACATGAAAGCCGATGCATGGCCATCGACTCAAGGGGAGTAACTGTTACGATCGAGAGGTCAATGGAACTCCTCAATGGAGCGAGTTTGGAAGCTCGGATCCTCTCTTCAAGAACAACATCGAAGCAGCATGGGCGGACGGATCAGGACAAGGATGGATGACATTAGATTCACCAAAGGAAAGAAGCCGATCTAGCCAGCAAGCCCTAAAGAAGCTCGGGGGGCAGCTCACCTTAAGGCTTTCCGCTCGGAGAAGCCGATTTGTGTTCAAATCGGCTGGTGCTGCATGAGGAACTTCCCCATACACGATCAGGCCTAGGTCTGTGTATCCTCGTCTCTGTTTTACCTTGGCTGAGACTCGGAGGGCAACAGGCCTGGTAGGTGCTCCATTGAAAGGCCGATTGAAGTACTATCGGCTGATCCTCGTTGCAACCTTCTTCACAAAGCGATGAACGCTCGCTAAGGAGTTGAAGAATGGAAGGATGAATGTCGAAGGACCGATGCGTTGTTATCGGCTCATTACACATTGGCGAAGAGGGCAAATCGGCAAGGTCAGTAGGAGAGGCAAATCGGCTCAATCAAACTCAGAAGAAATCGGCAAACTCGAATTGGGGAACAGCTCTTCATTGATAGGCGAGATTTCTTACATAAAGAGCTAATTGCCCTCAAAAGGAAATACTAGGGGATACATTGCCCCAATCTGCTACTACTGACCCTATGCTAGAGGTCCTATCTACGGGCCGTCACTGCCCTCATCATCAGAGCTTTCATCGGCACTGCTGCCGATGGGCTCCTCGTCGCTACTCCCATAGCCCTCCACGGGGGCTTTGTCTCCGTCTTCGTCGTCGCTGCTGTCGTCGCCCCACCACATGCGAAGGCGCTTCGCTGGTGGGTAGCCCTCGAGGGAGTCGTCATCATCGTCGTCCTCCTCCTCCTCTTCTTCCTCCACCACCCCCTCGGAGGAGGTGAAGTCGTCCCAGGAGAAGCGATCGTCATCGCTCTCCTCCTCCGATTCCCCGTCGGCGAGGAAACGGAGGTCGCTCTCCCCGTCCGTCGAGGACTGGTCGGTCCTCGGACCGGATGGAGAAGTCATGGTCGACTCCTCCCCGGCCGCAATGGCACGGCGGGTGTTGGCCGCATGGGCCGCCGCCGGGTTGTGCTCCGGCGTCGGCTCGCGGGATGTGGAGGACTGGCTGGAAGGGTCCGATAGGGCAGAGGAGGAAGAAGACATGATGGCGCCGGAGGATTTTTGGACTGCTAATGCGAGGGGGATGCAGAGCAGAACTGTTCATAGCGGTTAAATAAAAGGGGATATGGTGAGAATTCAATGCCACAGCAGTTTCCGAGGAAGTGGTGTTTGAAAGAAAGAGAAAAGGCTGCCAAATCACGCGGAGAAGTTGAGAAGGCAAGTCATCATGGTGACGGATACTGCGACGGTTCTGCCACGACATGACCCGACGAAAGGAAGCGTAATGATTTTGGAAATACCATTTCCAAAACCAGGGGGGCATGTGTTATCACCAGGATTTAACCGCGATCAGGAGGTGGGCCGCAGTCAAGATGGGCTTAAGGAAATATACGTGGAGAATTATATGAATCGGCCTGTTGGGCTTAATTGCCCGTGTATCTGTAACATATTAGATCTATTTTAGTTTAGAGATAGAGTCTTAGTCGTGCACGGTTTAGTGCATGCCCACATTAGAAAGTCCCCTGGACTATAAATATGTACCTAGGGTTTATGGAATAAACAACAACTCACGTTCAACCCCAAAAACAAACCAATCTCGGCGCATCGCCAACTCCTTCGTCTCGAGGGTTTCTATCAGGTAAGCGACATGCTGCCTAGATCGCATCTTGCGATCTAGGCAGCACAAGCCCCACGTTGTTCATGCGTTGCTCGTACTCGAAGCGCTTTTGATGGCGAGCAACGTAGTTATCATTAGATGTGTTAGGGTTAGCATTGTTCTTCGTTTAAGCATGCTTACGTAGTGCAACCCTTGCATATCTAGCCGCCCTCACGCCTATCTCAGGTGTGGGGGCGGCACCCCGCTTGATCATTATTTAGTAGATCTGATCCGTTACGATTGCTCCTTGTTCTACAAGGATTAGTTTAATATCTGCAATAGTTTGGCCTTACAATGGGGGGAGGTTCCGGTGGCACGTAGGGTGGCGTTCGCAAGTCCTAAACGGGATGTTCCTAGGATCAACTTCATGTTGGTTTTCTGGCCTTGTTTAGGATCGGCTTACGAGCACCGTGCGTGGCCGCAAGGCCCAACCTGGAGTAGGATGATCCGGTTATGCGGTGAAAACCCTAAATCGTCGTAGATCTCATTAGCTTCATCTTGATCAAGCAGGACCACCAAGTATTCGTGCACCCCGTACGGATCATGGGTGGATCGGCTCTTTGAGCCGATTCACGGGATAACCCGAGAGCCGATCGAGGCTCGTATTTAACGTTTACATGTATGCCCTGCAGGAAACTAAGCGAGGCAACCTCATCACCTTCCCGACCAGGTATAGGTCAGGTGGCACGCCCTTGCACTTCGCAACGCCGCGTGTGACCAGAAGAGCATTGCGGGCCGTCGCTCGGAGGGGTCTCAGCCAGCCGCAGCTCTAGGCTCCCCCCGGCTCTACAGTGTTGACAAGGCCGCTGCCCGCCGGTGGGTTTTGGCAGTCAACAGCTAGTTGACTCAATGCAGTCTGGGTTTATAAAAGAAAGGTCTATTGTAGAAAATTTTGCTGCTGCCATTGATATGGTTCAGTCTGGGAACAAGTTGAAGAGGCCAATTATTGTCCTCAAACTGGACTTCCAAAAGGCTTTTGACACTATACATTGGGAAGCAATTTATCACACACTAACAACTAGAGGATTCCCAGACAAATGGATACAATGGGTCAGGGAGCTGCTACAGACCTCTCAGGCACAAATGATAGTAAATGGACAATGTGGCAGAAAATTCAAAGTACAAAGGGGTGTCAGGCAAGGGGATCCTCTGTCCCCATACATTTTCATCATTATGGCAGATATTTTGCAACAGATGCTTTGTAAAGCTTATGACTCTGGATATTTACAACACCCAATTAGTCAAGGATCGCCATTGTCTGCCTTGCAATACGCCGATGACACCTTACTCATCATTCAAGGGACAGTCCAACAGGCCACCTTTGCGAAGCACATACTGGATGCTTTCTCTAAATTCACTGGATTACATATCAATTATCAAAAGAGTACCTTTGTGCCAATGCACATGACACAACAAGTGCAAATTGACACTGCTTCAATACTGGGGTGCACCCCTGCAACTTTACCATGCAAATACCTTGGGCTGCCAGTCTCAATATGCAAAATCTCCAATCAAATGCTACAACCAATTATCAATAAAATTCTGAAAAGGTTGCCAGGATGGATGCCTAGGCTTATGTCTTCTGGAGGTAGAATTCAGATGATTAATTCTTTCCTCTCTGCGATCCCAAACTTCTTCATGGCCTCGCATTGAATGGGATCAAGCTAGTATTGATGCTCGTTGATAAGCTTAGAAGAGATTTTCTTTGGAAAAACAAGGAAAAAATCCAAGGGGGCCACTGCCTCGTCGCTTGGGATATTGTCACTATGCCCAGAATGCAAGGGGGACTTGGTATTAGGGACCTGAGGGCGCACAACAAAGCAGTCATGGCAAATTTCGCTGCCAAACTGCTATCAACTGGGGCCAGTCCATGTTTTTCATGGCTTGCCAACTGCAACATGCATGATCACATACCAACAACAACTGCTCGCATTGATTCACCGTTTTGGAGATCAATCTGCAAGCTAATACCTACTGTGCAAAATGCTACTATTTGCAATCAAAATTCTGCCAGCCGAATCTCCTTCTGGAAAGACAAATGGACTACGCTAGGGAGACTACATATTACTATGCCAGTTCTGTTCTCCTTTGCAGTGGATAGTGACTGCTCAGTCGCTTCCCAGTTTAATGGGCTAACTTGGGAGATTAGCCTGTTTCAACCCTTGTCTATGACTGCTCAAGCACAACTGCAAACTCTTATGGCTGAACTAACAAACACTCAACTACCACACACCAATCCTACTGGCAAAAGGCTCATGATCAACACTGGCAAGCAGCCAACAGCAAAGGATTTTTACAAGCTTTTCACAGACCGAGGTTTGATTTGGCAGGGCTACAAATGGGTATGGCAAAATGTCGTCCCTCTTAGGCACAGATTTTTCCTCTGGTTAGCTTTCAGAGGAAGACTAAATACTAAAGACAATATGGCGAACAAGACCTGATGCTCAGATGCGGGATGTGACCGAGTGCCCAGCACTAGAATCTATACATCATATCGCCCTACACTGCAAGCAAGCGACATGGGTCTGGAAACAGCTTGGACAAGCCCAAAGCGCAGCAACTGCCAACACTATTAACTAGTTCATCTTCATCACTGACGGATCAGTTAAGTCAAAAACTTGGTCGGTCTGCGCCGCTGCATGCTTCCATGGCTTATGGAAAGCGAGGAATGAGAGGGTGTTCAACCATAAGCAAATTGCTAGACAAGCGCTTCTAAGCCAGATCGCCAGCGAATTGTTGCTCTGGAGCAAACGATCCACAAAGCTGTAGCCACAGATCAAGCTATGGGCTGACAAGCTTCTTTCTCAATAGGAGCTCTTTTGCTTTTTTTCTTTCCTCTTTTTCCCCCCTCCAGGGCTGCCCCTGGCTTGTAAATCCATCCCCAACCCCCTTGTAACTCTTCTGGTTACCATAAGGTGTGGGCAACTACACCTTCATATATAGAAATATATATCACTCAATTTTTTTTTCTCATTTTTAGGGTTACCACAGAATTTAGTCAAACTAGCATAGCCACTGAAAGCCAAAACACTTATTAAATTTGTTAGACGCTTATTTGGCTTGTCACTGATCAATCAAACCATTACAGTTTGAATTAAGACATGGTAAATGTAAGAGGACCCATGTTTCAATTTGAATTAAGACATGTTCAAGACATCATCTTTTCAATTTGAATATAACTATTCAGCGAGATATATACATATATAGATCCAAACATAATGTCAAGTATAAAACTCCAAAATAAAATATTTACAGTACATACTTTTACATATAAAGATCCAAATATAATGTCATGTATAAAACTCCAAAATAAAACATTTACAGTACACACTTTTACATATATAGATCCAAACATAATGTCAAGTATAAAACTCCAAAACAAGACATTTACAGTACACACTCATGTATATACAATGCATATGCATCGTGTATCACATATATACATATAAAGAACAGATCGAGCAGCTGTAACATGCGACACCGCTCCAACACAATACATAACGCTAGCTCCTTGCTAATGCATGAGAGAGCCAGCTCGTCTCACGAGCTCGAGCGCAGGCTAACGACATGTACAGTACACACTTTTACATAACAATCACACACATGCATCTCATATACACATAAAACATAGATAACTCGCTGATGATGTAGGTAGTCCGATCATGGCTTGGCCTCTGGCTCTGGAAAGTGGAACTTGGGCTTCGGGGGCAGCTCGGCTTTTGGGAATGGTGGCAGCTCATGCTTTGGAAACTCCGGCATGGTGGGGTGCGGAAATTCCGGCATCTTTGGCACAGCAGGGTGCACCTCTGGCATGGTAGGATGTGGAATGTCCGGCTTTGGCAGCTCGGGCACAGCAGGATGGGGCGCTTCGTGCTCCTTTGGTGTCTCTGGTACGACAGGGTGTGGGACTTCGTGCTCCTTTGGCACCACAGGGACAACTGGATGAGGTAGCTCAGGTTTCGGCAGCTCGGGCATTGCAGGGTGTGGCGGCAACTCGGGCATCGGTAGCTCCGGCACAGCAGGGTGCGGCACTTCAGGCTCCTTTGGCATCTCCGGTACTGCGTGGTGCGGCACTTCGGGCTCCTTTGGGACGACAGGGTGAGGAAGTTCAGGCTTTGGCAGCTCGGGTACAACAGGGTGTGGTGGGAGTTCGGGCTTTGGCAGCTCCGGCGCAATGGGATGTGGTGGGTGCTCCTCCTTCTCCTTGGGCATGGCTTCCTCCAGGTGCCGTGCTGCGCTGCTCATGTAACTGCATGAGAGCAGCAAAACCCCGAGGAAGGCAACGGAGGACAGTGTGTTTCTGCACGCCATGGTGAAAGGCTTGCACTCTTGTCTATGTGCAAGTGAGGAGCTGCTTCTTTCAATGGAGATGGTTTGGAGACGAGAGAAGGCCTGGTATTTATAGTACGCTAAATGAGATTAAAACTCTCTACATGTTTGCAGTAGAGACTAGCGGTCTTACTGAACAATGACACCTGGTTGTATGGATTCCTGGTAGGCCACCTTCATTTTGGGAGTTGTTTACTGACTTCAGTTTTGTGTGTGAAGAAAAGTTCAGTTTGTGTTCAGTCTCTACCCATACATAGATATATGTTGCTTAACTAGTTTGGAATTTTGAGACCTGAGTGATGACATGGCCCGCGATTGCAGCACACCACACGTCAAGGTCTTAATAGTGTGCTTGGAAGTTATAAGAGTGTGGCTGGAGGCTGGAGCCTTCCTGGAAGATCTACTCATTTCATTTCAGTATGTATACATGCATGATTGCATGATACATCTCATTCTTAGCCTATAAGCTGAAGCAAGTACTGTGTAGGGGATAATTTGGTACTTTGTTGGCTGGCAGTTCAGCTACACTTATCTGATTGATTCGGTCTGAACCTACCATCGGAGCACTAAATCTGTGAGGGTTGGTTGGATCGCGCGGGCGTTTTCGTGTTGGAGCGTCCTACCGGCGTCTCAGGTCGATCCACGGTCGTTGCTGACTTGTTGTGCGTGTCATGTTAGGTCACCGGCGCACGTCTGACGCAACTTAACTTCAGTTACTACATGCTTCGCCACAGAGACGACGCGTGAAGGGATGGTGCTTTTGACCTTAATTTTTTCTTTCATCTGCATTGGTGGTTGTGGCTTGTGGTTGATGGGCTACCTAAGTACGTGGAGTCTTGCTAGTGTCCCATGCATTACATGCACGTCGTACGTATTACGCAATGATATTGCCTTTGCTTTATCAAAGACAAAGCTGCTTAGAAAACCCTGCACACGCTGTGACGAAATCTTTGACTTCACTCGCTCGAGTCAGGATGGTGTACTGAGAGCATAAGATTAGTGACAATGCAAAGTATTATATAGAAGTATCATGCATATGATACTACCACATGTTACTATCTCCATAATAAATGATATCATGTACTAGTATCATAATCTTTTTATATTAATTAATTTATAGAATCTCAATGCAAATATATATACAAAAATTTTAGTAGTATGTGCTATGGTACTGTATCTACCTATAATATTAGTATCCTCTCTCTCAACCTTAATTGCACTGCCACATCAGCATTTTGCATGTATGAAATACATGATACTACATATGATACTCTCATTGTAGGTAGTCCAATGACCCACCATCTCTTTTAATTTAGACAGTGCATAGTTCAATATGATACTAGAGCCAAGATGTTTCAAGTTTAAAACCCTGCACATGCAATGTTAAAAAATATATTTTGCGGCCTACAATGGAAGCCTTTCTATCAGTTTAGCGGTTTAGCCTGATGTATGAATTGGTTAATTAGATGCATATATATAACTTGCAACTAGAGGTTTCAGAGTTTAATAGCCAAGTAACACAATAAATATATTAAGGTATGCATGTTTCCACTTCGCCGTAATAATTATGATACTTTCCAAAAAAAATGCATGTACAAACTGGAATTAGCCAGTTAAGTAAAGTTATTTTTTCGAAAAGGGATGTCCCAGCCTATGCATTGATTGATGCACACAAAATACTTTTTACCGAGTCAATATCTAAAGTTTTACATAGTACAAAAAACGAAGGAAAACTCTTACAATCCTCCGGACGATGGTGCGTCTCGCATCGTCAGCCTCGTACGTGCGACGCGTGTCCTTCTGGGTGGCGACATCGATAGGGGCCACCACGACCTATTTTGACCGAACCATTTCCTTCACCGGGTCGTCATCCTCCTCTTCAGTTTTCCATGTTTCTCTCGCCTCGCCCAGCTAGCACGCACCGTCAGATGCGCCGCCGCTGTCCCGGCTTGGTCCGTCGCTTCGTAGCTCCGCCGCTGATTTGGATCATCTTCCTCCTTTTCCCATCTCTCTAGCAACCGGAGAACCCCCAATCAGCCCCATGTAGTTGTTTCCCTCCCTCTTCCACCTCCTCAATGTGTAGTTGCGGTACCGCCGCCGAACATTGATGCGAGTCCCGTCGCCGCTACAGACCATGCCTGCACACATCTCGTGGAGACGGTCGCCGGCCTTAGACATGCTGCAAAGGTGGGCGGTCGGAGGTGGACTTGGTGCCATCGGTGGAGCCGTTTTCTATTAGCCTCGGGCGACCCTGCTACAAAGGGTGACCATCCTTGCTGCCAGCGGCAAACACCTTGCTACCAAGGGTCGCCAGCCTTGCTACAAGGGGCTAGCGATGTTGCTGCCAGCGGCGGAGGCAGGTGCTGCCAGCGGTCACCGGCCTTGCGACAAGGCTCTGGCGACGTTGCTCCCAGCGGTGGCCGACCTGACTACCAGGTGCTGGCGACGTTGCTGCTAGCGGCGGAGGCGGGTATTGCCAATGGTGGCTAGTCTTGCTACGAGATGTTGGTGGCGTTGCTGCGATGTCACGGTGCCATTGCTGCAAGGTGCGACGACCCCTAGGTGTGGTGAGCCATGGCGAAGGTGCTGCCGGCGACAACAGCGATGATGCGAGCGGCTGGCGGAAGTGCTACTAGCCCTGGCCGGAGATGCTACAAGCGGCAGGAGCGGCGGTGATGGTACTGCAAGCGGCGGTGCTATTGCCGATGGTCGCAGTCTTACCAGGTGGAAATGCCGGACTTTCCGTTGATATGTTACTACTAGTTGGAGAAGCACAGGGGCTCAATGCGCTTGGGAGAGGAGGACGATTTTTTTCCTGCGGGAGGATATGGATGGCGGGTCCACCCACATTATGAAGAAAGGCCTTCTGCCTATGCCATAGATCGGACGGGGATGTGCTCAGAGGCGGCGCTGGGGGTATGCCCCTGTATTCCAGGGAATACCAATGGTTTGGCCCAAAAATTTGTGTGTACATGTAATATACGTGGCCGGTTGGTCCATTAGAGATTAGAGTCCAGCGCAAAGCCCAGTTCTGCGTTAGCCTAGCCCATACCACGTCCACGATTGATCACGATCAATTGATCGCTAGCTAGCTGAACCGTCGCTCCGCTCCTGGCTCCTTCCGATTCGATCGACGAAACCAAAGAGAGAGGCACGGGCGGCGGCACACCCTGACAGACACCCAGCAGAGAGCAGATCAGATCGATCGAAGCTGCGGCACCCAACACAGTAGGCGACGGCGACGGACCATGCTGTCGAGGTACTTTTCCCCAAATTCGATATTCTTCAACAATTGTATGGTTACATTTATTGAGAGAGTTCTTCAATCAAGTTACGGACGAGGATATCATCAATCTTTTCCAACAAGGCGATCGCAAAGTTATTTTGTAATTTGATCAATTCTTCGATCAAGCAAGAGGTAATACCTCAATGCTGAATTTTCATTGTACGTATTGGTACTTCGTATGGAATTAAGGTGTCATGGCTTTTCCTTATTGATTGTTACTTGAATGAATTTTTTGTTATCATATACAGCAGTCCTCTGATATATATTGCTATCAATTGTTACAGTTTACGTATTGCATTTAGAAGAAAAATAATTACAATGAATACCCAGGCTCCAATTCTTGGAGCCGCCACTGGATGTGCTGCGGTTTGACTTGATCTAACGGCTCGGGAGGCGGACGATTGGTGATTTCAATCGTCCGGGGGACGCTCAGCAATATCCAAAAACAAATACAAAGTTCAATGAGAACAATAGAAAACAGATGACATCCGTATGCATCAATAATGCTATTATTGAGCCACCCGTGTGACCATCTCAAAACAGTTTCACCAAAACTCCAGGTACTCACGCGCTCCAAAGTGTGAATACAAGACCAAAAACGGAGGCAGTGTGTATCCTTGTCGTTGATGAGGACCCGCCAAAAAGGGAGACTTTTGTCTACACAGAACATCTTTTTGACGGTTCCAGAAACACCAAGTTAAAAGCTATACTTCCGCCCGGGTTTGAGCGCTTTAAGATGTTCAATTAGGAAAAAATATATAATTTCTGTAAGTATGAATCATAACTTTCTGTAAGTATACTTCCGACCGGATTAGATATGTTGCAACTTGGGATAATGTTTGATGGAAATAAATGTGTTGAATTTTCTTATGAATGCCTTGTGAGAATAATTTTACAAAAGTATGATTTGAAATTTAAATAAGTGATTCATTTAACTAGTTATATTATTATTAACTTTGCCGAGAAAGGGGTCATAACTCCTAGAACTGTCTCCATTTGCATGTTGTTCTAAGAACATAACGGAGAAGAGAATACTTAAATAATTATATCACTATAATTATAATCTGCTGCCACCGAGTGAACACATAGTCCCATGTCAATCTACATCAATCAACTGTTGTCTTTTGAAAAGATAAATAATCATTAAAAACTAATGTAAAGTGTATGTGTCCCATATTTTTATCTTTTTCATATCCATAATAAAACATTCATCATAATTATACATCAATCAACATTCATCATAATTTTTATTTTCGTGACCGTAAAAAACAAATTTTGAGACTCTGTTCTTATTGTGCTAAAGATTTTATGTGTCACTAATTTTGTCTCTCGATTGGGATGTAGAAAATTCTAATCATACTGGGAAGTGGTTGGATCTTAAAAATATAAATATAATCTTAAATTTAATATTATGTCATTTTAATTATTTTAAGCTAAACCAGTAGATGCTCTTGTTAATTTTTATTTTTATTACGTAAGAAACCAGAGGTAGCTTTTTGTTAGAGAGACACTAACTCAGCTCCTCTCTTGTAAGCTGGTATCCCATGACAACTTTTATATGTTGAGCTTTGGATCATATCTGGGTTCTCAGGTCTTCTCTTCCTAAATACAGAAGACGAATACTTCAGCTGGAAGCACATAATGCAGATAAGATCTCAATAATTCTGTAGGTATACACATATTTAGATTCTAACAGCCTTCCAATATAAAAACTCAAAGACGAAACATGTACCCATACATGTACATAGAAAGAACGAATCGGGTATTACTCATGTGCAAGATATACATCGTACATATACAAAGAAAAGAACAGATCGATCGAGCCGCTGCGGACATTATACACATATATATAGATAGAAAGAACAGATCGAGCATCTGCAGGATGCAAGTATGCAACACCACTCAGACATAACACTCTCATCATTACGATCGACCTAGACCGCAAGTACGTACAACACACATTACATAACCATATCACACACGCTGCAGATATGCATATTTTCAAATATAGATAACTAGCGCTATAGCCCATATAGGGGACGATGTAGGCATGTAGCTAGTCCGATCATGGCTTGGCCTCTGGCTCTGGATGATGGAACTCAGGCTTTGGTGGCAGCTCTACTTTCGGGAATGGTGGCAGTTCATGCTTTGGCACCTCTGGCATGGTGGGGTGTGGCAATTCTGGTACCTTCGGTACCTCGGGTGCAACAGGGTGCGGTAGCTTGGGCTCTTTTGGGGCCTCCGGCATATGGGGCTCCTTTGGCGCCTCTGGGATGGTAGGATGTGGCATTTCGGGCTTGGGAAGCTCATGGCGGGGCGCTTCGTGCTCCTTTGGTACTTCTGGTACAATGGCGTGTGGGACTTCAGGCTCCTTTGGCACCTCGGGCACAACTGGATGGGGTAGCTCAGGTTTCGGCAGCTCGGGCATTGCAGCGTGTGGCGGCAGTTCGGGTTTCGGCAGCTCCGGCACGGCGGGGTGTGGCACTTCAGGCACCTTTGGCATCTCTGGCACTGCAGGGTGCGGCACTTCATGCTCCTTTGGCGCCTCGGGCACGATAGGGTGTGGTAGTTCAGACTTTGGCAGCTCCGGCGCAATGGGATGTGGTCGGTGCTCCTCCTTGGGCACGGCCTCCTCTAGGCGCCTTGCTGCTCTGCTCGAACTGCATGAGAGCAATAGCACCAAGAGGAATACAACGGATGACATGGTGTTCCTGCTCGCCATGGTGAACGCTCTGTGTTTCTTAGTTGTGTCTACCGGTGGGAGGCTACTTCCTTCTGTGATGGCTAGGAGATAAGAGAACGCCTGGTATTTATAAGACACTAGATGACCTGTTGCGCTATCGCGCAAGTGCAAATAAAAGCGTATTAATATGCCAATGAATGCTGACGTATAGAACGGTAATTTAATAAATAATTTATTTTGGTGCTTAAATATATATTTTTGGTGATGGTTCATGTCTTGAGTTGCTATATACGCATCAAATATGACGTTTATTTCTTGTTCCTCTAAATTTTACAGAATTATACAGGATGTTTCATACCAAAATAGTTGTAAGACGATCTTTCATGTATTGGTCATTCAAAGTTAATGCGGAGAGTACCCACGGTTCTATTAGATTCGCCTTCCATTTTTGCCATGAGATTTTGTTTTCCCATTTTTTGCTATTGTCCATTGATATTAAATATTTCACAATTTCTACAACTTGTCAGGCTTTACCGAAACCACATTGGTAAGCACCATATGGTATAAAACTAAATCATCAATATATCGCGTCGATGTCTAAACACAATAAGTTCATATCATTATATTTTAGCAAAGTAGCAGCACATATCAACATTTATTTCTTCTCAAAACTAAAGCAATAATATTAGAGCAGTTTTCCAGATTCTAAATGATTTTTCAAATTTGGGTTGAAACATAGGAAAAATATAGATAAGCTTGCACTTGCTTCTATGTTTTTTCTCCTACACCTTAATCTTGTAGCAATAACAGTGGTAGAGTCTTGCACTTAATACTTTTTGCGTGGCTCCAGGGATTTTGCAGTATGAAGAAGATTGTGACATTTTGGGACTTGTTAATGCACTCTTTATGGCAAAAAATGAAAAGCTGTAGGTTATACATATATTTCAATGGCACAATATCACAATATATGCCATTGAGTAGATTTACATAGGCTGCATTAGCGGCCAAAGGAAAGAAGTCCATACACACAACAAAAGTAGTGTAACTGAGAGTGAAAGCATAAAGCACCACCTAATTTTCATAGGCAATTCGCATTAGTGGCACTACGTTTTGGAGAACTGGAGATGTTTCCATTTTAGTTAAAAGAGAAACAACACATGAAGTGATTGGTTCAGTGGTTCAGTGTATCACCACAAGGGCCAAGAAAATATATTAATGGAAGTTGACTGTAAGCAGCTGCATTTGAGTTTTTTTACGGGGGAAGCTGCATTTGAGTATAAGAGATAACAAACGTGTTGCCAACGATGTCCAAATTTATTCTTGACAGGACTACGAACAGTATGCATAGAAATGAAAGGAGAACATGGATAAAAGATACACAATGTCAGCTATCATGGAGAGTACAAATTGCAGTGAAGGCATTAGAATCATGCAAGTCTCATTAATACAAAATTTTCAAGTAAGATTGCAAAGAGAAGAGGAAAGAAGAAGAAACATATAACTACAAAGTGAGTGCTACATATCGTCAACATACATGTCAAAACATCTCCTGCTTAAATAGTTCTAGGACAAAAACGAAAGGACTGAAAATCAACTATTTCCTAGAATCACAGCTCAAGAAGATCCCAAGAAAGGCAGTAACATGCCACCAAAGAAGTAATTGTATTGATCATGAGATATTATTTGTCACCTCAAGCTGATTGGAGTCAGCTCAAGAAGATCCCAAGAAAGGAAGTAACATCATGTAAGAGACTCATCCGTACTTTTAACCGCCTTCTAAAACTCAAAACTATGAAAGGGAAGTACATACGCATAAAATAACCAAGATGGGAGTTAGATCTTTTATTATTCACCTTACATGTGAGGTCCATGTCCAAAAATGCGAGCAGATCCACTTAATGTTCTCCATGCATTAACCTGTATTACCATCATTATGCTAATGAAATAATAAAAAACCTACAGTTAGGTAGCTAAATTGAGATTTTTGCATCAGCATAACAAATTCTTTTTAGTACCTTTAGAATTTGAAAACCCATACAGAGAATGAAATGGGAGGATATAGCTGCAAGTAAACTTCCCAGAGAAAAACACATATCTCAGTTAGCTCTATGGTTCAAACTTCAAACAAGAACGGTCCAACCTTTACAAGCATGAAGAACAATATTTTGGCAGACCTTCCACTATTAATACTAAACTGATTCACAAGGAAAGTGAAATACTGAATATTCAGCATAATTAGTTACTGCTAATAATATAATAACTACAGACCTAAAATCTTAAATCATAATCATTTCAGAAAATCAATGCGGGAGAGATGAGTTGTAGTTTCTTTGCGATATTACAAACTATAATTCTCTGAGCATTACGTTCAGCGGATCTTTCTTCCCTGAGAACTCAAGTGGTAGCCCCTATATTTAGAAATCTTCAAGGACCCTGGAACAAATTGCAGCATCATTGTCAAGGAGAACTGAACTCATGGGTGCAAACCTATTTAGGAAACTAAATAATTTCAGAGTATGAAACAAAAAGCACACGAAGATAAATCGAAGGAAAACATCTTCTGTGGCGAATCGACAACGGCTCACCTTGGCTCAACGTATTTGTGCCCTGAGAACCCAAGTGGTAACCATTGTGTTTAGAAATCTTCGAGGACCAGGAACAAATTGCCTGCATCATTGGCAAGGAGAACTGGACCAATGGGTGCATGCCTATTTAGGGAACTAAATAATTTTAGAGTATGAAACAAAAAGCACACGAAGATAAATCGAAGGAAAACACCTTCTGCAACGAATCGACAATGGCTCACCTTGGCTCAACATATTTGTGCGCCTCTGCATCGTTGAATTACTTTACCACCCCGGGCGCTGATTAGAGGTTGGGCTGGAAGAGGCGAAGCCCTCGCGCTCGCTGTGTACCGCACGGCATAATTACAAATCAATCAGCTTTTGAATTCTTCTAGCTCCGGCCAGAATAATTCACATGAAACAATCAAATAGAGTTGGAATTCACCTAGAGATAGCAAATTCAAGTAGATTAACGCTCTCGTGCAACCTCATTGGATTGTTCTCAAACACCTTGTTTGCACAGATCAAATCAAAGCATAGCCAAAGGATAGACGAGGAAGCACATAAGGAGAGAGCATCACCTCGTATGGATGTCATGGCACAACGGAAAGCGGTTCTCTGTCTGCCGAGCGCCACGATCACCAACCAGATAACCCAAAGCTAATCCATCATGAATCATGCACACCTCAATTGAAATACCAACCAGTATGTTTCATGAGTCCTGCTAAATTTGTGGTTTGCAAAATCACTACGTACGGGGATGTATTGTGACTATTGTACAAACTCTTCCATTTAAAACTACGAGAAAATCGGGCTTTTGCCATGAATGAAGAGAGAACGCAAACAGAGGTCTGAAACTTGATGGTGTGCCTTAAAATACCTCGGTGCCAGTAATATCCATTGCATTACTAATGTCAGCAAGTTTTAGAGCAGGGGCATTGTTTACTCCATCCCCAGAGAACAAAGGGTCGCCTTTCCTGCGTAGTAGAGTCTTCTACCTCAGATGAATCTTTACATGAGAGAAATGCCTAAATCAGTGCGAACAAAAAAATATTAATAACATGCTAATAGATGCTAACATATAGGATGGTATTTTGGTGCAAACGCATAAGAGAGACAATACTGTAACCATCATATGAATATTGTCACAAATATATTACATAACTTAAGTGATTTATCGTGGTTTCATAGAATGTTGGTGCTACATACACGATAGTAACTGAAGGAACACTTCTTTTTTGGTCAGCCCATACAACGCTTCGTACCCCTTAATATCTACCGATGTTCCCGGATGGTAAGCATCCGTCTCAAACATACGAAAAGTCCAAGTAAATCTTGTCACCTCGTTGTTTGAAATCAAAAGCTCCGGGGTCATCTCGTGGTTCCAGCAGCAAATGCAAACCCCATGCTTATATGTAGAATAATGTGTTGTCCACAGAGCCCAAGACCGGAATCAGCTTTTAGTTATCCGAGCATGAAAGAACTTTCTGGTAACCATAAGAAAAATTGACATTGTTCCATTCTAATTTACATAATACTAAAATAAATGGATGCTAGAAACATGTTAAGAGCAAGAGTACATCATATAAGCAATTGAACATCAGAATCCTAGCTATCGATATATAGATGGTTACTAATCAGAGACATTGGACTCGGACCCGGTCAACCACACAGTTGAACCCGGGCAAGCATACTAATGTTTTTGAACCAAACACAACAAAATGTCTAACATCAAAGGACTTACTTTTCATCATAGTAGGAAGCAGCCCTGAAGGACTACATGTTTTTTGTCGATACCAAATAGAAAACAATCTTCACATAAGCATAACATGAGCACGGTTAATTGTACATTATCAAGCACCAATAACACCTATCTGAATAGCAGAATAATTTCCACAACGAAATGGACCGGCGCGTATACTATTGCAACCTAAATGCACAGATGTAGGAAATCATAGTTAGCAGCAAAGCAAGTTAAATGTTCACAGAGGATGGCCAGTGCCACGGATCAATGAAATAATTACATATAAAGTGAATGTTACTGAACGGGAGATGAATCTTCGCCTGAGATTGAATATAGAAAATATGATAATCTCACCTTAGATCTGCAATAGCACATTTAGGAATAACACCACTCTTCCACGATCATACAAGTACCCAGAACAAAAACACTTCGAGATCAGCAGCGAGCAACCTTACTGAAGCTCCTTCGAATAGGAAAATAGTGATCAGCAGTAGCTTGGTAGCCAAGTCCCAACTGAATCATTTTAGTTTTTCTGGCCATGCTGATTTGCCTGGCAGGGTGATAAATTTGAAGCAAGAAATGAAAATAGCATGAAATATGAATTGAAGGCCTCGCGGCCACACACACATACACACCTCTCCTTCTACTCTCTTATGATCACCACCCCAGGTTCCACCACCACGAGCAGCGCCCTGGACGCCATGTGGCGGGTACCACTGCTCCAACCCGTAGACCATGAGAGCCATGCCGTGAGCGCACCATCGACTGTGCATATGAACCTGCAGAAAACGGTCAATGTGTAAAACTGAAGAGTACATGCACATGAACCTGAAGAGGACATAACAAAATAGTACAACTGGATGCGTAAAACTAAGCAGTTTGCGAAGAGATCATAAAGAGACATAATAAAATATATCTTCATCAGTAACTAATTAATGGGGATGTGAATGACCTTGAAAACAAAAAGGAAATGAAATCTGACACAAAACATGCAGAGAACATGAGAAATTACACGCAGGCTACTTCGTGGTTGCTGCTGAAGCTTCGCCAGCACACTGTCGACGCCATGCAGTGCTGCTAACGGCAGAAAGGATGACCATCATGATCGTGAAACCCCAAGCCAGCGCCGGCCTCCACCATCAGAGCAGATCAACATATATGTCCTCCTTGCTTCAGATCAAGGAAGAAATAAAACAATGAAATGGAAGAGCAAGCAGCAATATGTGAAACCATATTTTCTAAGATACATATATATTTACAATCCTTGATAGTAACCACCTGAAATTTTCCCACTTCTTCCACTCAAAATTAGCACTTGAATATCATTCTAAAGTAAAAGAGGGGCAAATGCTTTCCTGCTTCAGTACACACTAAGGTTAGTCGTGTCAATGTTGTAGTCAAGAGAGCTTAGTTATATGAAACTCTTTCTTAGGCAGATAAGAAAAGTAACCAATTTTTTGGCAGATAAGCTCAATTTTAGCATCTCCTAAGCTCCCAGCCACTTTAATTTAAGACATATTAACTCAAAACAAATGGTATCTTGTGTAACATGGCAAGCAAGAGATGCAAGAACTTGCTGAATGAAATGGACGGAGTAATATATGGCATGGACTTTCTAGCATGCAGATTTACCCCAAAAATACTCATATTGTATTTCACAACTTCTGAATGCTTCTTCAATTATTCAGTTATATATTCACAGAGATTTACCACAAAAAAAATGTACCACCCAAATTTTAAGAGAAAACAGAAGAAACCCATCACCTTATCAGGTACCAAAACAAAAGGATGGGGAAAGAAAAACATACAATTGAAATGAGCAGAGCTAGATGAAGAAAACAAACATGAATGCATTGTACTGTAAACTAAAACGTAAGGCTAGTGCATTCACAACATTTCTTTATCCAGTTTGCAAAAATATATAATAAACTAATTACATAAAAATGCAGGAACAAAGATATCACCTTGTTCTGACAACATTCCTCTTGTGACAGAGAGATCACCTTGTTCTCCTTCATGAAACTCTTTCGTCAGATTCTTCCACTGAATTTGAGTAAATGGAAACGATGGAGTAACTTGTTGTACCATGACTTGCGTTTCGACTCACGTGACATCACCCTGGATCTTCTCACATCATGTTGTTTCCATCTTGCTGCCAAATGTAAGAACAGGAAGAGAAAACAGAGTTACATCAACGTCAATACAAATGTATGCATGCACTACTTGGAGGAGTATAAATAATAGCCTCAAGAGAAGATGGTCTATAGGTGTGAACATTTAACTTCACTTTTTTAGCATGTCCTCGGTCTCATTGACAGATCGGAGTGTTATGGAAGCAGAGCCCAAGGCACCTTTAGTAGTTTGAGCTCGTCGAACTCGACGTCGGACATGATGGAGTTGCCGTTGATATAGACCATCAAAGCCTCCCGTAGCCTCTGCTCATCGGCGCCTGCAAACATAGGGAACCAATTTCAACGCTACTTTATTCCATTGCCATGTCTAAAACAACAATTAACATGCAAGTGCCTAGTAAATCTTAATTCTTTATGAAGAACCATGATATCATAAATCAAGCATATCTTTATAACGCAAACTGGAAGATGAGCTAAACATAAATATCAAGCAAAGAAAAGAAAGGAAAAGGGAGAATCTGGATGGCATAACTGAACATGTAAGTGCTATAGCTGGGCTTATATGCAGAGGCAACTGTAGTACTGCATGCCGTGTTAGAATATACAAATCTAATACATAAATTACAGATAAAATCTCAAACATAAATTATGAATTAGAATGAAAATAGATTTGGAATTGAAATGCATGGGGAGAAGAAAAGAAATGCACAGCTAGAAACCTTTAACTGTTTATTCTGACTTTTTTAGATTCATCAATTTAGAGATTTCCTTCTAGCAAGCAATGCATCATTGACCCCAAACTTGTACCTCGCTTTTGCGTTTGCCATGTCGAAGCAGCCGAAGAACATAGAGAAGCAACGGGATTGATATAACTTTTAATTTCAGCTGAAATCTAGCACTACGAAATTGCATACAATGGCATTCCTCCAAATCAGCTTTCTATGGTTCTTCTGTTTGGTCAAATCCATGTCAAAGCTACAAATGGAGTAGCAAATTATCATGAACAACAGACGGGCAAATCAATTCAGAATCCAAAGATATATGTAGATCTGGAGCAGATGATCTCACCGTGCCTCCTCTGGCCATGTCCATGTATGCCAATCCACTCCGGTTGGGGAAGAGGAGATCAGGATGACGACGAGTGAGGGCATGGCCAAGGGAGTGCGGCCGGCACCAGTCCGGCCTGCCCCCAGCACCCCTTCACCCAGCGCCGCCCCTCGCTGCTCCTCTACCTCCGGCTGGGTAGGTCGCGGGAGAGGGGCGCGACGACGACGGTTTGGGGCCTCGGAGGAGGAGACACGAGGGGGTGAGGCAACGCGCCACAACCTACAGTGGGTAGCTCGATTTATGCACTCACCGCGCCTCCCGTCACCATCGACGCCGCGGTTCGCCTCCGGCGGTGGGCCGCCGCGGATCCGGACGCCTCCCACCAGTTCTTCACTTGAGGCAGCCGCCCGCGCCGGCCCGTCACCGTCGCCTCCAGTCGTCGCCGCCGCGCCGCCCTCCATCTTGATCTCGCCGCACGCCGGCGCAACGGAGCGACGGACGGTGCCTCTTCCCTTCCGTCTCCATGGCCGGGCCGGGCCGAGCCGCCGTAGTCTCCAGAGGAGGAGGAGGAGGAGGAGGCAGGGATTGGGGGAGGACGGGAGGCACGGGATTGGGGAGAGGAGGAGGCTTTTGGTTGGTTAGGGTTTTCGCCTCTTTGATTTTCTGAGCGACGCGACGACGGACGCTCGCTGTCTCAAACAAATGGCCCCACGCACGCACGGGCCCAGCCGTCATGCACCCAGAACAAGCAGCGGCCGGTAGGAAAAAAGCTACTACATCCGACGGCTGAGGAGAAAAGCGGGTTTCAGAACTTTACTGTGAGGTGAAACGGACGGACGAGATTGTTTTGCCCCTCTCAGACCCCTGGATGGCTGGGTAGTCTTTCAACATTTATAGAAGTAATACCTCAAATGAATCTCTCTTGGCAGCAGAGACTAGCTAGTAGTCTTGCTGAACAAGGGACCCTGGTAGCTCACCTGAATTTTGGTAGTTGTTTACTTACTTCACTTGGGTGTGAAGAAAAAATAGGTTTGGGTCTGACCGGCCCCTACCCAGTACCCACACATGCTTATGTGTTGCTTAATTAGTTTGGAATTTTGAGACCTCAGTGATGATATGGCCGGTGATTGCACCATACCACATGTCAAAAGCTCTTAATAGTGTAGTGTAGTGTAGCTTTCCGGATCCTTCCTGGAAGATGTACTCACATCAGTACATATGCATGCATGATGCATCTCATTCTCAGCCTGCATGATGAAAAATCCAGTGCTAAACAATACCTGAAGTCCTGAACTCAAGAGTACTGTTATTGGGATGATTTGGTGAATCGTCTGTTGGCAGTTCAGCTGCACGCGCGTACTCCTATCTGATCTCGATTCGGTCTAAGTCTTCCAATTAATCGAAAGATCAGGCGTCAATCTGTCATGGTTGGTGATGGATCGCGTTAGCGTGTTCGTGTAGGAGCGTCCTACTCGTAGGGGCGTCTCAGGTCCATCCACGGTTGCCGTACGTGCCGGCGCCGGCCGGTGTTAGGTCACCGGCGCACGGCTGACGCAACTTAAGTTCAGGGGATGTCCGAGCTTTTTCTTGCATCTTCCCTGGTGGCTGTAGTTGATACGCTAGCTAGCTAGGTCACCGGACTTGGAAAACGGGACGTACGTGTGTCTAGTCGGCTAGCTAGGTGTCCGATGCACGTCCGTACGTCGTAATCGTATTGCCTTGCTTAATTTGTCGGACAAGCTGCTGAGAAAATAGAGTAACATGTGACGGATAGCTAGTTTGATTTCTCTAGTTCCGTTTCGAGTTGAAAATGACCACTGCATGACGACTTTGTTTCATGTTGGTATAGCCAATGTTCAAGCAAGTTTTGCTAAGCTAGCTAATTCTTCACGTGCTAGCTTAGCTAAGTTTCTAGTCCTACCTCAATTAAGTGAGTGCATGACATGACAACCTACTCGTTAACAAACGTGCACATGAAAAAAAAAGTTTATTCATGTAACTTTGTATTTAGTCTTGTGATGTTGCGTGTTAGTCTGGCCGCAACATTTAATGATTTTTTGCACAAATATGGTAACATAAGAATCACTAAGTTAGGTAGGTCAAATATGTAGTTATCTTTTTTGTAAGTACTCCCTCCATTCCAGTTCACAGGACTTGCGCGTATCCTTAGGTTGCATATTTAACCAACATAATATTAATTGTATAGTACAAAACTATATCATTAGAAAGTAGAGCATCTAAGTTTTCTAATGATATATATTTTATAATATATATTTTGTATTATGTTGATAAAATTTATGACCTAGAAATACGTGCAAGCCCTATGAACCGGGACGGAGGTAGTATCAGTCATCAGGAATATAAAATTATTACATGTGTTGGACTTGGACTTAGGATAATATGTTGGATGAAATAAATATGTTGGTGTGTCTAATTGATGCCTCATGAGGTGCTTTCCGGAAAAATTGATTTGAAATTTGAATATGAGATTTATCTTAGTGATATTTTAATTTAACCTTGACCACTTATAGTGTTATTAGTGTTTATATATTTTAGCAGGAGGTGATAAAGGTTTCACTTTTTTGCTGGCAGTATTTAATTGTAGTTTCTTTCGTTCGTTTGACTATGCCTTCTCCTTACAATATGGTTTGGAATGCGATAAATGTCTCCATTTCAATGCCGATTTAAAACAAGGATATTGTCATAACCATAATCTGTCTCTTCCAAGTAAACCTCTAGCCACACATTTTCTACATGAGAGTGGACTTTTAGAGCAGGTGTTTGGTGAGCACCCGTATCACACCGTCTATGTTGCATCAAGATCCGTGCAAGTTCTTTTTGTTCCCCTCTTAAATAATTTTTCATTTTTTTATCTCTCACACCACACATTGTTTGAACTCGAAAATTTGCAGATCACTTAACATAACAATTAGAATGTCGGAAAAATATTTTGGATTTTTATTTCATTATCTATATATGTATTTCAAGAATTTATTTTGAAATTTAAATAATTTAAAATTTAAATTTGCACAAAAAAATTCCGATCTATTTTTCCTCCATTATATTTGTTATTTTTGAATGACCTGAAAAAAATCAAATCGAAATATTACAAAATTTGGAAGATACTAAAAAGACAAAGTGAAAAAATGTGAAGGTGCCGAGGGCGCACCTGCTCCATTGAAGTTTTCCCTTTCTACATGGACGAAACATTCTCTTTGCAAGTGTCACACAAGAAAAAAAAAATTATTAACATTGTACTTGGCACACCGATGGTTATTACATATCCCTCACCAAAACCTTCATAATAAAATATACGGTTTTGCATCTCACAAGTCCTCTAGTTTTAAAAAATTGAGTCATTTTCAATTATTTTCTATTGAATTAATTATTTTCCAGTTTGAGAATCGGTTGTTTTCTTTTTCTTCACGGTTACAATTTTTATCTGCATAATTTGCACATTTAAAATATGTGAAACCATTGTATTTGCAGTATGCATCTATCTTCTTCTCTTTTACTAGTACCCCTGGATCTTCAAAAAGTTAGTGGTGCACTTTAAATATACTCTAGTTGGACATTACAAAATATGCAGTTAGTGTTTTTGTAATGTGCAACCTGGTACTTGAATGTGCAAAAACTTCAGTTTGACAATGTATTTGGGATTCTAAAACTTCATTTGATCAGTTGCACTTTAAATATAAATTGTCTTTATAATGTATTTATTTTCCATGTTTTTTTAGTCCATTGTGACTGTGTTTTTCTATTGTTATAAATATTTTTGTGTCACTGATTATTTTCATGTTTCTTGACATGGGTGTAAAGAAATCCCAGTCGACTCGAGAGCAGTTGGAACCTTAAATGGAAGTGTTAAAGTTAAGATTATGAAAATTTTAAAAGATTTTGAGCTAAACAAGTGTACACTCTTGTTAATTTCCTTTTGTTTTATGTAAGAAACCAGCGGCAAATTTTTGTTATTGATATTAAATGAGCTCCTTATGTAAGGTTTTCTTAGATTAATCCACTGCTTTATTACTCGGGCATAGAGTTGCCCTTGGACTGGACAGCCCCAATCAGGAACTCAGGTATTGTATCGAACAAATAAGAAGCTGCTCATGTAAGCAAGTATCCCCATAACAACTTTATATGTTTAGCTTTTGATTAA
Source organism: Lolium rigidum (assembly GCF_022539505.1). Lineage (NCBI taxonomy): Eukaryota > Viridiplantae > Streptophyta > Magnoliopsida > Poales > Poaceae > Lolium > Lolium rigidum. Next base: position 272,404,145 of record NC_061514.1, read on the forward strand.
ACCTGGGTTCTCGTGGCTTTTGTACTGAAGTAGTAAATGCAATAATTTAAAATAAAGCATATATTGCAGCCAAGATCTTAAGAAATGTTTAACGGTGCACTTATATATATCCAAATATAAAAAGTACAATACATTTATTACTCATAACATCGTGTACATAAAAAAAAGAACAGATTGAGCCGCTACAGAATGCAACAACCCTAGGACATAACGCTCCCACATCATGAACTGGAGCACAGGGGTAACGACCTGTACACTACTACACGCTTCACATGACTAACACAAACAGGCATCACGTACACACATATACAACTTAGTTAACCGACGGTAGGACTATGCCTAGTCCGATCATGGCTTAGCCTCCTGCTCTGGAAAGTGGAGCTCGGCTTTGGGGAATGGTGGCAGTTCATGCTTCGGCACCTCAGGCATGGATGGGTGCGGCAATTCTGGCACCTCCGGCACAGCAGGGTGCGGTAACTCCGGCACATGGGGCTCCGTTGGTGCCTCTGGGATGGTAGGATGTGGTATGTCGGGTTTAGGAAGCTCATGGTGTACTTCGTGCTCCTTTGGTGCCTCTGGAACGACGGTGTGCGGGACTTCTGGCTCCTTCGGCACTGCAGGCATAACTGTATGCGGTAGTTCAGGTTTTGGCAGCTCGGGCATTGCAGGGTGTGGCGGCAGCTCAGGCTTCGGCAGCTCCGGCACAAGGGGATGTGGTACTTCATGCTCCGTGGGCATCTTCGGCACTTCAGGGTGCGGCACTTCATGCTCCTTTGGCACCTCGGGCATGGCCGAGTGCGGTAGTTCGGGTTTCGGCAGCTCGGGCATAGTAGGGTGTGGTGGGAGTTCTGGCTTTGGCAGCTCCGGCACGGTGGGATGTGGTGGGTGCTCCTCCTTGGGCACAGCCTCCTCTAGGCGGCGTGCTGCGCTGCTCGAACTGCATGAGAGCAGTAACACCAAGAGGAATGCAACGAATGACTTTGTGCTCCTATACGCCATGGTTGATGATCCGTGCTTCTTGTGTAGGTGTAGGTTGGGGGGCTACTTCTTTGTGTGATGGCTGGGAGATGAGAGAACGTCTGGTATTTATAAGACGCGAATGAATCCCTGTTTGTGCAATATGCTTGCATAAATTTTTGCTCTAGAGATTGGCAGTTTTACTGAACTTTGGTTCCTGCAATCATGGTCCCTGGTAGGTCACCTGCATGGTGGTGGTTGTTTTACTTAGCTCGGCTTTGTTTGAGAAGAAACCTTTCTTTTGTCTATGTCTACCTACTCTAGTTATGTGTTGTTTCTAGTTCGGAATTTTGAGACCTAAGACACACCGATGTGTACATGTCAAGCTCTAAGACCATCTCTAGTCGCGTTCTCCAAATCGTCCCCCAAACGGCGCCGGATCGAGCGTTTAGGGGACGTGTTTTGTTCGTGCTGCGTTTGGGGAACGTCGCTCCCCAGCCGCGTCCCCCAAACGCCCACCCTAAACAAAAATTAATGCACTAAAATAAAGGTTTTTATTCAAATTTGATTATATATTACAAAGTTTCAATGAAAACAGCTAGATTTCATCTAAACCCTAGCCTACTGACCGCCCGGCGGTGCGTTCGACGGCCCTGCTCCGTCATCGCCTCCCCTCCGCCGTAGCTCCTGCTGCGTGCGCCGCCTCTCCATACGTAGGGCGGTGAGCAGACGCCGCTGCTCCAGAAGCGCGTCGTCGGCTGCCCTCCCCTGCTGCGCCGCCTGGAGGGAGAGCTCGACGGCGCGGCGAATCTGCGCCTCTTCGCGGGCACGGGCGTCGTCCTGGTGCTTCTTCTCCGACTCGAAGGACTCGACGAGCGCTCGTTGCTGATCCGCCGCCTCGTCTGAGTGTGGCCCGTCGTCGTCGGACCACTCGAAGTCGTCGTCGTCGTCGTTCTGCTCCGCCTCGTCCTCCTCCGCCTCGTCATCGTCGTCCTCCTCCTCCTCCTCCATTTGCACCTCCAGTTGCGCCACCAACGCGTCGGCCTCCGCCGCCAACGCATCCGCCCGCGCCCCCAGGACGCCTCCGTTGCCGCCAGTGCCGCCTCCCGCTGCTAACGCTCATCCGCCGCCTGCTGCTGCTGACGCTCCACCGCCTCCTGTTGCCGCCGCTCGATCGCCTCCCGCCATTCACGGTACTGGAGCTCCCGCTCCATGCGCTAGCGCTGCCGCTCCGCACACCACCGCTCGGCCATCTCCTCCATGCGGCGCCACCGCGCCTCTTCCGCCGTGGCGGTGTCGAACGCTGCAATGGTGTCTGCCAGCGCCACCTCTCCCACGCCATGTTCTCCTCAGCTGCGGGGTCTCCCGCTGCTGACGCTCCCGCCGTCGCCTCACGCTGTTGCCGCTCCCGCTGCTCGATTGCCTCCCGCCGATGCCGCCGCTCTGCATGCCAAAGCTCCGCTCGGCGCCGCCGCGACTCTTCCTCCGCGGCGGCGTTGATGCCGAACTGCAAATCCGGTGGTGGAGACGGCACTGGAGGGAACTGGCTGGCGCCGGGGCGCTTCATCATTGCGCAGTGGTGTTCGAGCGACGAGGGTTGTGCTTGCGGCAGAGAAAGGGGTGCCGACGGCTATGGTGGCTGCCATTGAGCCGGGGGGAGGGGCCTTTTATAGACGCCGGCGGCTGGAAGAAAGAGCGGGAAGAGGCCAGAAGCGGCGGGAAAAAAGCGCGGGAACGCGCGGTGGCGTGCGAACGCCAGCGACGCGTGGAGGCTGCGTAGCACCGACGAGACGTCTCGCCTGCCCCTCCGTCGCCATTAAGCCAAAGCTGCGACGCTTCGGTCGTGTGTCCCTGTGAGCCAATAACTTCCGTCGCGAGGTAGGCGATGGTTAGGTCCAAACTTGAATGTGCCGCTGACACGTCGGTACCGCCACGCCTCGCCTCGCTTTTCGTTGTGTCCGGCGTGTCCGAAGCGTCCCCTGTGGAGCGGGACGAGCTCGGGGCGCCGGACACCGTATCGAGCCGTGCCGGACAAAAAGAGGCTTTGGAGGATGCGGCTGGACACGTTTTTTTATCCGGCGCGCTCCAAAAAATTTTGAAGGACGGTTTGGAGACGCGACTGAACATGCTCTAATATTTACTTTTAACCGTCCGGAACCTGCCTGGCAAATGTGAAGTATGTGCATGCAAAGCCTACACACCGGAACATCTGGACCTAATGCAAACCTCAACGCAAGTGGTGTTTTTGGGGCGATTTGGTCATCGGTCCTTTGGTAGGTTACCAGTTCAATTGTTGATCTGATTGAGATTTGGCCGGTTATAATCTGTGAGGGTTGGTGATGGATCGCACACGCCTTTGTGGAGGAGCGTCGTTGGTGCGTCTCAGGTGGATCCATGGTTGCCGTACCCGTACGTGTCGTGTCGGTGTTAGGTCACCGGTGCGCACAACTGATGCCCAGAGCATTTCCAATAGTGACGCTATATTTCAGCGTGCTAAAATCACTTTGCAGGACGCTCCATCCTACAGTAACGCGCGACGCCTCTCCACCGGCAGCACGTTAAAAATAGTTAAAGTCGCCTCCTACTACGGGAGAACCTTGCTTTGCCGTGCAACGATTTGCACGGCAAAGGGACCTATACGCACGGAAAGCCTTTACCATGTGAAGCCACACGGCAAAGCCTCCATCCCCCTCCAGCAGGCTAGCGCTGGCGCAAACAGATTTCACAAGCAACTATAGAATCAATAAGATTAAACAAACCCAAATAATTAAACAATAAAATGTCTAGTTATTATTACAACACAACCAAATAGTACATGAGTAATACAATTGTTACCAACAAATACAACACGTTTTTATCACCATTACAATAAATTGTTTTTCAACAAATGAACAAACATGCAACTAAAATAGGCACTATCATTTGCCATTGCATTTTCACCATTCCTCGATGAGATCTTTTTGAACCTCATCATGCGCATCATTGGACCGAATGACATGATATGACACAATGAAACACATCACTCAATGTTCTCTTCTATCCAGTTGCACACGAAGCCCCATCAAGTCAAAAAAGGAGTAGTCCACATCTTTGCTACGATCGTTCTATATGATCATGTTATGTATGATGACACAAGCGGTCTACGGTCATGATGTACCAAAGATAATCTTGGTCCCAAAATCTAGTTGGTCGCAAAATCCAAAATACTCTCTCCACATCTTTCCTAGCCGCCGCTTGTGCATTGTGAAATTGAGTTTGTTTCTTACCTTTGGGTTTGACCACCGACTTCACAAATGTTTGCCACCTTATGCTTGACACACTCGATGACTTGACTCTCACCCATAGCCAAATGGTTATCAAGTAGATCCGCCGGTATATCGTATGTCAACATACGTAAGGCGGCAGTCACCTTTTGGTAGGTGATATGCCCAAGTTCTCCAACGGCATTGTTGCTATAAGTGTTTATCAACTCAGTAGCCAAAATTTAGGAGTTTCCTCCATGAAAGATCGTTTGTAGGCCAGAGGAGTTGTTAGCGACCATGGAGTGTGATAGGGTTGCAGACACACATAAAGCTATTTCATACTTTAATCAACAGGTCGATTTTGGCATGCTCTCAATTACATCTGAAAATCAAATTCTTTCCTAACAGTTCATTTCTAAGAGTGATATCAAGTCAATAAAACATCTATGGAGATGAGCATTTCAAAGGTTGAACTTGTAAGACAATTAAACTAACTTAAGCCTTCATTTGCAGACTATTTCTTAATTTTTTATTTGGAAATATTTATTTTCAAGGCAAGACTCGTTTAACTAAAAGAACTAGAGTAAAGACCCATTAATCAAATTATTCGCTCATATAAAATCTTTACTCTAATTATCAACAATTACTCCCACTAGCATACATAACAGTCTTAAAATGACTAATAGCTATAATAGACATTCAAATATTAAAACTGGGAGATATAGGACATACCTCTTGTATGGATGTCCTTCTTGAAAACTCAGGTAGATCCTCTCTTCAATTAAATTACTAAGAGGAAAATGGAAACACTTTCGAGCCGAAGGATAAAAGGAAAAATCTTTTTGGTATTTTCGAGAATTGGGATATAGAAAAAGAAATTGGCGATAACGCTCAGCTATTAAAAATTTCAAATAAAACAAACGAAAAGAGAAAACTAAATAAAAGCAAAGTGGTGGAATTAAACCAAGATGAGTGTTTCAGGCTCTCATGGAGCAAAGTGCAACCTCATTATTACATAAATAAATGCCACACTTCTTGGGGGGAAATCCCCAAGCTTAGGCTTTTGGAAGCCATCTCTTGAATCATTGTGGCGGTGGAATATAAGTACCATCATGCCACTCGGGGATCCAAGCGGCGAATAACGATGACAAGTTGTAGGTGGTGTCTCAGAGGTTGATGGCGAGGTTATTCAAGTTCTCCATGTGCCTCCGAGCTCGACTATGTCATCATACGTGGTGTAGGGGATGCGGTTGCTTTTCTTGTTCCAGGCCTTCTTCTTCTTGTTCTACTTCATCGTCTTGTTCCAGGACTTCTTCTGCTTCTTCTTCCAAGTGGTCATAATGCATACGTCCATCCTCGATAAAGAATAGACAGTGAGGTATCGGAGTGGGGTAAGTACGTCCAGCTCCAGGCATATGAACAATAAAACGACCAAGGCTCTCGGTGATCACGTGACAAGCTCTAAGAGTACGCAAACCAAGACATCGCTCATCTGCCAACGGATTTGAGATTACCTATTGGTATTTTAAGTGCATTGGCTAATACGGTTGCCATCCCGCCGCAGACGATGGGTCCACGGGTTTGGACGGCTTGACGATCCAAATAGATCGAACAAGAGGATGGTGCCCAAGTTTGGCGTCATGTTGCATCCTGGGATTGTAGCTTTGGCGAGGACCATCATATCTCTTCATTCACCCTTGTGAATTCACCATGTTCCTGCAAGATGTTAGCAATAACATAGTACAAATAGAGTACTGCATGACATTCCATATCTCCCCCTTTGGAGATAGAGTCATAAACATCCATGGCATGAAAATACTCGATGGGAGGACTTAGAAAACCACTAGAACATCGAACATGAGTATCATCGTTGATGAATCCAAAGTAGTTGCACAACTTGGTGAGGCTGATGTCGTAGTTGTGGTTCATGAGGCGGAATTGGACCCTTTCGGTCCCTTTTATGGCCTCCCAAGGGGTGTACGCACTCACATTATGCGTCAAAGTGCTCAACATATCGAGAGTGAGCCGGCGATAGGTAGGAACACCCTGATAAACAAATGGAGACAAGCCAACTCTGTTGCATAGTAAATTAAAGTCACGAGTCATACCGAGTTGGTTAAGTATAGTGGGGCATGCCCACTTGGTGATCCTGGACTCCCGGTTCTTAAGCATGTCGAACCGAGCATTTGAGATCTCTCGCCCATACGGTCATCTCTCGGGGCGGGGGCACTTCACGACACCGTCTTGGCGGCTTACGTACGTGTGCGGCTCCTTGTGTTCATCATCTAAAATAAAGTTTGCGTAAATAAAATTTTCGATCCGGTAGAATATAAGCAATGCTGAATCCTCTACACTTTCTACAGAAAAATCTCCTCTAAAAGCAATTACAAAGGATGCTCATCGCTGAAACGCTTCATAAGAGTGCTAAGTCTACATTGATAATATCAAGAGAGCAAGAGATGTAGCATGGATTTACAGAAAATAAATAGGTGGATTGGAGGAGAAACATACCATGGTTCGTTGTCGTGCGAGGAATCGAATAAAAGACAAATAGAGGTGAAGATCTTTGGAGGTGTTTAAAGGTTTGGAGGTAGAAGAAATAAGAGATGTGAGAGTTATGGGAAATTTTACCTCTCCTCCCGGCAGCTGATATCATGGTCGGCAGGTGATACGGGGATCGATACATGCGGGTTTTGCCCATATCTATCCTCGTTGCTCTGAGTTAGGGTTTCGAACCTGGGGTCGTGGCAGATACATGCGCTCGATACGATGGCGTGTGCTCGTATAGTTGGTTGTTAAACTCTAAGTACTCCATGACGATTTCTACAGCTTTGATACGGGCACCGATACAGGTGCACCTTTCCCGTATAGGTGGGTACGTGTTAAACTAAACTGTGGTCAATTTCCAAATATGCAGCAGCCATCACACAATAAGAAATATTAAACAAACCAAATACATGATTAGGTTAATTAAATGTACTTCAAACCTTCAGCCAGAGTCTCGGAAAAGCCACATTAGCCAACTGCTTCACCGCTGCACTTCCGATGATTGCTCCATTTATGTTGGACTCAGAAATCTGTAATTATTTGAAATTTACACAGGCCTTAAGAAGTAAATTAATTAGCTTGTTATAGATCTTCACACCCAGTAATATTAAGAACTTAATCAATAACCTTGTTAGATTTCCATACAGAAAATTGTTTACGTACATCCAGCAATATTAAGAACCAAATTAATTAGCTTGTTAGATTTTCATACAAAACACTAAGTTGTTACTTTCAATCTTCGCATCTAGTAATATCTTATTTACCGTCAGCAGGCGATCTGCGGCTTCAGGGCTGTCTTCTCGAATATGCAGGCCACATGCTCCCTTCAAAACCTAGGAACGATTAAATATCCACCTACAGGCCCCAATTCGACCTATGAAGAATTGAAGATACGTGAAACAGTTCGTGTAGAATCATAGGAATCAGAGGTGCGTACCTTATGGATAGAGATGCAATGCAACACTCATACTTCTGGATGCGATTGGTGTGGTCAGGATGTATAAATTGCGGAGATGCTAGTGGAGGAGATGGAGATCCATGGCCACGCGCGCACGGACGTGCTCCCAGCTCTGCCGGCGACGGGTGAAGGACGGCTCGAGTCTCAAGAGGAGACCACGGCGGTTCGGAAATGCATCGAGACAAAAGAGACATTTCCGTGGACGTAGGATGTGCCAATGCCGGAGTAGGTAGCGGATGCAGAGCTGTGTAGCAAGGGTTCGTGGACAGTGCAGAAGCCGTCCTGACCGGCAAACGCGCCGAGACGAGCTAGGTCCATGGAGGAAGGAGTGGCAAGGCGATGACAGGAGACGGTAATGCACACAAATTCCGACAGAGTAAAGCCACCTATAGAGGAGGAGCAACGAGGAGGCGGCGGCGAGGTCGCGCGCACGGTCAGGGAGACAGGGACGAGGGGAGAAGAGGCGCCGCGGTCAGGTCAGGGGAGCGGAGACGTCATCGGTGGCAAAATACACGAGACGAGAGGGAAGTAGTATTGGGCCAGATTCACCAGATAATGGACCACATGAAGGCCCGGTCAACGAGAGCTCGCTGAGATCAATTCGCGGAGTAGAGGCCCCTTTATGTTGGCATGCCCAATTCGTACGCAGTCAAGCTGTAACAAGGACCAATTTGGTGTATGTCTATGAGCTTAATCGGATGGCTGATGACCCCAAACCGCTACGGTAGCTTCTAGGTAGTTAAGTTTTACTGTTTCTTAATACTAACCAACATGTCTAAGGACCAATCACGACAAACTTCCTAGTCATCATTGTGGTTGCCGTCGAGAAGGTGATGTCGAATTCGGCATTCCTTTTATCAGTTTCTTTGGGGCACGGCTCTACATGCAGGATGACTTCATTTCATATTTGACCGGTGCAATGGCTAGTTGAACAACAATGTGTTTCCTTGCCCGCTCGACGTGGTAGTAGGTGGTGGTGGGGTGGCAGCTAGATCCAAGGCGGAGTCAAGAGGTGTTGATACTAGTAGAAAAAGAGGCTTTCATCCACCCCCATTAGTCCCCAAAATATTTGAACCGTGACTAAAGGGGTTTTTAGTCGCGGTTCGGGAGGCGACCCATGACCAAAAGTCTGGGCCCAGCGGGCTCGGTCGACAGCTGGGGGACGGGAGGGGCTTTAGTCCCGGTTGGCCTGACCAACCGCGACTAAAGGTGCCCGAAGGCCTTTAGTGGCCAACCGGGACTAAAGGCCCATCCCTATAAAAGGCAGCTCAACTCACTTCACTTAGCTATTTGGTGCCACTTCTCTTCACAATCTTCACAAGGGGTGGTGGGTTTGCTTTTTGGTCCTCTTATGCACACAAGGTGTTCGATGAAATGCCCGAGAGCATGAAACAAATATGATATGAAGTGTCCGAGCCACACTTGAGCTTTCTCATTTATTTTTCCTCCTCGATCGCGGTTAGCAACTTGAACCTTTCATGTGTCATTGATAAAATATGCATGTGTCTAGTTCATTGTTTAATTTCTATTATTTCTAGCTAGTTAGTTTAACAAATGCATGATGGTTAATTATATACTTTATATAGTAATAATGCAGATGAATCGGCAACGGATGTACGGTAACCGACTCTCCGGCGAGTTCACTACGGGTTTCAAAGATTTCCTCGTAGTGGCTAATGCGAACAAGCAAGGGGGTTTTGTTATCTGTCCATGTGTTGGCTGTAAGAATCACAAGGGTTACTCTTCCTCAAGAGAAGTTCACATGCACCTGCTTCGGCACGGTTTCATGCCAAGCTATAATTGTTGGACCAAGCATGGAGAAACATGGGTTAGAATGGAAGAAGATGAAGAAGGGGATGATATCATTTCGGTGATATTTTTCATGGAGGATGCTGATGGTGGGGAAGGTGATGGGGAAGGAAAAGAAGAGGCACGTGATGAGCCCGCTGATGATCTTGGTCGGACCATTGTTGATGCACGGAGAGGCTGCGAAACTGAAAAGGAGAGGGAGAATTTGGACCGCATGTTAGAGGATCACAAAAAGACGCTGTACCCCGGATGCGATAATGGTCTAAAAAAGCTGGGCTGTGATATGTCTCCAACGTATCTATAATTTCTTATGTTCCATGCTAGTTTTATGACAATACCTACATGTTTTATTCACACTTTATAATGTTTTTATGCATTTTCTGGGACTAACCTATTAACAAGATGCCACAGTGCTAGTTCCTGTTTTCTGCTGTTTTTGATTTCAGAAAAGTTGGTTTACAAATATTCTCGGAATTGGACGAAACAAAAGCCCACGGTCCTATTTTCCACGGAGTGTTCCAGAAGACCGAAGAAGAGTCGAGGAAGGCCACAGGGGGCCCACTCCATAGGGCAGCGCGAGAGGGCCCACTGCCGCGCCAAGGTGTGGTGAGGGAGCCCCCTGGCTCCCCCGAAGCTGCCCCTTCGCCTATATATTGCCCCAGACGCGAAAACCCTAGAGAATCCAGTCATATTCCACGAAGAGTTCCGCAGCGCCGCCGCCATCGACGACAAGTTTCGGGGGACAGAATCTCTGTTCCGGCACGCCGCCGGGACGGGGAATTGCCCCCGGAGTCATCTCCATCGACACCACCGCCATCTTCATCGCCACTGCCGACTCCCAGGATGAGGAGGGAGTAGTTCTCCCCCGAGGCTGAGGGCTCTACCGGTAGCTATGTGGTTCATCTCTTTCTCCCATGGTGTGATCTTTATGTGATCATGAGCTTTGTAATCTAGTTGAATATGTAGATGTTACTCTTGTCTATTATGCACTCTAGAGGTTACTTTAATATGAACTCCGGAGTCACTCTTCACGGTGTGATGGTGACAGTGTGCGCATCGTGTGTGATTCCTTTATGACGTTGTGGAGCTTGTTTACTCCGGCTTGAGGTGTGCTTTTGCAGCCCTACACAATGAATGGTGTTTGTTATCCAACAAGAGAGTGTTTGAGAGTAGCATTTATTTATTCAATTATGTGATCATTGTTGAGAGTGTCCACTAGTGAAAGTATGATCCCTAGGCCTTGTTTCTAAAACACCGTTTCCAACATGTTCTGCTACATGTTCGCTTGGTGCCATTTTTATTTCAGATTGCAATTGCTACTTATAATCATCCATATTACTTGTATTTCACTATCTCTTCGCCGAACTAGTGCACCTATACATCTGACAAGTGTATTAGGTGTGTTGGGGACACACGAGACTTCTTGTATCTTAATTGCAGGGTTGCTTGAGAGGGATATCTTTGACCTCTACCTCCCTAAGTTCGATAAACCTTGGGTGATTCACTTAAGGGAAACTTGTTGCTGTTCTACGAACCTCTGCTCTTGGAGGCCCAACACTGTCTACAGGAATAGAAGCGTGAGTAGACATCAAGCTATTTTCTGGAGCCGTTGCCGGGGAGGTAAGGTAAAAGGTATTCACATCCTCCGACTACTAAGCTATCTCCTAGCACTGTTGCTGGTGTGTGAGTGCTCGAAGGTATCTCCTTTAGATTCTGCAATTATATCTTTTTGTTTCTTGTTTTTATTTTCACTAGTTAGGCTTAATGGAAAACAACAAAAAAATTAGAGATCTTTATGAACTTTATCTTGAATTAGGACATGATGTGTTTGAAGAGAGAATTGAAAAACCCATGGAACTTTGTTTGCAAAATAGTTGTAGAAATGTTTTTAGCATGAATTCTTTGAACACTATTATTTTTAATGCTATGGAAAAGTCTAAACTTGGGGAAGCTGGTTGTGATATTTTTAGTCCCCCAAGTTTTGAGGAGAAAATTTTCTTTGATGATACTTTGCCTCCCATTTATGATGATTATAATGATAGTGGTATTTTGGTGCCACCTACTATGGAGGATAAAGTTCATTATGATTATTCTATGCCTCCAATTTATGATGATTACAATGATGGATGTGATAGTTTTACTCTCATTATTACTAATAAAATTGATTATGCTTATGTGGAGAGTAATGATACTTTTATGCATCTGGATCATGATAAGAATGCTTTATGTGATAGCTATATTGTTGAGTTTATTCATGATGCCACTGAAAATTATTTTGAGAGAGTAAAGTATGGGTATAGAAATCTTCATTTTACTAAATTTCTTCTCTTTATGATGAATGTTTTGAGATTTCTCTTGATTTGCTTTTATTTGCTGGGTACTTTAAGACCTACTGGTCCTTATGAGAGAGGGAGACACGATTTCATATATCACAATAATATTAAGTCTCCTCTCCTTGTGTTGAAATTTTTGAAGTTACACTTGTTTTGTCTTCCTATGCTACTCACTTTGTTCTTCATTGACTTGTTTTCTTACAAGGCTCCTATGCATAGGAAGAGTGTTAGATTTAAACATGTTTTATATATGCTTCTTGATGCTCTCTTTTCAACTCTCATCTTTATGTGAGCATCATAAAAATCACTATGCCTAGCTAAAAGGCGTTAAAGAAAAGCGCTTATGGGAGACAACCCATCGTTTTTATTTTCTGTTATTTTTGCTTTTCTTTTTGTTTTGAGTCAAGGTGCTTGTTACTACTGTAGCAATACCTTTATATCTTTATTTTCTTGCATTGTTGTGCCAAGTAAAGTCTTTGATAGAAAGTTGATACTAGATTTGGATTTCTGCGCAGAAACAGATTTTTAGCTGTCACGAATTTGAGTTTTTCTCTCTGTAGAAGAATCTAAAAATTCTGAAAAAATTCATGAGTAATCCTCAGATATGTACGCAACTTTCATTGAACTGAAGCTTTTCCATCTAAGCATGTTAAGTGCCTCGAAAAAATTCGTCTTTACGGACTATTCTGTTTTTGACAGATTCTGCCTTTTATTTCGCATTGCCTTTTTTACTGTGTTGAGTGGATTTCTTTGCTCCATTAAATTTCAGTAGCCTTGGGTAATGTTCAGAAGTGTTGGGAATTATTGTGTCCTTGCTGAACATGTGAATTTTTTATTATGTACTAACCCTCTAATGAGATTGCTTTGAGTTTGGTGTGAAGGAAGTTTTTAAGGATCAAGAGAGGAGGATGATATAATATGATCAAGAAGAGTGAAATGTCTAAGCTTGGGGATGCCCCCGTGGTTCATCCCCATATATTCCAAGAGACTCAAGCGTCTAAGCTTGGGGATGTCCAAGGCATCCCCTTCTTCATCGATAATTTATCAGGTCATCTCTAGTGAAACTATATTTTAATTCCGTCGCATCTTATGTGCTTTACTTGGAGCGTCCATGTGCTTTTATTTTTGTTTTGTTATTTTCATTCTCTGAATAAATCGGATCCTAGCATGCTTGTGTGGGAGAGAGACACGCTCTGCTTTTTCATTTGAACACTTGTGTTCTTCGTTTTACTTTAATATTCATGGCGAAAGCTGAAAGCCTCAGCATTGATTGATATTTGGTTGGAAATGGAAAATGCTACATGTGGTAGATGGTATGTTGAAAAGACATATTCATTCTTGTAGATCATTATCTTGAATAATTTGATACTTGGCAATTGTTTTGAGCTCTCAAGTAGATCATGTTTAAGCTCTTGCATCATGTAGTTTAAACCTATTAGTGGGGAACTACCGTAGAGCTTGTTGAAATTTGGTTTGCATGGTTGGTCTCTCTAAGGTCTAGATATTTTCTGGTAAAAGTGTTTGAGCAACAAGGAAGACAGTGTAGAGTCTTATAATGCTTGCAATATGTTCTTATGTAAGTTTTGTTGTACCGGTTTATACTTGTGTTTGCTTCAAACAACCTTGCTAGCCAAAGCCTTGTACCGAGAGGGAATGCTTCTCGTGCATCCAAAACCTTGAGCCAAAACCCATGCCATTTGTGTCCACCATATCTACCTACTATGTGGTATTTCCTGCCATTCCAAGTAAATACTTCATGTGCTACCTTTAAACAATTCAAAAGCTATTATCTCTTATTTGTGTCAATGTTTTATAGCTCATGAGGAAGTATGTGGTGTTTATCTTTCAACCTTGTCATTTACTTATGACAGACTTTCACCAATGGACTGGTGGCATATACATCCGCTTATCCAATAATTTTGCAAAAAAGAGCTGGCAAATGGGGTGCCCAGTCCCGATTAATTACAACTTTCATTAATAATTCTCTTCACATGTTTTGCCCTGATTTATCAGTAAGCAACTTAATTTTGCAAATAGACACTCCTCCATGGTATGTGAATGTTGGAAGGCACCCGAGGATTCGGTTATCCATGGCTTGTGTAAGCAAAAGGTTGGGAGGAGTGTCACAATGAAACTAAAATACATGTGTAAACAAAAGAGAAGAGGGATGATCTACCTTGCTGGTAGAGATAACGTCCTTCATGGGAGCCGCTCTTGAAAGTCTGGTTGACAAGGTAGTTAGAGTGCCCACTACCATTCGTTGACAACAATGAACACCTCTCAAAACTTTATTTTTATGCTCTCTATATGATTTCAAAACTTGAAAAGCTCTAGCACATGATTTAATCCCTGCTTCCCTCTGCGAAGGGCCTTTCTTTTACTTTATATTGAGTCAGTTTACCTACTTCTTTCTATCTTAGAAGCAAACACTTGTGTCAACTATGTGCATTGATTCTTACATGCTTGCTTATTGAACTCATCATATTACTTTGTGTTGACAATTATCCATGAGATATACATGTTGAAAGTTGAAAGCAATTGCTGAAACTTAAATCTTCCTTTGTGTTGCTTCAAAACCTCTTATTAAGAATCTATTGATTTATGAGTTAACTCTTATGCAAGAGTTTTTGATGCTTGTCTTGAAAGTACTATTATTCATGAAAAGTTTTTGCTATATGATTCAGTTGTTTAGTCATTATCTTTTTGTTAGCAAACTATAGACCATTGCTTTGAGTCACTTCATTAATCTCATATGCTTTACAATAGTACTGATCAAGATTATGTTGGTAGCATGTCACTTCAGAAATTATTCTTTTTATCGTTTACCTACTCGAGGGCGAGTAGGAACTAAGCTTGGGGATGCTTGATACGTCTCCAACGTATCTATAATTTCTTATGTTCCATACTAGTTTTATGACAATACCTACATGTTTTATTCACACTTTATAATGTTTTTATGCATTTTCTGGAACTAACCTATTAACAAGATGCCACAGTGCTAGTTCATGTTTTCTGCTGTTTTTGATTTCAGAAAAGTTGGTTTACAAATATTCTCGGAATTGGACGAAACAAAAGCCCACGGCCCTATTTTCCACGAAGTGTTCCAGAAGACCGAAGAATAGTCGAGGAAGGCCAGCAGGGGGCCCACACCATAGGGCGGCGCGGGGGGCCCCACTGCCGCGCCAAGGTGTGGTGAGGGAGCCCCCTGGCTCCCCCGACGCTGCCCCTTCGCCTATAAATTGCCCCAGACGCGAAAACCCTAGAGAATCCAGTCATATTCCACAAAGAGTTCCGCAGCGCAGCCGCCATCGACAACAAGTTTCGGGGGGACAGAATCTCTGTTCCGGCACGCCTCTGGGATGGGGAATTGCCCCCAGAGTCATCTCCATCGACACCACTGCCATCTTCATCGCCGCTGCCGACTCCCAGGATGAGGAGGGAGTAGTTCTCCCCCGAGGCTGAGGGCTCTACCGGTAGCTATGTGGTTCATCTCTCTCTCCCATGGTGTGATCTTTATGTGATCATGAGGTTTGTAATCTAGTTGAATATGTAGATGGTACTCTTGTCTGTTATGCACTCTAGAGGTTACTTTAATATGAACTCCGGAGTCAGTCTCCACGGTGTGATGGTGACAAGGTGTGCGCATCGTGTGTGATTCCTTTATGACGTTGTGGAGCTTGTTTACTCCTGCTTGAGGTGTGCTTTTGCAGCCCTACACAATGAATGGTGTTTGTTATCCAACAAGAGAGTGTTTGAGAGTAGCATTTATTTATTCAATTATGTGATCATTGTTGAGAGTGTCCACTAGTGAAAGTATGATCCCTAGGCCTTGTTTCTAAGCATTAAAACACCGTTTCCAACAAGTTCTGCTACATGTTTGCTTGCTGCCATTTTTATTTCATATTGCAATTGCTACTTATAATCATCCATATTACTTGTATTTCACTATCTCTTCGCCGAACTTGTGCACCTATACATCTGACAAATGTATTAGGTGTGTTGGGGACACAAGAGACTTCTTGTATCTTAATTGCAGGGTTGCTTGAGAGGGATATCTTTGACCTCTACCTCCCTGAGTTCGATAAACCTTGGGTGATTCACTTAAGGGAAATTTGCTGCTGTTCTACGAACCTCTGCTCTTTGAGGCCCAACACTGTCTACAGGAATATAAGCATGCATAGACATCAGGCTGCGCACTGGATTTGCTGAAATGGAAGGCACGGGAAGGTCTATCTGACTCGGGATTTGAAAATTTGCTGAAAATGATGAAGAATATGTTTTCAAAGAATAACGAGTTGCCCGCCGATGACGTACGAAGCAAAGAAGGTTGTCCGCCGTCTAGGTTTAGAGGTTCTAAAGATACATGCATGCATTAACGATCGCATCCTCTACCGCGGTGAATACGAGAATTTGAATGAATGCCCGGTATGCACCGCATTGCGTTATAAGATCGAGGCGATGACCCCGGTGACGATGTTGAGGGCGAGAAACCCAGGAAGAGGGTTCCCACCAAGGTGATGTGGTATGCTCCTATAATACCACGGTTGAAACGTCTGTTCAGGAACAAAGAGCATGCCAAGTTGTTGCGATGGCACAAAGATGACCGTAAGTCGGACGGGGAGTTGAGACACCCCGCAGATGGAACGCAATGGAGAAAGATCGACAGAGAGTTCAAAGATTTTGCAGCTGACGCAAGGAACATAAGATTTGGTCTAAGTACGGATGGCATGAATCCTTTTGGCGAGCAGAGCTCCAGCCATAGCACCTGGCCCGTGACTCTGTGCATCTACAACCTTGCTCCTTGGTTGTGCATGAAGCGGAAGTTCATTATGATGCCAGTGCTCATCCAAGGTCCGAAGCAACCCGGCAACGACATCGATGTGTACCTAAGGCCATTAGTTGATGAACTTTTACGGTTGTGGGGCAGACCTGGTGTACGAGTGTGGGATGAGCACAAAGAAGAGGAATTTGACCTACGAGCGTTGCTTTTCGTAACCATCAACGATTGGCCTGCTCTTAGTAACCTTTCGGGACAGACAAATAAGGGATATAATGCATGCACACACTGCTTACATGAGACTGAAAGTGTATATTTGCCAAATTGTAAGAAGAACATGTACCTTGGGCATCGTCGATTTCTTCCCAAAAATCATAACATAAGAAAGAAAGGCAAGCATTACAACGGCAAGGCAGATCACCGGCCGAAGCCGACAGACAAAGTTTAAACCCACCGAAGCCCTTATTGACGCAATGACCAAAGCTCAAGAGGGGAAGATCAGGTTCAACAGAGAGAACGACGCGCTAACATTTGCTCTTGGGAATCCTGAACACAGAGGACGTGTAAGAGGCAAAGGCGCCATTCCGTGGAAAGTAGGGTTTTCCCAAGAAAATGACCCATACAGTTATAGAAGCCGTAAGAGAAAGACGGATCGGGATGCAGATATTGTGGCGCACTTGGCATCGGAATTCTATAAGATGAAGAAAATGGTGAATGTACTAGTACAAGAAAGATCGGCAGCTGGGACGCATGAAGATCATCCAGCGGATGTCGGAAGCCAGCAGCGGAGAAGCAGCGTGGCTTCCACGGAGGCCCCGCTCATTGGGTGCTAATGCACCCTTGCTGGCCCCGGCTGGTGCTAATGCACCGACGATCGATATTACTGCACCGGAGCCTCCTCGCTACCCCGTGGACGATGTAAAGGAGATGAAAGAATGTGATTTGCATTATCCTGTGGGGAATATTTCCATGAAGGAAGCCATCGGCACTACTTTACCCTGTACACCTGGAGCACTCCACCACAACAACCCCATTCAAGATGGCTATGCTCGTGTCACGGTGGAGGACATAGTCCAAGGGTTTGAGGACCTGGAGATTGACTATGCTACACCCGAAGGGGATAGAAGACTTGGAGATGTCAAGCGCCAGTTCATTCTATGGAAAACGAAGTACATTGTGTTTCCAGGCGAGGCGCCAAGGCCAACAAGTCCACCCCCCTCCGGTGGTGGTGGTAGTGGCGGTGGTGGTGGTGGTGGTTGTGCTGGTTCACCTACACCTCCTTCACGTCAGCCGACGCCGCCCCCCAATCCACCTCCGGCGGGGTAGCGTACGCCGCCCCCCAGTCCGCCTCCGACGGGTACGCCGCCCCCCAATCCACCTCCGACGAAGAAGCAGAAGCAGTCCTGGACTATTAACCCGGACCCTTATGTACCTAAGACCACAAAGGTACCGGAGCCATGTCGGTACCCCGGTGGTCAGGGCTAGACAAACCCAGATATCAGATCTGGCATGAGCCTAACCTAGATCTCTAGGGCCTACAGGGTGAGAATCGGTAACACAACAGTGACTCTACGACTGAAAGCAAATATATTACAACTCTTAGCAGAGTTAAGATCCAAATTTATTACACGCAGAGGTCACTGACCACAATTCAACAAGCAACGGAAAGCAAATTATGTTATCTAGATAACAAGACTCGCAAAGGGCCTAAGAGGCCATAACATAAGGCGACGTCCCGGCCCATAAGTCTCGAGTGCTGCCGCCTGAGGAACTCCGAACTACTCGTCGACGTCAAGGTAGAAGCCACCATCTGTTGGAAGGACTTCGTCCGAAACAAAGCATGCAAGGCCGAGTACGGGGACTCAGCAAGACTTAGTACAACCTTGTTAGCAAAGCGGGTATGCGAGGCTTTATGTGGAGCTTATTTTGCGGAAAGCCGCTTTTCCTTTGTAAACAGGAGGGAGCGAAGCTCGTCTATTCAGACCATTTTCAAAAGGGGTAAGAGAGCGATATCAACTCTAGCTCTAAGATCATCATGTTGAATCCACCGAATCTTCATCATCACCTGAACCTATCACCTAGGATCACCCCTCGACACCCTGAGAAGGGATCCTTATCACACATTGACATCAAGTTTTACGATTAGGTTCAAGTTGTCTATGATCACAGAATCCATCACCAAGTCGTCCATAACCGTGGACACGGCTTTTCGAAAAGATTTACCCTGCAGGGGTGTACAACTTTACCCACACGCGCCGACCGACTCTTAGTGCCACTAGATTAACACACTTCCTTGGTGTGCCTGCAGAGGGTGGTCGACCAAAACCTTTCCCTTACTTCGCCTATTCCATGAGTCAAACTAACTGGGAACTTCGTCATCGTAGGTAGCCATTCTCCGAGGCGGTCCCGGTCATTGTGTGCAGGGGATCCAGTTCAATGCCTACAGCATCCTTCACCCCGGCCACGCCCTGTATGATGCACTTTGAAAACCTTTTCCACCTTTCCCCATGCGTATGGCAAATGGAACTCGCAAACTAATTGACTCATGGGTAAGCTAGATAAGTTCGGGCCAAGGGGTTCCCATGGGCCCCGTGTGGCTGTACGCTCAGTCTTGGTTCCGAAGGCGAGAACTCGGGTCCTAGTATCGGCGAGAACGAGTCAAATCACCACATCCCCATGTGGCGGCCCATCCAAGCCTTTAAGCATGTTTATTAACATCATCACCGATCTTACCACGTCATCTCGTCAAACTAGGTTCATTCGTAGCTCGATTCATCAACCGGATGGATCGGACTTCAACAGACTAAGCATGGCTAAGCATAACACATATACGGCTCGTAGCGATGCGAACCAAGCTCGGACCTAGTTTTGTCGGGAGCGGTGGATCGGTAACTCCGGGCTACAAGGATGGAATTATGCACACATAGGATATCTACAACTACCGATAAAACATATTTGAAGCGGATGCAATATGTAAGAACCAGAAGTAAAGCATTTCGAAACCATATATGAACCAGGTTAGGGCTTGCCTTGTCCCTCGTTGTTCGGACGCTGCTCTTCGGTGGCGTTGATCTCAGGCTCGCGTTCGGTCCCTATCGTGAAGAACCAAACACCGGAAAGGAAGAGCAAAATCAAGACAGGGTATAATGCAATGCACACCCAATATGATGACATGTCATATTAAGGGGTTTGGGTAACCCTAGGTGCATCGACGGAAATTAAAGGGGTTCGGCATCGATCCCGACATATGAGAGGGGTCAAATTAGGGTTTCTACTAAGGCTCATATTTAATTTGTTCAAAGATGTATGAAACATGGATAAACAATTAGGATTTGTTTTTCTGATCATTTTGATATATAATTTCATATTTTTCTGATTTAAAATGAATTACTTATGAATTTCCAAAGTTTAACTCATTTTAAAACAATTTCTGAAAATTAAATAAAAATAATAAAAGTTGGACCCACATGTCATAATTTTATTCTTTTCTAAAATATTTATGAAATTATTAAAATCCTGACCAGAGGACCCCACATGTCATATTATTTCTGTTTAAATAAATTAATAACAGAAATAGAAAAGAATTACAGAAAATAGGAAAAGCAATTTATGGCGTCACGCTGACGTCATCATGACGTCAGCGGCGCCATGGCTCACAGTGAGCTCTGGCCGGCTTGCAATCGGGCGATTCGGGCCGAAATCGAGCACGCCAGTAGGGGGGAACGACGCGGGGCGACGCAGGCGACCCAAAGGAGGCGGCGCCGCCTCGGATTAGTCGCCGGAGCACCGCCTCCGACGAGGTGCGGCGGCGGCCGGGGTCGGGTGCTCGGCGCGGGCGCGATACAGAGGGGGAGAGGGCGAACCGAGGGTGCAAGGAGGGGCAGCGGCTCACCCTGAGCGCGATGGCGTGGTCGCCGGTGGCCGGGGAGCTTCGCCGGCGGCGAATCGAGCGGAGGCCGGCCGGCAGTAGGGTTAGGGTTAGGGATTTCTGGGGCTTCGGGGCCGCGGGGAAGGGGAAGAAATGGGGCTAGGGTTCCGGCGGGGCGGCGACGAGCTTCTTATAGGCCGCCGGGGGCGGCGGAGGTCATCCTGGCCGGCCAGGCCATCGGGCGGCCATGGCGCTGCCAGCGACCAGCTTGGAGGCGCGGGGAAGAAAGGGAATTTCGCGAAAAACCCCCTGGGAAGATTTTTGGGCTGTGTTGGGTTTGCTTGCTGGGCCACTGGGCCAGGTTGGGCTGCGGCCAGAGAGAAAAGAAAGAGAGAGAGAGATGGGCTGCGCCCAGGGAGAGGGAGAGAGAGGGTTCTCCCTCTATTTGTTTTTTTCCTGGTTTTTATTTCTCATTTCAAATTCAATTTTCAAATCTGTTTTGAATTTTGTTTGAACTCAAATTTTGCAGAGAGGATATTAAACACACATGGCATTATTGAATAACAACATTTCCATGTGGCCTAATGTTCAAAACTTGAGAGAATTTGAGTCAAGAAAGAAATAGAGAAGGATTTGCATAGTGAAAATGGAGATGCAAATTTGTTCAAATTCAAACTACATGCGTGCAATGCTCATGAACACTCATTTATTTATAAACACAAGGTTGGGATGTTACAACTCTACCCCCCTTGCAAGAATCTCGTCCTCGAGATTCCTAGATTTTAGAAAAGAAGGAAGGGTACTCAGATCGTAAACGATCTTCTCGTTCCCGGGTTGCTTCTTGCTCGGAATGATTAGACCACTTGAACTTTCGGGAACTTGATGCTCCGACGTCGAGTTTTACGCTCGGCTTCATCAAGGATACGAACGAGGATGTTCTCGATAAGTTAGATCCTCTTGGAGGTCAAGAGTCTCGTGATCAACACCATGGATAGGATCTTTGAAGCAACGCTTGAGTTGAGACACATGGAAGACATCATGAACTTCAGGAAAGTTGGAAGGTAACTCCAACTTGTAGGAAACATTACCACGCTTGGCAAGGACGCGGAAAGGACCAACATAGCGAGGTGCTAGTTTGCCTTTGATACCGAAGCGACGGACACCCTTGAGAGGAGTGACTCGAAGATAAGCTTGATCACCAATTTCATACTTCACTTCTTGATGATGGCGATCATAGTAGCTCTTTTGACGTGGTCGAGCAGTTTTCGGACGCTCGCGAATGATGCGAACTTGATCTTCTGCTTCATTGATTATATACTGGTCCAAAGAATTTTCTTTCTCCGGTTTCGGACCGAGTTCAAAGGAGTTCTACACCTTCGCCATACAAAGCTTCAAAAGGTGCCATGCCTGGGCTAGATTGGAAGGCTGTTGTTATAAGTGAACTCGGCAAATGGAAGGCACTTTTCCCAATCTTTACCGAAGGATATAACACAGGCCCTGAGCATGTCTTCAAGAATTTGATTGACTCTTTCGGTTTGACCACCGGTTTGAGGATGATAGGCGGTGCTGAAGGAAAGACGAGTTCCCATAGCTTGTTGAAAGCTAGACCAGAACTTTGAGGTAAACAGACTTCCACGATCAGAGATGATCTTCTTAGGAACACCATGAAGAGTGACTATCCGTGAGATATACAGATCTGCTAGTTGACTAGCTTTTATGTCTTCTCGGATAGGAAGGAAATGAGCAACCTTGGATAGACGGTCAATGACTACCCATATAGCATCTATTCCATTTTTGGTCTTGGGGAGACCGGTAATGGAATCCATGCCAATTTCATCCCATTTCCACTCTGGAATTGATAGAGGTTGGAGAGTGCCAGCAGGTCTTTGATGTTCAGCTTTTACGCGACGACAAACGTCGCATTCGGCAACAAACTTAGCGATCTCTTGCTTCATCCCGGACCACCGGAATCTTTGGCGGAGATCCCGATACATCTTGGTACTACCGGGATGGATGGAGAGGGTGATTCATGAGCTTCTTTAAGGATTAGCTCTTTGAGATCCTGATTTATCAGGCACGACTAGACGCTTACCGAAATAAACGGTACCTTGATCATCGATGGAGAAACATTTAGCAACTCCGCTAGCAATGTTCTTCTTGATCTCGGTAATGCCGAGAATCTTGCTTCGAGCCTTATTGATCTGGTCTTCAAGAGAGGCTTCACCTCTAGATTAGCAAGGAATCCACTAGGAACAATCTCAAGGTTGAGTTTTGCAAGTTCCTCATAGAGAGAAGGTTGCGCTTGCTTAACCATCGGATTGTTGCAATAGGACTTCGACTTAGCGCATCGGCAACAACATTGGCTTTGCTAGGGTTTATAGTTGAGACCCAAGTCATAATCTTTTATGACTTCCAACCATCTTCTCAGTCCGTTATTCAGATCCGGTTGGGTGAAAAGATACTTCAGACTTTGATGATCGAGTACAACTCGCAACGATTACCATAAAGGTAAGGTCGCCATTGCTTAAGAGCATGGATCACGGTGCAAGCTCGAGATCATGAATAGGATAATTGAGCTCATGTGGTTTCAAGCTGTCGAGAGGCATAGGCCACCACATGGCCATCTTGCATCAACACACATCAGAGCCCTTGGAGAGAGGCATCGCAATAGACAACGAAGTCTTTGCTTGTGTCGGAAGGACGAGCACGAGGAGCGGTAGTCGGCTTGGTTTTCAAAACACTGGAAACTCTCTTCAGCCTTTTCGACCATTCGAACTTCTTGTCTTTCTTGAGAAGATCGGTCATTGGCTTGGCAATCTTGGAGAAATTTTCAATGAATCGGCGGTAATAACCCGCCAGACCGAGAAAACTTCGAATCTCCTTAGCTGACTTAGGTGTCTTCCAGTCAAGAACGGCTTGAACTTTATACTGGAATGATCTGCAACACCTTTTCGGAGATAACATGACCAAGGAAGATGAGCTCTTTTAACTGAGAACTCACATTTAGAAAACTTGGCGTAGAGACGGTGTTCACGAAGTTTGGTTAGCACCAGACGTAGATGTTCATCATGTTCATCTTCGGTTTTGGAGTAGATCAGAATATCGTCGATGTAGACCACGACGAACTTGTCAAGATACTCCATGAAAACAGAGTTCATGAGCCGCATAAAAGTGGCTGGAGCATTTGTAAGGCCAAAGGACATGACAGTGTACTCGTAAAGACCATAACGAGTTGTGAACGCTGTCTTTGGAATGTCCTCTTTTCGGATTTTGATTTGATGGTACCACGATCTCAAATCCATCTTGGAGAAGAGCTGTGGCACCGGACAAGCTGATCAAAAAGATCATTGATTATAGGAAGAGGGTATTTGTTTTTGATAGTCACTGCGTTGAGCGGACGGTAATCAATAACCAGCCGCGGAACGTTGGTATCTCTCTTCTTGACAAAGAGGGCAGGGCAACCCCAGGAAGAAGTACTGGGTTGTATGAACTTCTTCTCTTCCAACTCCTCTAACTGCTTCTTCGGTTCAACCAGCTCTTCCGGAGGCATACGATATGGTCTCGGGAAACGAGGCGATTCAGGGAACCAACTCAATGACAAAGTCCACACTTCGATCGGGTGGCATGCCGGAGTAACTCTTCGGGGAAGACATACGGAAAGTCACGGACCACCCGGACATCAGAGATTTCTGGTTTAGGAAGGGCTTCAACGGCATACAACTCGGCTTCGGGGGTAAACCTTGCCGACGGAGGTATTGCGAGATGGAGCCCAGTATAGAATGCTTTTGCCAGAAAGATCGGTCAGTACAATAGACCTGGCTGAACAATCAATGACAGCCTTATGCTTTACTAGCCAATCCATGCCCAAGATGACATCAATGTCGGTTGACTTGAGGGCAATGAGAGAGGTGGGAAACAACAGATGCCCTATACTGATTATGACCTCACGGGTAATCCAAATGGTTTGCCAACGAGAACCAGGAGTTGTGATCTCTAGAGGGGAGGGCATTGTCTCGAAGGGTATATCATGCTTTTGTGCAAACTCTTGAGATATGAATGTATGCGATGCTCCGGAATCAAACAGAACTGTAGCTAGGATTGAGTTTATATAGAGCGTACCCATTAGGACGCTTGGATCCTCTTCAGCCTCATCAGCAGAGACATGGGTCAGACGAGCACGACCAGAGGAGAGATCAATGGAATGGATCTTGGGTTAAAGGCCAGCATCATGTACTTAGATTCACACTAAGTGAACCTAGCACAATCCGGGACCTT
Organism: Lolium rigidum; assembly: GCF_022539505.1. NCBI lineage: Eukaryota > Viridiplantae > Streptophyta > Magnoliopsida > Poales > Poaceae > Lolium > Lolium rigidum. The sequence continues at coordinate 272,428,911 of NC_061514.1, forward strand.
CGGTTCAAGTCCAAGGGGAAAACACAAATGAAGGGGTAACTACTATCTGAGTGACACGGAGGACACTGCGAGGTAGTAATCACACGGTAACTTTCAAGAAGCCATACCTAGCTTCAGAAGTATTATTCAAGAAAATTAAAAAGGAAAGGAGGCATCCAAGGTAAACGGAAACCTTGAAGCCTAGAACAGAATTATGTGGAACCCACAAAGTAAAAAGATCATGAGAAACAAATTTCTTGGAAAGGATTCAACGGAATGATAACATTCACTGAATGGAAGGAACAAGATTCAGATCAACTGATGTAACTTTAGGAACACTGAGTTAAGCAACCAAGTACGGAGTACTTTTAGAGAAAACAACCCAAACCCGTAGATCCTATAAATTTGGAAGTATCAGGGTAGAGGTAAAACCTTTTTCAATCAAAACAAGGTAAGATGACTCAGCATTAGAGTGACACCAGATAAGGAGTAAAAGAATCCTATTCGGATGCTTTTGCAAATACTTTTAGGTTTCAAATAGTTTTCACAACTACTAGACTCAACATCGACCGGTCGAAAGGGTTTCCTATAGGCGGTCCTGCTGCGATGCCAAAACATGTCGGTACCCGGAGGTCGGGGGCTAGACAAACCCGGATATCAGATACGGCATGAGCCTAACCTAGATCTCTAGGGCCTACGGGGTGAGAATCGGTAACACAACGGTGACTCTACGGCTGAAAGCAAATATATTACAACTCTTAGCGAGTTAAGATCCAAATTTATTACACGCGAGG
>NC_061514.1:272429783-272461530 GCF_022539505.1 Lolium rigidum
TGAAACATGCAAAATAGATGAAATAACATAAGTATTGTGTCCCAATATGAAATATATCAATGAATAACAGCAAATTATGATATAAAATAGTGATGCAAATTGGACGTATCACACGCTCCGGTGACCATTAGGGAGCGGCGTCACCACGATTATGTTCGTCTAGTCGTCCTCTCTCGATTGAGCACACACACGAGTCCGCGGGAACCCTCCAACGCCGGCGCCGTCCACGACTGGCCGCCGGTGAGGCACAAGGTTACCACGTGGCAGCCAACGTGGCCCTGCCCCACCTGTCTGTGCCTGTAGGTAGCTCTAGGCCGGGTACGTTTAGTAGTTTTCATCTTATTTCAAATTATGAAAATTGCTGAAACTTCACATTAACTTACAAAATCCATTTTAATTCAGAAAAATACAAATGAGATATTAAAATGTTCCTAAAAATGAAATCTATACAATAAAAATATAAAATGAAATTTTTATTTGAAATAAAAATTTAGTTATTTAAATACCTATTAATTAAGTCTTTTCTTTTAATTCTAAATGCAACTAAAATTCAGAAATTAAGAAAAAGTTCTAAAATAAATAAAAACCAGTAAGTAAATAAAGGAAACAATAAAACTAATTTTCCTTTATTAATAACTCATTAAATCCGTATTAGAAGGATTTAATCCCTAATTAATAATTACCTTAATTATTAATTCATTAAAAATAATAAATGTCAAATCCAAAACTAATTTTATTTCATCATTATTAATAACTTCAACTTGATAATGAAGTTATTAATCATAGACCTATAGGGTAATTAGGAAACCCTAGTTCCATTATAAACCAAGTGATAACCTCATAATTTTATGTGGAACCCTAAGACCCTAATTCAATTATGCATCACACCCTAGTTCCATTATTACATGTGAACCTTAATTTAATTCTAACCTAAACCCTAGGTTAGAACATGTGATCATGTTACTCCATTACCATAGAGCCATAATTAGCAACTAAAGACATATCTATGTCCACTTATAATGTAGAACCCTATCACCAACAAACTAGGATTCCATGTATGCATACCATTCAACCAAGATGATCAAATAGGATCAACCAAGTATAAAACCCTAGTTCCTATTTCCAAGACCACCATCCTTAGTTATCCCTGCTTAGCATCACACCAATGTGATGAACCTCAGGGGCAACTATGCCAAATCTTGAGCATTACCTAACCATAGTCCACTAAACCCTACAAGTACTCCATAATTATGAACCATCCTATTAGGAGCCAATCATTTCTTACTTAGTAGATCCAAAAGCAAACCCTAGGCAACCTCAACCTTAATTGTAATACTTCTTATTACCTAAGAAGTATGTTCTTCAAAAGTTATTCTTTTGAAGAAAGTAAGGAATCATCATCAATCCTGCCTAATAGAACCTATAACCAATAGTCAACTATCACCAGCAAGATATACCAATCTTGATAGCAACCATGTATAAGCAAGTACTTAAGATGTGTTTCACTAAAACCATATAATCCCTAGTTGCTGATGAATCCAACTATGTTGTGATCCATCTACTACTTATTCCAGAAACCAATTAGAACCATAGAACACCATAAAACTCCACAACCCTGATTGTTATACTTGTTCTTTATTAAGAATATGTTCTTCAAAGGTTATTCTTTTGAAGTATATAATAATCAATCATTAACCATGACATATAGTACTAAAACCAACCACTATTCATTAAATGTTAGGATTACACCAAACCTTATTGTTGTGTGCTATTATTGTTGTTTTTATGATTTATTACAGCACCTGCTTATGATAACAAGCAACCAATTCTTAATAAGAACCTTGTTTGTAAACCATCTAAAAGTGCAACACACCCTGAACTAATCATTACCACTCACTAATCCTAAATCATCGGGGTTAGATCACGCTTAGAGCAATTGCATCTCATACTTATGCATTATTGCATCCTTGCCAATCTTTTAAACATCGTCCTTACCGGACGATGATGCTATTTCAGAATTTGGAGTTAATGCGTATCGAAGACCTTGCCTGCATAATCTTGCAGTCAAGAAAGGCAAGTTCATCACTTGCTCATGTCATTTGAGTATTTCTATCAAATTACTTGCAAAGTACTATGGTTATCACTACTGCATAAAAACCAAAACCACTATTTTCATAACTATGAATATGACTATAGTGGTGGGCAATGGAACCATGGATTGTGTTGATATGGTGGAGGTTCCATTGCAAGGGTTTATATCCATCTAGGATTAAACAACAAATGTCGTCCAGATGATTCTTGTGCCGCAATACCCGTGTTAACCATAAGATCCGGAGTGGGATGGAGTAGTCAAAAGTGTTTCCACCTCTCGTTCATCAACGGATGCTCATTACCGGGTGCACATGATCTTGCGAGACATGATGCAGGGGTGGGAACCCGTAGAAGTCCCAACGGTAATGGGGTCTATGATGGGTTGCAACTGCCGGCGTAGGAATATATGGTAGAGCCCTGCATTGACGTCGTGGTCGGAGTCCACCCTGAAATCTATGGGAATAATGGGGCCGGCGTGGACCCGTGGTCGGAGTTTGCAAGAACGGATGGGTGTTCGAGGTAGCGGAGGAACATGATTGGCTAGACCTTATACCGGGCCTCACACCATAGGAAGTGTGGACAAGCCTGCAGCTTGGTTGGCACCAAGGTTAAGATCTCTTATGGGTAAAGCAACACACCTCTGCAGAGTGTAAAGAACCGTGACTCCGTCACTCCCCGTTCCGGATATGGAACTGCGAACGCGGCCGAAAGGAGCTCCATGAAGTTCTAGTAAACCGGTGAAGGCCGACGGACATAGTTCTTCCGAATAAAAGCAACCTTTTGAAGAAATGGTTATGAAAACTTGCATTGGTATTAGACTTTCTGGTCTAATGCCGTAGCTAGTGCATTAAACACCTCTTTCCTATAATGAACTTGTTGAGTACGCTCGTACTCATCCCACTCTTAAATCCCTGCTTAGATATGGAGGCATCGAAGGAGGATCTACAGTGCAACTCGAAGACCGAGAAGTCAACAACTACTTCAAGAGACAGAAATCTGCCGGAAGAGTCAAATACCACATCCAGCAAGGAGAAAACCTAGTTTAGCCATAGAAGGAAACTAGTTTCCTAAACTTAGCTCCTATTTAGCTAGAATCTATTCATAGCCTCTGTAGCTAGTTAAATACTCTACAAATAGAGTTTGTGTTAGGATTAGGCTACGAGTCGTTCTCCTGTAGTTTATTTGCAGTTTTACCTCATTGTAAAGTAGGAGGCTGTGATGATCTTATGTAACAGAGTCAATGTTGTAATTCTATAGACATGCCTTGGACCCGCATATGTTTCTGTTGTACCACTCTGAGCGATATAATACTAGTGGAACGGTGTTTCATTGGTGTTATATCAGACTTGCATACTACACCATGCAGTGGTATGCCGGGTCACCACAATTAAATTGTGATGCTTTTCGCAATCAAAGACAAAGTGTGTCTAGCAAACTATCTCGTGCAACGAAGAAGTCCGAAGAACTTTATAAAGTCCATTTGACCTCGTCAATGAGTTGTGCTAGATTTCTCATTGGTCAAGGCTTGTCCTTTCGTGGCCATAATGAATCTCTTGGTTCATTGAGCATGGGAAACTTTCGTGAGATGGTTGAATGGTATAAAGGGAAGGATGACAAGGTAAAGCATGCTTATGGGCATGGTAGAAATTGCAAGATGGTTTCTCCAAAAATTCAAAAGGATCTTTCCAAGTGTTGCGCACAAGAAGTCACCAAAGTAATAATGGGAGAAATTGGTGAAAAGAAGTTCTCCGTTCTTATTGATGAGTCACGTGATATATCCGTGAAAGAGCAAATGGCGGTAATGTTGAGGTTAGTAGATAGTACTTCATTATTCCATTTCCATATTGTTCCATTTCCCTATTGTTCCATTTGTCTATTGTTCCATACTTTCATTTAACCTTTAGGAATCATGCTGTTGTAGGTATGTGAGCAAGGAAGGAAAGTTTGTGCAACGATTTCTTTCTATAAATCATGTCCGTGAGACTACATCGGAGGCACTAAAGGTAGCTCTTCTTGGTATTCTAGATCATCACAAGCTATCTATTCATAGAATACGAGGGCAAAGTTATGATGGGGCGTCAAATATGAGAGGTGAATTTAATGGACTACAAAAGAAGATCTTAGAAGAGAATCCTTATGATTTCTATGTTCATTGTTTTGCCCACCGCTTACAATTGGTTGTTGTCTCCGTTGCTCAATCTTGCTCATCCATTCATGATTTCTTTGAGTACACTTCCTTGATTGTGAACACATCAAGTGCATCTTGCAAAAGAAGGGATGTTCTTACGGAAGAACATCATCAAAATTTATTGGATATGCTTGAGAGGGGTGAGCTATCTAGTGGAAGAGGTTTGAATCAAGAAACAAGTCTCACTAGACCCGGGGATACAAGGTGGGGTTCACATTATACAACTTTGCTTCGTTTGGACAATATGTGGTTGGCAACATTAAAAATACTTCGTTTGGTCAATGATGAGAGTCGTGGACTATCACAAGCGGCGGGTTTAATTGAGAAGATGGAGGACTTCAAATTTGCTTTTATTTTGAAGCTTATGATAAAGTTGCTTGCTATCACAAATGAGTTCTCACATGTCTTGCAAAGTAAGGATCTAAATATTGTTCATGCAATGGAACTAGTTAAGGATGTGAAAAATCGGTTAGTATCCATGAGAGAAAGTGGTTGGGAGGCCTTATTTGATGAAGTGCAACAATTTTGCATTGCCAAGGGTATTCCGGTGCCACATATGGATGAGCAAGTACCGGTTCGAGGTCGTTCAAGGCTTGATGGGATGACATACACTAAGCTTCATTTGTACAAAGTTGAGATTTTCTATGTTGCCCTTGACAAGATATGTGTTGAGATGAACCACCGCTTTTTTGAAGCTTCAAATGAGGCATTAGATTGCTTCTCTTGCCTCAATCCGAAGAACTCTTTCTCAATGTTTGATGTGGAGAAGCTTGTTCGCTTATCTACCATATACTATGCGGACTTCTCTAATGGTGATCGTACAACCATAAGAGGGCAACTTGAGACTTACATTCACAATGTGAGAATCCACTCCGCCTTCTCTACTCGCGGGGATCTTGAAAATTTGGCTATGAAGATGGTTGAAACGGAGAAACATTTGGTTTTTCCATTAGTGTACAAACTTATTGAGTTGGCTTTGATATTACCGGTGTCAACGGCATCCGTTGAGAGGGCTTTCTCGGCAATAAAGATAATCAAGTCAAAATTACGTAACAAGATGAAGAATGATTGGTTCAATGACTTGATGATATGTTACACGGAGCGGAAGATATTTAGGGAACTTGATAGTGATGATATTGCTAAACGGTTCCAAGCGATGAAGACAAGGAAAGGACATCTACCTAAAAGGCTTAATCCTAGTTAGGACATGATTGACGGCATGCATTTGGACACGGTGCATTTGGACATGTGTTTGGACAAGCTTTTGGGGTCAAGCATTCAAGTTTTGATATTGTGTAGTACCGATGACCATTTGAGCTTTATGGTTCATCGTTGTAAATGTTAAAAATCTCGTATTTAGTAAAATCTCGTATTTAGTAATGAATATTTCCATGTGCTATTATGCATTTTTACGTACGATGTCCATCTTTATCCATGAAACCTCTTGTTGAGGGTTTATTTTCCTTGTCGAATGTCTATGTTAGTTGATGTGTATGGGAATTTTTTTTGTCACACTTCAGCCTGCCCAGGCTTTGAAAAATTTCTGGGTCCGCCTAGTGGAGGTGACCTGGACCAGCGACTATTTAATTCAATTCTCTTCCATATGTTGTCTTGATTGATTTGATCTCTCAGATATGCTCTCACATTGTTCGCGAAACACACAACTTGCCCATTGCCCATCGCTGCAGATGCCGGAGCACGGATTAATTTTATTTCTGTGTGTGGTTAGAGCATATAAAGTTTTGTTTTGCTCAGAACATATACAAACGCTTAGCTGCAGATAGATTTTTCATGAATTATTCTACACACAGAAAATGTCAACGAAGTGGGTACGCTTTGTTAGATCAATTATTTAAATGTACCTTTTACTTTGCACTGATTAAATTACAAAGTTTCTTCAGCTAGCTAATATGCTTGTGGTACAAGTTTATTTTATTTGATGTGACACGGGTTTTGTGGGGCCTTGCATTCTAATTTTCTTAGAATTAACTATGTTTATCATGAATAGGAGAAAATATAACCACCATCGCTGATGGTGACAAAGAGATGAAGTGTCAATATTGATGATTTGCAGGAGTGCATGAGTATGTTTCTCCCGGTGCAACGCACGGACAATTTTCCTAGTATACTATAAAGGACCATAAAAAGAGGAAGAAAAAAAACAGAGACGATCAAGTTACACGTTTTATAGTCTGTGTTGGCACGTAATAATTAATTAACAAGAGACCTATCCTTCGGTTGAAAATAAAATAAGAAGTCGGTGACCTACTACGACCACGACCGATCGTGTGTGCAGATGGTGTGCAGCCCTTGATGCATCATCCAATTAACCTGATGTTCCCGATCAACCTTCCGCGATCAATCTATCTCGCGCGATCACGGTACGTTCAGTCTCTGGTGGCGTAGAACTAGTCTGTCAATAAAACGTGACAAGCCTAAGCAACCGATAACGTGATTTTGCACCTTCTGAAGAAGTACTAAACAACGTGATCCTGCGCAAATTTCCTTCTCAATAAATTCAGTCGCAAGAAAGTTTAAGCACCCACTTTTGACCCTTTGGAACGACCGGTCGTTTTATAGTGCAGAACTGGATATATATTGTGAAAGAAACACATAGACGTACGTACGTTTCGCTAGCTAGTCTCGTCTCTCATGGGCACCTGGTATTACCCTGCCGTTTTATCTAGGCATGCAGGTGCCCCGTGTACATCTGTCGCAGTAGTGTAACCGCGGCAATCGATCCAGCCGGGTCCCGCTCGATCGATTTTCAAATCTCACGGACCTGCAGGTACGAAACGTACAACGAGTAAGTGACATGGAGAAACGCCGGCCGGCGATCGATCTAAACAGCCACGAACTTAACTTGAGTGTAACGTATCAAGTTAACTCTATCGATCTAACCCCCGACGAAAAGTGCTATAAATACCTCGCCTTCGCCTTCGCTTCTCTTCACCCAGCGAAGACACACACCGTGTTCTTAACTAGTTCAGTGAAGCGAGCCATGGTTTTCAGGATCGCCACCATGTCCTCTCTTCTGGTCGTCCTCGTCGTGCTGCTGCTCTCACGTAGCGGCACGGGTGACGCGGCACGGCACCTGACGGAGTACCCGCCGGCGGCGCCACTGCCCAAACCTGACGTGTTGACGAAGCCTGAACCGGCGGCGCCGCTGCCTAGTGCACCAGAGGTGCTGCCCAAGCCTGAGCTGCCGGGCCCTCTGCCCACGCCAGAGGTGCTGCCAAAGCCGGAGCTACCGCCGCTGCCCATACCGGAGGTGGCACCGACGTTGCCGGGGGATCCGTTTCTGCCCCTGCCTGATGTGGAACCGAAGCCGGAGCTGCCACCACTGCCCATTGGTGAGATCCCACCTGTGCCGGTGTTGCCTCCACTCCCGATAGGCGAGCTACCACCGGAGCCTGTGCTGCCACCACTCCCGATAGGTGAGCTTCCACCGAAGCCGGAGCCTGAACTGCCACCAAAGACGGAAGAGCCACCCAAGCCGGTGTTGCCGCCACTCCCAACAGGTGAGCTTCCACCGAAGCCGGAGCCCGAACTGCCACCGAAGACGGAGGAGCCACCGAAGCCGGTGTTGCCGCCACTACCGGCAGGCGAGCTTCCACCGAAGCCGGAGCCCGAACTGCCACCGAAGACGGAGGAGCCACCAAAGCCGGTGATGCCGCCACTACCCGCAGGCGAGCTTCCACCGAAACCAGAGCCCAAGCTGCCACCGAAGACCGAGGAGCCACCAAAGCCGGTGTTGCCGCCACTACCCGCAGGCGAGCTTCCACCGAAGCCAGAGCTAGAGCTGCCACCCAAGACAGAAGAACCGCCCAAGCTAGTGGTTCCGCCACTCCCGGCTGGTGAGCTTCCACCGAAGCCGGAGCCTGAACTGCCACCAAAGACAGAAGAGCCACCGAAGCCGGTGCTTCCGCCACTCCCGGCAGGCGAACTTCCACCGAAGCCTGAGCCCGAGCTACCACCGAAGCCGGTATTGCCGCCACTCCCATCAGGTGAGCTTCCACCAAAGCCAGAGCCTGAATTGCCACCCCAGAAAGAAGAGCCGCCGAAGCCGGTACTTCCACCACCCCCGGCATGCGAGCTTTCACCAAAGCCAGAGCCAGAGCTGCCACCGAAGAAAGAAGAGTTGCCGAAGCCTGTGCTTCCACCAGCCCCGGCAGGTGAGCTTCCGCCGAAGCCAAAACCCGAGTTACCACCGAAGAAAGAAGAGCCGCCCAAGCCGGAGCTACCACCACTGCCACCCCGTGAGCTTCCACCCAAGCCCGAGCCGGAGTTTCCACCAAAACCATGATGTGTTCAACCACCGAGGTTTCCATGCCGCATGATATGTTGGGGTATTCATATGCATACATGTGTTCATATTCATCCGTTTGATCTGCACTTGACTGTTGCCGTGAGCTAGTTCACACATACATACTGTTTTCAGAGGTTTTCTTGATCATTTCCTTTTATATACGTGTCTAATAAATGGATTTCCGTCCATATGTATATATAAATTTGTTTGTCACTTTATGAGCATCTCGCTTGATTGTCACATGTAATATCCGTTCGAATACTCAATGCATGTTCGATTGTACGTACATTGTGTATTTTCTCCGTCTAGAAACAAGTGACTTGGATTTATCTAGATTCACATCTATCTAAATGCTAAAACGTGTTAAATATATACACACGTTGATAAAACCGAAACGGAGGAAGTATTAGATAGTTGCTTTTTCGAAGAGTTCCATACATCGCTTCTCACCTCTGCAAACGTAAATGTGTGATCCATAACAGAAACCAGGACCAGTTGGGCATTGCAAACGGCCACATGACATTTATGTTAATTCATGATTCAGTTAGATAATTTCATGGTTTAAGACGGGCCGTGCCTACCGGTCAGGTGGTCTAGAAGTAACCCGCAACTTTTGGCATCTGAACTATTCGTGACAATGTTACTATTATATGCGTGTATTATTTACATATGATTATTGTGATCACAAAAATGAAAGAAAAATGTATTAGTTTTGACATGCTTAAATAATTTTAAACTATTTCCCACAATCACTACGGGAAAATCAGGCGCTGCCGTGCAGCCAAACTTTGCCGTGAGCTGCTGCACGGCAAAGATTTCTTTGCCGTGCGTAGCAGGAAGAGCGCACGGCAACGAAAAAATGCACGGCAACGTATTAGAGCAGCGCACGGCAAAGAAACGTATCACGGCAAAGAAAGATATGGCGCACGGCAAAGAAGTGTCTCACGGCAAAGAATTGGAGAAGCGCACGGCAAAGATTTTGGGACGGCAAAGTCCCTACAAGCCGCACGGCAAAGAAACAGCGCACGGCAAAGGCACTGGGCACTGCCGTGCGGCCAAACTTTGCCGTGCAGACAGACAAGTTGCACGGCAAAGGGTCCTTTGCCGTGCGCTTCTCCCTTTGCCGTGCGCCATTATACTTTTTTTTTGTTTTTCTAACTATTTTATTTCATCTACTACTTATATTTATTTTGTTAATTAGTTTTTCTTTTTGATGACTATTTATTACACTATGTGAAATACAAAATTAGTCTCCATGCTCATCCCCCACATATATCAGGGTTCCGGTGCTCGGCGGCCGTCCCCCTCCTTCCCCCCAAAACAGCGGGACGGCGGGTCTACCCCCTAGATTTCTCCGCGCGACGTTCCACCAATATACCTTTTCATAGGTTTAGGTTTGTTTAGTCCATGGACATATGGAAAACCATGTGTGGTACCCTTTGGCACAGTCTAGCCCCCGATATACCCGCGGCGGGACACTTCACCGTACACGTCCAGGAATCGGTAAGTGTTATCGCCCGAAGGTGAGGAATGTCAGACCGGGGATCCATGCCATGCACCATTTGGTGAATTACACCTAGCATCACACTTTGAAACATAGAATAGGTCCACATGCAAGGTTTGGTGGGGTTCCGGTGCTCCGGCGGTCGTTCTCCCCCTCCTCCCCCAAAACAACGGAACGTGTGCCCCGGCGGGTCTACCCCCTAGATTTCTCCGCGCGAGGGTGCACCAATGTAACTTTTCATTCTTTTAGGTTTGTTTAGTACATATACACATGGAGAACCAAAGATTGGGACCCTTTGGCACATATACCAGCAGCTAGAGCCATTATCACACGATCGACGGTGTGCTCGGTCTCTCGGTTAGGGTTAGGTGTAGGGTTAGGGCTAGGGTTTAGGGGCTAGGGCTAGGGTTTAGGTTAAAGGGTAAGTATTTATGGTTAGGTTTAGGTTTAGGGTTTAGGGTTAGGGTTAGGGTTTATGATGCATGGTTCGCGAGCTCACGCGTCGTGGTTTAGGGATTTAGAGGGGTTTAGGGCTCGAAGCCTCCCGAGTTTAGGGTTTAGGGTTTAGGGGAGCTACTTTTGCACCATTAGACCTTGCACCACACTTTGACACATATCATAGGTCCACATGCAAGGTTTGGTGGGGTTCCGGTGCTCCGGCGGTCGTTATCCCCCTCCTCCCCCCAAAACAGCGCAACGCGTGCCCCGGCGGGTCTACCCCCCTAGATTTCTCCGCGCGAGGGTGCACCAATGTAACTTTTCATAGGTTTAGGTTTGTTTAGTACATATACACATGGAGAACCAAGATTGGGACCCTTTGGCACAGTCTAGCCCCCGATATACCCGCGGTGGGACACTTCGGCGTACACGTCCGAGAATCGTTAAGTGTTATCGCCCGAAGGTGAGGAATGTCAGACCGGGGATCCATGCCATGCACCATTTGGTGAATTACACCTAGCATCACACTTTGACACATAGAATAGGTCCACATGCAAGGTTTGGTGGGGTTCCGGTGCTCCGGCGGTCGTTATCCCCCTCCTCCCCCAAAACAGCGGAACGTGTGCCCCGGCGGGTCTACCCCCTAGATTTCTCCGCGCGAGGGTGCACCAATGTAACTTTTCATTCCTTTAGGTTTGTTTAGTACATATACACATGGAGAACCAAGATTGGGACCCTTTGGCACATACACCCGCAGCTAGAGCCATTATCACACGATCGACGGTGTGCCTGGTCTACTGGTTAGGGTTAGGTGTAGGGTTAGGGCTAGGGTTTAGGGGGTAGGGCTAGGGTTTAGGTTAAAGGGTAAGTATTTATGGTTAGGTTTAGGTTTAGGGTTTAGGGTTAGGGTTAGGGTTTATGATGCATGGTTCTGCAGCTCCGGCGTCGTGGTTTAGGGATTTAGAGGGGTTTAGGGCTCGAAGCCTCCCCAGCTTAGGGTTTAGGGTTTAGGGGAGCTACTTTTGCACCATTAGACCTTGCACCACACTTTGACACATATCATAGGTCCACATGCAAGGTTTGGTGGGGTTCCGGTGCTCCGGCGGTCGTTATCCCCCTCCTCCCCCAAAACAGCGCAACGCGTGCCCCGGCGGGTCTACCCCCCTAGATTTCTCCGCGCGAGGGTGCACCAATGTAACTTTTCATAGGTTTAGGTTTGTTTAGTACATATACACATGGAGAACCAAGATTGGGACCCTTTGGCACAGTCTAGCCCCCGATATACCCGCGGCGGGACACTTCGGCGTACACGTCCGGGAATCGGTAAGTGTTATCGCCCGAAGGTGAGGAATGTCAGACCGGGGATCCATGCCATGCACCATTTGGTGAATTACACCTAGCATCACACTTTGACACATAGAATAGGTCCACATGCAAGGTTTGGTGGGGTTCCGGTGCTCCGGCGGTCGTTATCCCCCTCCTCCCCCCAAAACAGCGGAACGTGTGCCCCGGCGGGTCTACCCCCTAGATTTCTCCGCGCGAGGGTGCACCAATGTAACTTTTCATTCCTTTAGGTTTGTTTAGTACATATACACATGGAGAACCAAGATTGGGACCCTTTGGCACATACACCCGCAGCTAGAGCCATTATCACACGATCGACGGTGTGCTCGGGTCTACTTGGTTAGGGTTAGGTGTAGGGTTAGGGCTAGGGTTTAGGGGCTAGGGCTAGGGTTTAGGTTAAAGGGTAAGTATTTATGGTTAGGTTTAGGTTTAGGGTTTAGGGTTAGGGTTAGGGTTTATGATGCATGGTTCTGCAGCTCCGGCGTCGTGGTTTAGGGATTTAGAGGGGTTTAGGGCTCGAAGCCTCCCCGGTTTAGGGTTTAGGGTTTAGGGGAGCTACTTTTGCACCATTAGACCTTGCACCACACTTTGACACATATCATAGGTCCACATGCAAGGTTTGGTGGGGTTCCGGTGCTCCGGCGGTCGTTATCCCCCTCCTCCCCCCAAAACAGCGCAACGCGTGCCCCGGCGTCTGCATGAGATCAGAGAACATGTTTGTGTCGATGATAATCCCAGGGCCCAAATACCCGGGCAAGAACATGAATGTGTACCTGGAACCGCTGGTGGATGACTTGGTTCGTGGCTGGGAAGGTCGCGGGATCCGAACATATGACGCATCAAAGAAGGAGTACTTCGATATGTATGTGTGGTACCACACGTCCACGCATGACCTGCCGGCACGTGCTTTGTTCTGCGGGTGGTGTACACATGGGAAGTGGCCTTGCCCACGGTGCGGACAGAGCCGTGACTTTCTTCCGGCTAAACAAGGGAGGCAAGTATTCATGCTTTGATGAAGCTCGACGGTTCCTTGAGCGGAGGCATGCATACAGGAGTGATGTAAAGAGTTTCAAGAAAGGCCGTGTTGTCCGTGGCCCGAAGCCAATTCCGAAGACCGGAACGGAAATCAAGGCCGAGTTAGATGCTCTTCAGCCTAGCCCTGATGGGAATGGTTTCTTAGGATATGGGGAGACACACCAATGGACTCACAAGCCGTGCTTATGGAAGCTCCCTTACTTTGAGTTTCTCGAGCTCCCGCATAACATTGATGTAATGCACACCGAGAAGAATATCAGTGAAGCCATTTGGAGCACGATTGTGGACACTGAGAAGACGAAGGATAACATAAAGGCTCGAATTGATCAAGAAAGGTGGTGTGATAGGCCAGAGTTGAACATGCAGCCACCTAATGGTGCCAAAAAAACTTGGACTAAGCCACACGCTCCGTTCTGCCTCACAAAGGCCCAAAAAAGGGAGGTCTTCCAATGGATGAAGGACTCCTTGTTTTTCCCCGATGGGTTCGCAGCCAACCTGGATGAGGGGCCCGAACATTGAAACGTCTGCGAGTACAAGGACTGAAGAGTCATGACTACCACATATGGCTTGAGCGGATAATGCCGGTGATGATTCGAGGCTATGTCCCCGAGAAGACTTGGCGAGTGCTAGCGAGGTTGAGTTTTTCTTCCGCCGATTTGTGCTAGGGAGTTAGACACTAAAGTGATTGAGAAGCTGGATGAAGAGGCACCCGTGTTGCTTTGCGATCCGGAGAAGATCTTTCCTCCGGGGTTTTTAATCCGATGCAACACATGATCCTGCACCTCGCGGAGGAGTGCTTAAAGGGGGGCCCGAATTGGGGCCGTTGGCAGTTTGGTCCCGAGAGAGAAACACAAAAGCTTCGTCAAATGATCGGCAATAAATGCAAGATCGAAGCATCCATAGCCGAGGCAGTCCTGAACGTGGAGGTGGCAAACTTCACCACTAAGCACTATGATCCCAACATTCCCACAAAGCACAACCCGGTCCTCCGTTACAATGCCGGTACGTCGGCAACGACGATAGGTGCTTTCGTGCGATGGTCATGTGGTGGACATGCCCCCAGTACCTCAAGAAGCACGAGGAGGGCAAGAAGAAGCGGGCAGAGATGCGAGGTGGATCGCATATCCAAGGCGAGCATCCCCATCTCTCTTCACCTGCGAAGGAGGTGAGCAAATTAATGGTTCCTTCATTCTTTGAATTCATGTTATATATTTGTTAACTCTCCAAGGGTGTGTCACTTCACTCAATTACATGTTCTCTTTGCAGGAAGTCGGGACAGGAGCGAAGCCTAACGTCTTTGCCGTGCTAAAGAAGATGAAGCAAGGAAGACGCCTGATCCTGAGACGGGGTCCGTGTGGGTTAACCCGCAATCCGAGACCCGGTGCACGTCGTATGTCTCCAAGTTCAAGCGAAGTACGGCGAGGAGGCCAATCCGAGAGGCCGAGGACTTTGACCCCGAGGTCGCGGTGCTTGCGGGAGAAGGCTTGAAGCATGGCCGCCTATGGTTTGGTGACGGGTGCGTCGACCCGGCGAGGGTTCCCTCTCTCCGCCGGATCCGTCGTGGTCGTAAGAGCGGCCAGCCGAGGTAGAGCCCCGGCCACGGGCTCCGGATCTAGGCTGTCGAGCGGTTACGGGTATGTTCTTCCTCGGGTCTCTACATTTCCTTTACATGCTTTCCATTGAAATGTTAATGACATCGCGGCAACACAACGTAGGAGGAGATGGCAGCGAAGGAGCAGGCGGCCCAGGAGCACGCACGGAACATGGAGCGGACGATTACGGAGTACCAGCGGCAGCGGACACGGATGATGCAGCGGATGCAACGGCAGCGGCAGATGATGCGGCAGCAGCGAGCACGGATGAGCTGGCTGATGAGCCATACGGCTCTGTCTACTCCACCGGGGAGTCTTCCTCCTCCACCTTACTCCATGTGGATGCCGCCACCGCCCACTCGGACCCGGGGACACCTATCACCGTCAACAACATGAACATCATCCGGAGCATGAACCGCGGTGAGTCCTCCTACGCTTGTGCCCAACCCGCTACTTGTGCTTGTTCAAGTGTTCAATATGCAAATGCATGTTCATTCCATCAACCTTCTTATAGATTTTATGTCACAAGGCAATGACAATGAGGCCGGCGGAAGTGGAGGAGGACAAGGTTGATGGCATGGTCTTCGTGCACTTTGTCGGATTGTATGCTTGTAATGGATTGTAATATTGGACATTGCACTATGGACTCTATGTAACTTGTGTGGATGGACTATGGACTCTATGTAATGCATTAATATGTGTGTTTGATGTATTTGTGGTGTTCCCGTAGTGTTTGGTGATGTTATGTTGAAGATTATATGAGTATATGCTTTATTGTCAATTGCTATATTTGAAATGCGAGGAATAAGCAAAAAACAGCAAAAAAATGAAAAAAACAGGGCCCTTTGCCGTGCGTGTGCACACGGCAAAGGACATTTGGTCACTTTGCCGTGTGCACACGCACGGCAAAGGGGCCACGTGGCGGCAGCCTGTAGACCTGGGAGGTCCTGGGGGGTGTGCTGCAAAGCACTTTGCCGTGCGAGGTGGCGCACGGCAAAGCGTCCGCACGGCACAGAGCAGCCGCACGGCAAAGTATGCGCGCACGGCAAAGTGTTGGCCGCACGGCAACGTACGCACGCACGGCAAAGCCCCCAGCGCACGGCAACGCAGTGCCGCACGGCACAGACCTTGGCGCACGGCAGAGACCTGAGCGCACGGCAGAGGGCTTTGCCGTGCAGAACGAGCAAGCGCACGGCAACGTTGGCTTTGCCGTCGCTACCTTTGCCGGGCAAACTTTACCGTGCGCACGCGCACGGCAAAGCCTTTGCCGTGCGTATAGGTGTCTTTGCCGTGCAAAGTGGCGCACGGCAACGCCCTGTTCTCCCGTAGTGAATGTAATTCAGGATTTTCTTTAAAAAAGAATAGAGTGTAGAAACTGTGTAGTAATGGAAGTCCTCAGAAATATTATTAGTGACCCCAAAGGCCCAGAAGTTATATTTGCCAAAACCAAGCCAAGCCAGTAGTTTAGGGAGGCTTACTTTTGTGACATTATTCCTTGAAAATCTTCAAGGATTTGATGAAAAGTGTATGTGTGCTTGTTCAATTCTATGTTTGGGGTGAGAATGGTGAGGTGCAAATGACAGAATTAATGCAACGTGGATAACTGTTGGTTATTTTTTACCACCCTGAACGCAAGCTCGCAAATGGTAAACTTGGATTCAGTCGGACGGTTTGCAGATTTGGCCACGAATACGTATAGTAATCCATATATACAGAAAAAAGGAAGCGGTTTATAACTCTCCGTCAGTATATGATGATATACCACATTTCGTGGATATATCCTAAAACTGTGTGTCGATTGATATACCCAACCTAAGTCCCACTGACCTAACATACTGCCCAACCCAAAGGGTGTCCATAGTTTAGTACTACCACAATCATGACGCTCACTCCGGTACTCCGTGCACTTTCTTCTCACCCTATTCCTTTCTCAAGGCTTGCTACCGGGCCGCCTTAACTCCTGATAGGCGAGCTTCCACCGGAGCCAGAGCCCGAATAGCCACCGAAGCCCGTATTGCAGCCACTGCCAATAGGTGAGCTTCCACCCAAGCCGGAGCCTGAACTGCCACCGAAGATGGATTTATTCATTTGAAGCTACCTAAAGCAAAAATGTCTATCCGTGATCAAGCCATTTCCGCCCCGTATCTGTTTCGTACTCCGATTTGAATATTTCTATCTTGTACTGTCCAATATGTTTCTGGGAAAATATTACGGACATGATTTCGCTAGTATTTAAACGTATATCCACTATGTTTTGACATGTACTCCATGCAAATGCCGGGAGGGGCTTTCTTCTAAGGTGTTGGGTGTATGGACGAGTTGACAGGAGGCCGTGTTTTGATACTAACTAGTGTGTGATTCATATTGAAGCAAGACATCATGTAGGAAGTATGTTTACATTGCAAGTCATGTTGTAAGCAAGCTAGATTTGGCAAACTTACATATATATGAAAGAGTTATTCTCTTTTGGGTAGAAATAGAGTTATTATTGTGTTGGGAAAATGCCCTGACCTATTTTGGTGGTGTGTAGTTCATGTGTCATCTAATTTCTACGCAGAGACGATTTTTTGTTTGTTTATCTTATAAGAGATGTTATATGTTGAACATGTTCTCCTATGTAGGTGACATACTCACAATTTTTCCTACTTTACAATCTCACATATATGTTTATTGATAGATATATTACTCGTTACTTGTTGATAGTCGTGTTTCTACTCCAAGCCTGATTAGATCTTGATGACACCTCTTTGTCCCTGTTTTATCCTGTCGCCGGATTCAGATCTTGTGGCGGTTGTGTCTCCATCTAGGAAGCCACCAGAGCTATGTCCACATTACTTTTTCAGCATATCTTTTCTATCTAAATAGGAGCCCCCACTACATGATATATTTCAACATGCAAGCATGCCACATCATCTTGCCAACTCAGCTACAGTTTCGTCCAGCTTCCGTTCGGGCGGTGGGTACATGCCGTTCCATCGCAGTAAGGAAAAACCCATATCAACCCATTACTATTGATCTTTTAGGCTGGTCATAGTGCATAGTATCATATACTAGTATCATGCAAATGATACTTGTCTATGATACTATCTCTATAGTGGGTGGTATTATAGAGTAGTATCATAAACTTCTAAATTTATTGTTTTGTAGAATCCCAATGTAAATCTATGTACAAGATCAATTTGGCATTTACTTTTCTCGTAACATGCGCTATGATACAGTATCTACCTATGTTACTCTAATCCTATCTCTCCTCCTTAATTGCATGCCACATCATCATTTTTGTGGGCCTAGTATGCATTACTACCTATGATACTAGCACTATGGCCAGCCTTAACCAGCAGCAAACTCCATGCAATGAAACGAAGGGACGTGACGCGCTCTCTTCCTCTCCCCCGCATACTGAAATTAATGAATGGGAACTGAAAAGTTCACCCATCCTATTAAATAATGCCTCGACTCACTTCATTCCCATCGTCACAGCTGCATCCAGTTTACCGTAAGGTTCCTGTGCATGAACACAAAACGGCCAACCCTAGGCTGTACATAGATGGTGCAAGTAGATGCGGACGGGACATACAAAGATGAATGTGGGAGGTAGCTAGATCTACCACCTGAAGGCCGAAGCTACTCATCTAGGTGGCTGGCGAGCAAGGCCGGAGGCCCTTCCCTCAAGTCTCTACTCTCTCTCTCTACATGCCTCCTTGCTTCACCTTCCCTCACATAGGTACTGCTGGATCTAAATCCTTTGATCTCTCCGATGATTGCTCATTAACAGGTTTGCGTATCTCCCTGTCTTCCAGTTCTCCGGCCGGCCGACTGCATGATCGTGGATTCCAGGTTCTTTCATTCTTTTTGTGTGGAAGTGAAACTAATTTTGGAATTCTCATCGGATAACGCAACTTACCAATTTCGTATAAGTTCTACAGATCATTGGATTCTAGGTGGCTAATTCTCCTGGTCTAAGTCTCTTCTTGAAACTATCTGTTACTACTACGTTGTGCTGATTTCTGCAGCTTATTTTGTACTGGTCTCTTGCTAAATTAGGATCGCTACATGTGTTTTTAAGGGGAACTATATGGCTACATGTTAATCAGATTTATTGCAGCATTCTTAGAAAAAAGTAGCAGGACACTTATTCTCAATTCTGTTTGATATACATCCATAGAAGAAGGTAAAGGATCCAATTCACCGACATGAATTTTCCTTATTTCTGTATGGTCATATGTATATCATGTAATCTGAATTTTTTTAAGGCCTCAGCTACAGTTTCGTCCAGCTTCCGTTCAGGCGGTGGGTACATGCCGTTCCATCGCAGTAAGGAAAAACCCAGGTCAGCCCATTACTATTGATCTTTTAACCAGCAGCAAACTCCATGCAATGAAACGAAGGGACGTGACGCGCTCTCTTCCTCTCCCCCACAAACTGAAATTAATGAATGGGAACTGAAAAGTTCACCCATCCTATTAAATAATGCCCCGACTCACTTCATGCCGATCGTCACAGCTGCATCCAGTTTACCGTAAGGTTCTGATACGTCCCAAACGTATCTATAATTTCTTATGTTCCATGCTACTTTTATGATGATACTCACATGTTTTATACACATTATATGTCATTATTATGCATTTTCCGGCACTAACCTATTGACGTGATGCCGAAGAGCCAGTTGCTGTTTTCTGCTGTTTTTGGTTTCAGAAATCCTAGTAAGGAAATATTCTCGGAATTGGACGAAATCAACGCCCAGGGTCCTATTTTTGCACGAAGCTTCCAGAAGACCGGAGGGCTTACGAAGTGGGGCCACGAGGCGCCGCCACAACAGGGCGGCGCGGCCCAGGTGCTGGCCGCGCGGCCCTGGCGTGTGGGGCCCCCGTGACTCTCCCGACTCCGCCCTTCCGCCTACTTAAAGCCTCCGTCGCGAAACCCCCAGTACCGAGAGCCACGATACGGAAAACCTTCCAGAGACGCCGCCGCCGCCAATCCCATCTCGGGGGATTCAGGAGATCGCCTCCGGCACCCTGCCGGAGAGGGGAATCATCTCCCGGAGGTCTCTTCATCGCCATGATCGCCTCCGGATCGACGTGTGAGTAGTTCACCCCTGGACTATGGGTCCATAGCAGTAGCTAGATGGTCGTCTTCTCCTCATTGTGCTATCACGTTAGATCTTGTGAGCTGCCTATCATGATCAAGATCATCTATTTGTAATCCTTCATGTTGTGTTTGTTGGGATCCGATGAATATTGAATACTATGTCAAGTTGATTATCAATCTATCATATATGTTATTTATGTTCTTGCATGCTCTCCGTTGCTAGTAGAGGCTCTGGCCAAGTTGATACTTGTGACTCCAAGAGGGAGTATTTATGCTCGATAGTGGGTTCATGCCTCCATTAAATCTGGGACAGTGACAGAAAGTTCTAAGGTTGTGGATGTGCTTGTTGCCACTAGGGATAAACCATCGATGCTTTGTCTAAGGATAATTGTGTTGATTACATTACGCACCATACTTAATGCAATTGTCTGTTGTTTACAACTTAATACCGGAAGGGGTTCGGATGATAACCTGAAAGTGGACTTTTTAGGCATAGATGCATGCTGGATAGCGGTCTATGTACTTTGTCGTAATGCCCTGATTAAATCTCATAGTACTCATCATGATATATGCATGTGCATTATTATGCCTTATTTATTTGTCAATTGCCCAACTGTAATTTGTTCACCCAACATCTGCTATCTTATGGGAGAGACACCACTAGTGATCTGTGGACCCCGGTCCTATTCTTTACATCTGAAATACAAACTGATGCAATTGTTCTTTACTGTTCTTCGCAAACAAACATCATCATCCACACTATACATCTAATCCTTTGTTTACAGCAAGCCGGTGAGATTGACAACCTCGCTGTTACGTTGGGGCAAAGTTCTGTGATTGTGTTGTGCGGGTTCCACGTTGGCGCCGGAATCCCTGGTGTTGCGCCGCACTACACTCCTCCGCCATCAACCTTCAACGTGCTTCTTGGCTCCTCCTGGTTCGATAAACCTTGGTTTCTTTCTGAGGGAAAACTTGCTACTGTGCGCATCACACCTTCCTCTTGGGGTTCCCAACGGATGTGTCAACTACACGCATCAAGCATTTTTTCTGGCGCCGTTGCCGGGGACCTAAAGAAAAGTTACTTGATACGTCTCCGACGTATCGATAATTTCTTATGTTCCATGCCACATTATTGATGATATCTACATGTTTTATGCATACTTTATGTCATTATTATGCGTTTCCGGAACTAACCTATTGACGAGATGCCGAAGGGCCAGTTCCTGTTTTCTGCTGTATTTGGTTTCAGAAATCCTAGTAAGGAAATATTCTCGGAATCGGACGAAATCAACACCGAAGATCTTAGAATCCCCGGGAGCTTCCAGAACACCCGAGAACCGCCCGAGAGGGGCCACAGGGGGCCCACACATGGTGGCGGCGCGGCCCAGGAGGGGGGCGCGCCGCCCTAGTGTCTGGTGGCCCCAGACCCCCTCTGACCTTGCCCTTCCGCCTATTTAAAGCCTCCGTCGCGAAAACCCTGACACGTTCGACGAAACCAGAGAAAACCTTCCAGAGCCGCCGCCATCGCGAAGCCAAGATCTGGGGGACAGGAGTCTCGTTCCGGCACGCCGCCGGGACGGGGAAGTGCCCCGGAAGGCTTCTCCATCGACACCACCGCCATCTTCATCAACGGCTGTTGTCTCCCATGAGGAGGGAGTAGTTCTCCATCGAGGCTCGGGGCTGTACCGGTAGCTATGTGGTTCATCTCTCTCCTATGTACTTCAATACAATAATCTCATGAGCTGCCTTACATGATTGAGATTCATATGATGATGCTTGTAATCTAGATGTCATTATGCTAGTCAAGTGGGTTTTACTTATGTGATCTCCGGAGACTCCTTGTCCCACGTGTGTAAAGGTGACGGTGTGTGCACCGTGTGGGTCTCTTAGGCTATATTTCACGGAATACTTATTCACTGTTATGAATGGCATAGTGAAGTGCTTATTTATATCTCTTTATGATTGCAATGTGTTTTGTATCACAATTTATCTATGTGCTACTCTAGTGATGTTATT
Organism: Lolium rigidum; assembly: GCF_022539505.1. Classification (NCBI taxonomy): domain Eukaryota; kingdom Viridiplantae; phylum Streptophyta; class Magnoliopsida; order Poales; family Poaceae; genus Lolium; species Lolium rigidum. Next base: position 272,451,389 of record NC_061514.1, read on the forward strand.
AAAGTAGTTTATTCCTCCTGCACGGTGTAATGGTGACGAGTGTGTGCATCGTGTAGTACTTGGCGTAGGCTATGATTGTGATCTCTTGTAGATTATGAAGTTAACTATTGCTATGATGGTATTGATGTGATCTATGCCTCCTTTCGTAGCGTGAAGGTGACGAGTGTGCATGCTATGTTAGTACTTGGTTTGGTTATGTTGATCTGTCGTGCACTCTAAGGTTATTTAAACATGAACATCGAATATTGTGGAGCTTGTTAACTCCGGCATTGAGGGTTCGTGTAATTCTACACAGTTAGTGGTGTTCATCATCCAACAAGAGAGTGTAGAGTCTAGTATCTATCTATTTATTCTGTTATGTGATCAATGTTGAGAGTGTCCACTAGTGAAAGTATGATCCCTAGGCCTTGTTCCTAAATACTGCTATCGCTTCTTGTTTACTGTTTTTACTGCATCTTTACTTCCTGCAATATTAATACCATCAACTGCACGCCAGCAAGCACTTTTCTGGCGCCGTTACTACTGCTCATATATATTCATACCACCTGTATTTCACTATCTCTTCGCCGAACTAGTGCACCTATTAGGTGTGTTGGGGACACAAGAGACTTCTTGCTTTGTGGTTGCAGGGGTGCATGAGAGGGATATCTTTGACCTCTTCCTCCCTCGAGTTCGATAAACCTTGGGTGATCCACTTAAGGGAAACTTGCTCGCTGTTCTACAAACCTCTGCTCTTGGAGGCCCAACACTGTCTACAAGAATAGAAGCACCGCGGACATCAAGCACTTTTCACGGCGCCGTTGCCGGGGAGGAAAGGTAAAAGGCACTCATACTCCGGTCCCGGGTAAAGTACTTTTCTGTTGCCGTTGTGTGTGTGCTCGAAGCTATTTCCTTTAGATCCTGCAATTGCATCTTTTTGTTTCTTGTTTACACTAGTTTGGCATAATGGACAACAATGAGCTTCTTATTCTATTTCCTGATTTAAGACATGGATGGTTTGATGCGAAAATTAAAAAACCCATGGAACATATTAGTATGAACACTTTGAATACCATTGTTGCTAATGATATAGAAAGTTCTAAGCTTGGGGAAGCTGGTTCGATGAGCATGATCTTTTTAGTCCCCCAAGCATTGAGGAGAAAATTTACTTTGATGATACTTTGCCTCCTATTTATGATGATTATAATGATAGTAGTCTTTTAGTACACTTTGTTATGGAGGATAAATTTGATTATGATTACAATATGCCTCCTATATTTGATGATGAGAATAATAATGATAGCTACTTTGTTGAATTTGCTCCCACTATTACCAATAAAATTGACTATGCTTATGTGGAGGGTAATGATACTTTTATGCATGTGAATAAAGATGTTTTATGTGATACTTATATTGTTGAGTTTGCTCATGATGCTACTGGATATTATTATGAGAGAGGAAAATATGGTTATATAAATTTTCATGTTACTAAAACACCTCTCTATATGCTGAAATTTTTGAAGTTACACTTGTTTTATCTTTCTATGCTTGTTGCATCATGCTTCATGAATTTGTTTATTTACAAGATTCCTTTTCATAGGAAACATGTTAGGCTTAAATTTGTTTTGAATTTGCCTCTTGATGCTCTCTTTTGGTTCAAATACTATTTCTTGCGAGTGCATCATTAAAACTGTTGAGCCCATCTTAATGGCTATAAAGAAAGAACTTCTTGGGAGATAACCCATGTGTTTATTTTACTACAGTAATTTTGTTTTTTTATTTTGAGTCTTGGAAGTTGTTACTACTGTAGCAACCTCTCCTTATGTTAGTTTTGTTGCATTGTTGTGCCAAGTAAAGTCTTTGATAGTAAGGTTCATACTAGATTTGGATTACTGCGCAGAAACAGATTTCTTTGCTGTAACGAATCTGGGCCTAATTATCTGTAGGTAACTCAGAAAATTATGCCAATTTACGTGAGTGATCCTCAGATATGTACGCAACTTTCATTCAATTTGAGCATTTTCATCTGAGCAAGTCTGCTGCCTCAATAAAATTTGTCTTTACGGACTGTTACATTTTGACAGATTCTGCCTTTTATTTCGCATTGCTTCTTTTGCTATGTTGGATGGATTTCTTTGTTCCATTAACTTCCAGTAGCTTTGAGCAATGTCCAGAAGTGTTAAGAATGATTGTGTCACCTCTGAACATGTGAGTTTTTGATTATGCACTAACCCTCTAATGAGTTTGTTTTGAGTTTGGTGTGGAGGAAGTTTTCAAGGGTCAAGAGAGGAGGATGATATACTATGATCAAGAAGAGTGAAAACTCTAATCTTGGGGATGCCCCGGTTGTTCATCCCTGCATATTTAAAGAAGACTCAAGCATCTAAGCTTGGGGATGCCCAAGGCATCCCCTTCTTCATCGACAAATTATCAGGTTCCTCCCTTGAAACTATATTTTTATTCGGCCACATCTTATGTACTTTACTTGGAGCGTCTGTTTGTTTTTGTTTTTGTTTGAATAAAATATGATCCATCATGTTTGTGTGGGAGAGAGACACGCTCCGCTGGTTCATATGAACACATGTGCTCTTAGCTCATAATGTTCATGGCGAAGGTTGAACTGCTTCGTTAATTGTTATATGGTTGGAAACGGGAAATGCTACATGTAGTAATTGGTAGAATGTCTTGAATAATTTGATACTTGGCAATTGTTGTGCTCATGTTTTAGCTCTTGCATCATATACTTTGCACCCATTAATGAAGAAATACGAAGAGCTTGCTAAATTTGGTTTGCATATTTGGTCTCTCTAAAGTCTAGATAATTTCTAGTATTGAGTTTTGAACAACAAGGAAGACGGTGTAGAGTCTTATAATGTTTACAATATGTCTTTTATGTGAGTTTTGCTGCACCGGTTCATCCTTGTGTTTGTTTCAAATAACCTTGCTAGCCTAAACCTTGTATCGAGAGGGAGTACTTCTCATGCATCCAAAATCCTTGAGCCAACCACTATGCCATTTGTGTCCACCATACCTACCTACTACATGGTATTTCTCCGCCATTCCAAAGTAAATTGCTTGAGTGCTACCTTTAAAATTTCCATTCTTTACCTTTACAATATATAGCTCATGGGATAAATAGCTTAAAAACTATTGTGGTATTGAATATGTACTTATGCACTTTATCTCTTATTAAGTTGCTTGTTGTGCGATAACCATGTTTTACGGGGACGCCATCAACTACTCTTTGTTGAATATCATGTGAGTTGCTATGCATGTCCGTCTTGTACGAAGTAAGGGAGATCTACCACTTTATTGGTTAGAGCATGCATATTGTTAGAGAAGAACATTGGGCCGCTAACTAAAGCCATGAATCATGGTGGAAGTTTCAGTTTTGGACACATATCCTCAATCTCATATGAGAACACTAATTGTTGCTACATGCTTATGCATTAAAGAGGAGTCCATTATCTGTTGTCTATGTTGTCCCGGTATGGATATTCTAAGTTGAGAATAATCAAAAGCGAGAAATCCAAAATGCGAGCTTTCTCCTTAGACCTTTGTACAGGCGGCATAGAGGTACCCCTTTGTGACATTTGGTTAAAACATGTGTATTGCGATGATCTCGGTAGTCCAAGCTAATTAGGACAAGGTGCGGGCACTATTAGTATACTATGCATGAGGCTTGCAACTTGTAGGATATAATTTACATAATACATATGCTTTATTACTACCGTTGACAAAATTGTTTCTTGCTTTCAAAACCAAAGCTCTAGCACAAATATAGCAATCAATGCTTCCTCTCGCGAAGGGCCATTCTTCTACTTTTATGTTGAGTCAGTTTACCCATTTCTCTCTATCTTGGAAGCAAACACTTGTGTTAACTGTGCATTGATTCTTACATACTTGCTTATTGCACTTGTTATATTGCTTTGCATTGACAAACTATCCATGAGATATACATGTTACAAGTTGAAAGCAACCGCTGAAACTTAATCTTCCATTGTGTTGCTTCAATGTCTTTACTTTGAATTATTGCTTTATGAGTTAACTCTTATGCAAGACTTATTGATGCTTGTCTTTAAAGTACTATTCATGAAAAGTCTTTGCTTTATGATTCATTTGTTTACTCATGACATTACCATTGTTTTGATCGCTGCATTCATTACATATGCTTACAATAGTATGATCAAGGTTATGATGGCATGTCACTCCAGAAATTATCTTTGTTATCGTTTACCTGCTCGGGACGAGCAGAACTAAGCTTGGGGATGCTGATACGTCTCCGACGTATCGATAATTTCTTATGTTCCATGCCACATTATTGATGATATCTACATGTTTTATGCATACTTTATGTCATTATTATGCGTTTTCCGGAACTAACCTATTGACGAGATGCTCGAAGGGCCGGTTCTCTGTTTTACTGCTGTTTTTGGTTTCGAAATCCTAGTAAGGAAATATTCTCGGAATCGGACGAAATCAACACCGAAGATCTTAGAATCCCCGGGAGCTTCAGGACACGCAGAACCGCGCGAGAGGGGCCACAGGGGGCCCACACATGGTGGCGGCGCGGCCAAGGAGCCAGGCGCGCCGCCCTAGTGTCTGGTGGCCCCAGACCCCCTCTGACCTTGCCCTTCCGCCTATTTAAAGCCTCCGTCGCGAAAACCCTGACACGTTCGACGAAACCAGGAGAAAACCTTCCAGAGCCGCCGCCATCGCGAAGCCAAGATGCGGGGGACAGGAGTCTCTGTTCGGCACGCCGCCGGGACGGGGAAGTGCCCCAGGAAGGCTTCTCCATCGACACCACCGCCATCTTCATCAACGCTGTTGTCTCCCATGAGGAGGAGTAGTTCTCCATCGAGGCTCGGGGCTGTACCGGTAGCTATGTGGTTCATCTCTCTCCTATGTACTTCAATACAATAATCTCATGAGCTGCCTTACATGATTGAGATTCATATGATGATGCTTGTAATCTAGATGTCATTATGCTAGTCAAGTGGGTTTTACTTATGTGATCTCAGGAGACTCCTTGTCCCACGTGTGTAAAGGTGACGAGTGTGTGCACCGTGTGGGTCTCTTAGGCTATATTTCACAGAATACTTATTCAACTGTTATGAATGGCATAGTGAAGTGCTTATTTATATCTCTTTATGATTGCAATGTGTTTTGTATCACAATTTATCTGTGTGCTACTCTAGTGATGTTATTAAAGTAGTTTATTCCTCCTGTACGGTGTAATGGTGACGAGTATGTGCATCGTGTAGTACTTGGCGTAGGCTATGATTGTGATCTCTTGTAGATTATGAAGTTAACTATTGCTATGATGGTATTGATGTGATCTATTCCTCCTTTCGTAGTGTGAAGGTGACAGGTGTGCATGCTATGTTAGTACTTGGTTTGGTTATGTTGATCTGTCATGCACTCTAAGGTTATTTAAACATGAACATTGAATATTGTGGAGCTTGTTAACTCCGGCATTGAGGGTTCGTGTAATCCTACACGGATTAGTGGTGTTCATCATCCAACAAGAGAGTGTAGAGTCTAGCATCTATCTATTTATTCTGTTATGTGATCAATGTTGAGAGTGTCCACTAGTGAAAGTATGATCCCTAGGCCTTGTTCCTAAATATTGCTACGTTGCTTGTTTGCATTTTCTTGCATCTTTACTTCTTGCAATATTACTACCATCAACTGCACGCCGCAAGCACTTTTCTGGCGCCGTTACTACTTGCTCATATATCTTCATACCACCTGTATTTCACTATCTCTTGGCCAAACTAGTGCACCTATTAGGTGTGTTGGGGACACAGAGACTTCTTGCTTTGTGGTTGCGGGGGTTGCATGAGAGGGATATCTTTGACCTCTTCCTCCACGAGTTCGATAAACCTTGGGTGATCCACTTAAGGGAAACTTGCTGTGTTCTACAAACCTCTGCTCTTGGAGGCCCAACATCGTCTACAAGAATAGAAGCACCCGTGAGACATCATTACTCCCACAAAGATTTTTAACTCCCACGTCAAGTACGCGAAAGGTAAATGTTCTCGGCGCCGTTGCCGGGGAGATCAAGACTTCTGCTGCAAGGGAGTCTCCACTTCCAATCTCTTTTACTTTGTTTTTGTCTTGCTTTTCTTACTTTATTTACTACTTTGTTTGCTGCACTTAAACAAAACACACAAAAATTAGTTGCTAGTTTTACTTTATTTACTGTCTTGTTCTCTATATTAAAAACACACAAAAAAATTAGTTACTTGCATTTACTTTATTTACCTTTAGTTTGTTTCATCATGTTTCCTCCTAAGTTCACTCTGAAAGACATACCGGTAGGACGTGGGTCTATAATTGGGAGAGATAATATAGAAGATTTTTTCACTCATGTTAGTACCGTTGAAGATTTTGAAGATAGACACTTGGTAGAACTTGCTCCTACTTATGAAATTGCTGTTGTTTCTTTAGTACACATGTTGGAAACTAAATTTGTTAATCTCAATCCTATAATCCAACACATGTTTCTCACACTCGGTGATATGGAAGAAGGAGAAAAGAAAGATTTTGTTTTAGAAACCCTTCTTAAAGAATTTGGTGGTGTAGCAAGAGAGGCTAGAAAGGTCTTTATTAAATACAATATGCTTGGCTCTTATACCAATTTTGTTAGTATCCTTGAAAAGATGGACATGGAGAGAGTAAGGTACACTAATAATATTAATGATGGTGGGGAGATTAAGACAACAATACCTTGTAAGCTCCTAGGAATGAATGACGCTCTAGAAAATAACTATGGTTGGCTTGTGAAAATTTGTTTGACGAGGATAGCAAGCCTAAGAATAATGAAAAGGGAGCCTCTGAAACTCACATAGATAAGATAAAATGCATAGTTGAGAAAACTCCCAACACCTATGTTGATGCTTCATCTCTTGATAACACTTGATTCACACTTTCTGCGCCTAGCTGAAAGGCGTTAAAGAAAAGCGCTTATGGGAGACAACCCATTATTTTACTTCTGCACTTTATTTTATATTTGAGTCTTGGAAGTTGTTTACTCACTGTAGCAACCTCTCCTTATCTTTATTTTATTGCATTGTTGTGCAAGTAAAGTCTTTGATAGTAAAGTCAATACTAGATTTGGATTCTTGCGCAGGAACAGATTTCTTGCTGTCACGAATTTGAGCAGTAGTCCCTGTAGAAAAATCAAAAACATCTGCCAATTTACGTGCGTGATCCTCGAGATATGTACGCAACTTTCATTCAATTTGGGCATTTTCATCTGAGCAAGTCTGGTGCCACTTTAAAATTCGTCTTTACGAACTGTTCTGTTTTGACAGATTCTGCCTTTTATTTCGCATTGCCTGTTTTGCTATGTTTGATGGATTTCTTTGTTCCATTAACTTTCAGTAGCTTTGTGCAATGTCCGGAAGTGTTAAGAATGATTATGTCACCTCTGAATATATGAATTATGCACTGACCCTCTAATGAGTTTGTTTCGAGTTTGGTGTGGAGGAAGTTTTCAAGGGTCAAGAGAGAGGATGATACAATATGATCAAGAAGAGTGAAAAGTCAAAGCTTGGGGATGCCCCCGTGGTTCATCCCTGCATATTTTAAGAAGACTCAAGCGCCTAAGCTTGGGGATGCCCAAGGCATCCCTTCTTCATCGACAACTTATCGAGGTTCCTCTAGTGAAACTATATTTTTATTCCGTCACATCTTATGTGCTTTACTTGGAGCGTCTGCTTGTTTTGTTTTTGTTTTTGTTTGAATAAAATCGGATCCTAGCATTCTTTGTTTGGGAGAGAGACACGCTCCGCTGTTTCGTATGAACACATATGTTCTTAGCTTTATCTTTAATGTTCATTGCGAAAGTTGGACTACTTCATTCATTGTTATATGGTTGGAAACGGAAAATGCTGCATGTGGTAAATGGTTTAATGTCTTGAATAATGTGATACTTGGCAATTGTTGTGCTCATATAGATCTTGTTTAAGCTCTTGCATCATGTACCTTGTACTCATTAATGAATAACTACATAGAGCTTGTTAAAATTTGGTTTGCATGATTGATCTCTAGAGTCTAGATATTTTCTGGTTGAGGTGTTTGAACAACAAGGAGACAATGTAAAGTCTTATAATAGTTACAATATATGTTCATATGTGAGCTTTGCTGCACCTTTTATACTTGAGTTTGCTTCAAACAACCTTGCTAGCCTAGCCTTGTATTGAGAGGAATTCTTCTCGTGCATCCAAATCCTTGAGCCAATAACCATGCCATTTGTGTCCACCATACCTACCTACCACATGGTATTTCTCCGCCATTCCAAAGTAAATTACTTGAGTGCTACCTTTAAAATTTCTATTCTTTGCCTTTGCAATATATAGCTCATGGGACAAATAGCTTAAAATTTCTATTCTTTTGATTCTTAGCGGATCGTGCTTACCTCACCGAGGGCGTAGCTAGGAACTAAGCATGTGAGATGCTTGATACGTCCCAAACGCATCTATAATTTCTTATGTTCCATGCTACTTTTATGATGATACTCACATGTTTTATACACATTATATGTCATTATTATGCATTTTTACAGGCACTAACCTATTGACGAGATGCCGAAGAGCCGGCTTCGTTGTTGTTCGCTGTTTTTGGTTTCAGAAATCCTAGTAAGGAAATATTCTCGGAATTGGACGAAATCAACGCCCAGGATCCTATTTTTGCACGAAGCTTCCAGTAAGACCGGAGGGGAGACGAAGCGGGGCCACGAGGCGCCGCCACACCACAGGCGGCGCGGCCCGGACGCCGGCCGCGCGGCCCTGGCATGTGGGGCCCCACGTGACCCTCTTGACCTGCCCTTCCGCCTACTTGAAGCCTCCGTCGGCGAAACCCCCGCGCCGAGAGCCCACGATACGGAAAACCTTCCGTGACAGCCGCCGCCGCCAATCCCATCTCGGGGGATTCAGAGATCGCCTCCGCACCCGCGGGAGGGGAATCATCTCCCGGAAGGTCTCTTCATCGCCATGATCGCCTCCGGATCGATGTGTGAGTAGTTCACCCCTGGACTATGGGTCCATAGCAGTAGCTAGATGGTTGTCTTCTCCTCATTGTGCTATCATGTTAGATCTTGTGAGCTGCCTATCATGATCAAGATCATCTATTCGTAATCCTTCATGTTGTGTTTGTTGGGATCCGATGAATATTGAATACTATGTCAAGTTGATTATCAATCTATCATATATGTTATTTATGTTCTTGCATGCTCTCCGTTGCTAGTAGAGGCTGCGGCCAAGTTGATACTTGTGACTCCAAGAGGAGTATTTATGCTCGATAGTGGGTTCATGCCTCCATTAAATGCAGGGACGATGTGAGAAAAGTTCTAAGGTTGTGGATGTGCTGTTGCCACTAGGGATAAAACATCGATGCTTTGTCTAAGGATATTTGTGTTGATTACATTACGCACCATACTTAATGCAATTGTACTGTTGTTTACAACTTAATGCTGGAAGGGGTTCGGATGATAACTCGAAGGTGGACTTTTTAGAGCATAGATGCATGTTGGATGGCGGTCTATGTACTTTGTCGTAATGCCCCGATTAAATCTCATAGTACTCATCATGATATATGTATGTGCATTGTTATGCCTTCTTTATTTGTCAATTGCCCAACCGTAATTTGTTCACCCAACATCTGCTATCTTATGGGAGAGACACCACTAGTGATCCGTGGACCCCGGTCCTATTCTTTACATCTGAAATACAAACTGCTGCAATTGTTCTTTACCTGTTCTTCGCAAACAACCATCATCATCCACACTATACATCTAATCCTTTGTTTACAAGCAAGCTTCGGTGAGATTGACAACCTCACCGTTACGTTGGGGCAAAGTTCTCGTGATTGTGTTGTGCAGGTTCCGCGTTGGCGTCGGAATTCCGGTGTTGCGCCGCACTAACACTCCGCCGCCATCAACCTTCAACGTGCTTCTTGGCTACCTCCTCGGTTCGATAAACCTTGGTTTCTTCCGAGGGAAAACTTGCTACTGTGCATCACACCTTCCTCTTGGGGTTCCCAACGGACGTGTTAACTACGCGCATCGAGGTTCTGTGCATGAACACGGAAACGGCCAACCCTAGGGTGTACACGGATGGTGCAAGTAGATGTGGGCGGGACATATAAGGATGAATGTA
>NC_061514.1:272461630-272482526 GCF_022539505.1 Lolium rigidum
TGTTCATTCCATCAACATGCTTATAGATTTTATGTCACAAGGCAATGACGATGAGGCCGGCGGAAGTGGAGGAGGACAAGGTTGATGGCATGGTCTTCGTGGCACTTTGTCGGATTGTATGCTTGTAATGGATTGTAATATTGGACATTGCACTATGGACTCTATGTAACTTGTGTGGATGGACTATGGACTCTATGTAATGCATGAATATGTGTGTTTGATGTATTTGTGGTGTTCCCGTAGTGTTTGGTGATGTTATGTTGAAGATTATATGAGTATATGCTTTATTGTCAATTGCTATATTTGAAATGCAGGGAATAAGCAAAAAACAGCAAAAAAATGAAAAAAACAGGGCCCTTTGCCGTGCGTGTGCACACGGCAAAGGACATTTAGTCACTTTGCCGTGTGCACACGCACGGCAAAGGGGCCACGTGGCGGCAGCACCTAGTAGACCTGGGAGGTCCCGGGGTGTGCTGCCAAAGCACTTTGCCGTGCGAGGTGGCGCACGGCAAAGCGTCACGCACGGCACAGAGCAGCCGCACGGCAAGCGTATGCGCGCACGGCAAAGTGTTGGCCGCACGGCAACGTACGCACGCCACGGCAAAGCCCCAGCGCACGGCAACGCAATGCCGCACGGCACGGACCTTGAGCGCACGGCAGAGGACCCGAGCGCACGGCAGAGGGCTTTGCCGTGCGAAACGAGCCAAGCGCACGGCAACGTTGGCTTTGCCGTCGCTACCTTTGCCGAGGCAAACTTTACCAGTGCGCACGCGCGCGGCAAAGCCTTTGCCGTGCGTATAGGTGTCTTTGCCGTGCAAAGTGGCGCACGGCAACGCCTGTTCTCCCGTAGTGAATGTAATTCAGGATTTTCTTTAAAAAAAGAATAGAGTGTAGAAACTGTGTAGTAATGGAGTCCTCAGAAATATTATTAGTGACCCCAAAGGCCCAGAAGTTATATTTGCCAAAACCAAGCCAAGCCAGTAGTTTAGGGAGGCTTACTTTTGTGACATTATTCCTTGAAAATCTTCAAGGATTTGATGAAAAGTGTATGTGTGCTTGTTCAATTCTATGTTTGGGGTGAGAATGGTGAGGTGCAAATGACAGAATTAATGCAACGTGGATAACTGTTGGTTATTTTTTACCACCCTGAACGCAAGCTCGCAAATGGTAAACTTGGATTCAGTCGGACGGTTTGCAGATTTGGCCACGAATACGTATAGTAATCCATATATACAGAAAAAAGGAAGCGGTTTATAACTCTCGTCAGTATATGATGATATACCACATTTCGTGGATATATCCTAAAACTGTGTGTCGATTGATATACCCAACCTAAGTCCCACTTGACCTAACATACTGCCCAACCCAAGGGTGTCCATAGTTTAGTACTACCACAATCATGACGCTCACTCCCGGTACTCCGTGCACTTTCTTCTCACCCTATTCCTTTCTCAAGGCTTGCTACCGGGCCGCCTTAACTCCTGATAGGCGAGCTTCCACCGGAGCCCGAGCCCGAATAGCCACACGAAGCCCGTATTGCAGCCACTGCCAATAGGTGAGCTTCCACCCAAGCCGGAACTCGAACTGCCACCGAAGATGGATTTATTCATTTGAAGCTACCTAAAGCAAAAATGTCTATCCGTGATCAAGCCATTTCCGCCCCGTATCCGTTTCGTACTCCGATTTGAATATTTCTATCTTGTGCTTGTCCAATATGTTTCTGGGAAAATATTACGGACATGATTTCGCTAGTATTTAAACGTATATCCACTATGTTTTGACATGTACTCCATGCAAATGCCGGGAGGGCTTTCTTCTAAGGTGTTGGGTGTATGGACGAGTTGACAGGAGGCCGTGTTTTCGATACTAACTAGTGTGTGATTCATATTGAAGCAAGACATCATGTAGGAAGTATGTTTACATTGCAAGTCATGTTGTAAGCAAGCTAGATTTGGCAAACTTACATATATATGAAAGAGTTATTCTCTTTTGGGTAGAAATAGAGTTATTATTGTGTTGGGAAAATGCCCTGACCTATTTTGGTGGTGTGTAGTTCATGTGTCATCTAATTTCTACGCAAGAGACGATTTTTTGTTTGTTTATCTTATAAGAGATGTTATATGTTGAACATGTTCTCCTATGTAGGTGACATACTCACAATTTTTCCTACTTTACAATCTCACATATATGTTTATTGATAGATATATTACTCGTTACTTGTTGATAGTCGTGTTTCTACTCCAAGCCCGATTAGATCTTGATGACACCTCTTTGTCCTCGTTTATCCTGCGCCGGATTCGGATCTTGTGGCGGTTGTGTCTCCATCTAGGAAGCCACCGAGCTATGTCCACATTACTTTTCAGCATATCTTTTCTATCTAAATAGGAGCCCCCACTACATGATATATTTCAACATGCAAGCATGCCACATCATCTTGCTTTCAACTCGCAGTTTCGTCCAGCCTTCCGTTCGGGCGGTGGGTACATGCCGTTCCATCGCGATGAAGGAAAAACCCATATCAACCCATTACTATTGATCTTTTAGGCTGGTCATAGTGCATAGTATCATATACTAGTATCATGCAAATGATACTTGTCTATGATACTATCTCTATAGTGGGTGGTATTATAGAGTAGTATCATAAACTTCTAAATTTATTGTTTTGTAGAATCCCAATGTAAATCTATGTACAAGATCAATTTGGCATTTACTTTTCTATCGTAACATGCGCTATGATACGAGTATCTACCTATGTTACTCTAATCCTATCTCTCCTCCTTAATTGCATGCCACATCATCATTTTTGTGGGCCTAGTATGCATTACTACCTATGATACTAGCACTATGGCCAGCTCTTAACCAGCAGCAAACTCCATGCAATGAAAGCGAAGGACGTGACGCGCTCTCTTCCTCTCTCCCCGCATACTGAAATTAATGAATGGGAACTGAAAAGTTCACCCATCCTATTAAATAATGCCTCGACTCACTTCATTCCCATCGTCATCAGCCTGCATCCAGGTTCACCGTAAGGTTCACTGTGCATGAACACAAAACGGCCAACCCTAGGCTGTACATAGATGGTGCAAGTAGATGCGGACGGGACATACAAAGATGAATGTGGGAGGTAGCTAGATCTACCACTCGAAGGCCGAAGCTACTCATCTAGGTGGTCTAGTAGCGAGCAGGCCGGAGGCCCTTCCCTCAAGTCTCTACTCTCTCTCTCTACATGCCTCCTTGCTTCACCTTCCCTCACATAGGTACTGCTGGATCTAAATCCTTTGATCTCTCCAGATGATTGCTCATTAACAGGTTTGCGTATCTCCCTGTCTTCCGAGTTCTCCGGCCGGCTCGATCGCATGATCGTGGATTCCGAGGTTCTTTCATTCTTTTTGTGTGGAAGTGAAACTAATTTTGGAATTCTCATCGGATAACGCAACTTACCAATTTCGTATAAGTTCTACAGATCATTGGATTCTAGGTGGCTAATTCTCCTGGTCTAAGTCTCTTCTTGAAACTATCATCGGTACTACTACGTTGTGCTGATTTACGCAGCTTATTTTGTATTGGTCTCTTGCTAAATTAGGATCGCTACATGTGTTTTTAAGGGAACTATATGGCTACATGTTAATCAGATTTATTGCAGCATTCTTAGAAAAAAGTAGCAGGACACTTATTCTCAATTCTGTTTGATATACATCCATAGAAAGAAGGGTAAAGGATCCAATTCACCGACATGAATTTTCCTTATTTCTGTATGGTCATATGTATATCATGTAATCTGAATTTTTTAAGGCCTCAGCTACGAGTTTCGTCCAGCTTCCGTTCAGTGCGGTGGGTACATGCCGTTCCATCGCAGTAAGGAAAAACCCAGGTCAGCCCATTACTATTGATCTTTTAACCAGCAGCAAACTCCATGCAATGAAACGAAGGGACGTGACGCGCTCTCTTCCTCTCCCCCACAAACTGAAATTAATGAATGGGAACTGAAAAGTTCACCCATCCTATTAAATAATGCCCCGACTCACTTCATGCCGATCGTCACTAGCTTGCATCCGAGTTTACCGTAAGGTTACGATACGTCCCAAGCGTATCTATAATTTCTTATGTTCCATGCTACTTTTATGATGATACTCACATGTTTTATACACATTATATGTCATTATTATGCATTTTCCGGCACTAACCTATTGACGAGATGCCGAAGAGCCGATTGCTTGTTTTCTGCTGTTTTTGGTTTCAGAAATCCTAGTAAGGAAATATTCTCGGAATTGGACGAAATCAACGCCCGAGGGTCCTATTTTTGCCACGAAGCTTCCGAGAAGACCGAGAGGATGACGAAGTGGGGCCACGGGCGCCGCCACAACAGGGCGGCGCGGCCCAGGGCTGGCCGCGCGCGGCCACTGCGTGTGGGGCCCTCGTGACGCCTCCCGACTCTGCCCTTCCGCCTACTTAAAGCCTCCGTCGCGAAACCCCCGATGCGAGAGCCACGATACGGAAAACCTTCCGAGAGACGCCGCCGCCGCCAATCCCATCTCGGGGGATTCGGGAGATCGCCTCCGGCACCCTGCCGGAGAGGGAATCATCTCCCGGAGGTCTCTTCATCGCCATGATCGCCTCCCGGATCGATGTGTGAGTAGTTCACCCCTGGACTATGGGTCCATAGCAGTAGCTAGATGGTTGTCTTCTCCTCATTGTGCTATCATGTTAGATCTTGTGAGCTGCCTATCATGATCAAGATCATCTATTTGTAATCCTTCATGTTGTGTTTGTTGGGATCCGATGAATATTGAATACTATGTCAAGTTGATTATCAATCTATCATATATGTTATTTATGTTCTTGCATGCTCTCAGTTGCTAGTAGAGGCTCTGGCCAAGTTGATACTTGTGACTCCAAGAGGGAGTATTTATGCTCGATAGTGGGTTCATGCCTCCATTAAATCCAGGGACGATGTGAGAGAAAGTTCTAAGGTTGTGGATGTCTTTGTTGCCACTAGGGATAAAACATCGATGCTTTGTCTAAGGATATTTGTGTTGATTACATTACGCACCATACTTAATGCAATTGTACATTGTTTACAACTTAATGCTTGGAAGGGGTTCGGATGATAACTTTGAAGGTGGACTTTTTAGGCATAGATGCATCTTTGGATAGCGGTCTATGTACTTTGTCAGTAATGCCTGATTAAATCTCATAGTACTCATCATGATATATGTATGTGCATTGTTATGCCTTCTTTATTTGTCAATTGCCCAAGCTGTAATTTGTTCACCCAACATACTGCTATCTTATGGGAGAGACACCACTAGTGAGCTGTGGACCCCGGTCCTATTCTTTACATCTGAAATACAATCTGATGCAATTGTTCTTTCTTGTTCTTCGCAAACAAACATCATCATCCACACTATACATCTAATCCTTTGTTTCTGACAAGCCGGTGAGATTGACAACCTCAGCTGTTACGTTGGGGCAAAGTTGCTGTGATTGTGTTGTGCGGGTTCCACGTTGGCGCGGAATCCCGGTGTTGCGCCGCTACACTCCTCCGCCATCAACCTTCAACGTGCTTCTTGGCTCCTCCTGGTTCGATAAACCTTGGTTTCTTTACGAGAGAAAACTTGCTACCGTAGCGCATCACACCTTCCTCTTGGGGTTCCCAACGGATGTGTCAGCTACACGCATCAAGCATTTTTTGGGCCAGCGCCGTTGCCGGGGACCTAAAGAAAAGTTAGTCGATACGTCTCCGACGTATCGATAATTTCTTATGTTCCATGCCACATTATTGATGATATCTACATGTTTTATGCATACTTTATGTCATTATTATGCGTTTCCGGAACTAACCTATTGACGAGATGCCGAAGGGCCGGTTCTTGTTTTCGCTGTATTTTGGTTTCAGAAATCCTAGTAAGGAAATATTCTCGGAATCGGACGAAATCAACGCCGAAGATCTTAGAATCCCCGGGAGCTTCCAGAACACCCGAGAACCGCCGGAGAGGGGCCACAGGGGGCCCCACATGGCTGGCGGCGCGGCCCGAGAGGGGCGCGCCGCCCTAGTGTCCAGTGGCCCCGTACCCCCTCCGACCTGCCTCTTCGCCTATTTAAAGGTCCCGTCGCTGAAAACCCCGACACGTTCGACGAAACCAGAGAGAAACCTTCCGAGCCGCCGCCATCGCGAAGCCAAGATGCTGGGGACGGGAGTCTGCGTTCGGCACGCCGCCGGGACGAGGAAGTGCCCCGGAAGGCTTCTCCATCGACCCCACCGCCATCTTCATCAACGCTGTTGTCTCCCATGAGGAGGGAGTAGTTCTCCATCGAGGCTCGGGGCTGTACCGGTAGCTATGTGGTTCATCTCTCTCCTATGTGCTTCAATACAATAATCTCATGAGCTGCCTTACATGATTGAGATTCATATGATGATGCTTGTAATCTAGATGTCATTATGCTAGTCAAGTGGGTTTTACTTATGTGATCTCCGGAGACTCCTTGTCCCACGTGTGTAAAGGTGACGAGTGTGTGCACCGTGTGGGTCTCTTAGGCTATATTTCACGAGAATACTTATTCAACTGTTATGAATGGCATAGTGAAGTGCTTATTTATATCTCTTTATGATTGCAATGTGTTTTGTATCACAATTTATCTATGTGCTACTCTAGTGATGTTATTAAAGTAGTTTATTCCTCCTGCACGGTGTAATGGTGACGAGTGTGTGCATCGTGTAGTACTTGGCGTAGGCTATGATTGTGATCTCTTGTAGATTATGAAGTTAACTATTGCTATGATGGTATTGATGTGATCTATGCCTCCTTTCGTAGTGTGAAGGTGACGGTGTGCATGCTATGTTAGTACTTGGTTTGGTTATGTTGATCTGTCATGCACTCTAAGGTTATTTAAACATGAACATTGAATATTGTGGAGCTTGTTAACTCCGGCATTGAGGGTTCGTGTAATCCTACACGATTAGTGGTGTTCATCATCCAACAAGAGAGTGTAGAGTCTAGCATCTATCTATTTATTCTGTTATGTGATCAATGTTGAGAGTGTCCACTAGTGAAAGTATGATCCCTAGGCCTTGTTCCTAAATACTGCTATCGGCTTGCTTGTTTCTTGTTTTCTGCATCTTTACTTCTGCCAATATTACTACCATCAACGCACGCCTGACAAGCACTTTTACAGCGCCGTTACTCTTGCTCATATTTATTCATACCACCTGTATTTCACTATCTCTTCGCCGAACTAGTGCACCTATTAGGTGTGTTGGGGACACAAGAGACTTCTTGCTTTGTGGTTGCGGGGTTGCATGAGAGGGATATCTTTGACCTCTTCCTCCACGAGTTCGATAAACCTTGGGTGATCCACTTAAGGGAAACTTGCTGCTGTATTCTACAAACCTCTGCTCTTGGAGGCCCAACACTTGTCTACAAGAATAGAAGCACCCGTAGACATCAAGCACTTTTACGGCGCCGTTGCCGGGGAGGAAAGGTAAAAGGCACTCATACTCCGGTCCCGGGTAAAGTACTTTCTGTTCGCCGTTGTGTATGTGCTCGAAGCTATTTCCTTTAGATCCTGCAATTGCATCTTTTTGTTTCTTGTTTACACTAGTTTGGCATAATGGACAACAATGAGCTTCTTATTCTATTTCCTGATTTAAGACATGGATGGTTTGATGCGAAAATTAAAAAACCTATGGAACATCATTAAGTATGAACGCTTTGAACACCATTGTTGCTAATGATATAGAAAGTTCTAAGCTTGGGAAGGCTGGTTTTGATGAGCATGATCTTTTTAGTCCCCCAAGCATTGAGGAGAAAATTTACTTTGATGATACTTTGCCTCCTATTTATGATGATTATAATGATAGTAGTCTTTTAGTACCTCTTGTTATGGAGGATAAATTTGATTATGATTACAATATGCCTCCTATATTTGATGATGAGAATAATAATGATAGCTACTTTGTTGAATTTGCTCCCACTACTACTAATAAAATTGACTATGCTTATGTGGAGAGTAATGATACTTTTATGCATGTGACTCATGATAAGAATGCTTTATGTGATACTTATATTGTTGAGTTTGCTCATGATGCTACTGGATAGTTATTATGAGAGAGGAAAATATGGTTGTAGAAATTTTCATGTTACTAAAACACCTCTCTATGTGCTGAAATTTTTGAAGTTACACTTGTTTTATCTTTCTATGCTTGTTGCATCATGTCTTCATGAATTTGTTTATTTACAAGATTCCTTTGCATAGGAAGCATGTTAGGCTTAAATTTGTTTTGAATTTGCCTCTTGATGCTCTCTTTTGCTTCAAATACTATTTCTTGCGAGTGCATCATTAAAGCTATTGAGCCCATCTTAATGGCTATAAAGAAAGAACTTCTTGGGAGATAACCCATGTGTTTATTTTGCTACAGTAATTTTGTTTTATATTTTGAGTCTTGGAAGTTGTTACTACTGTAGCAACCTCTCCTTATCTTAGTTTTGTTGCATTGTTGTGCCAAGTAAAGTCTTTGATAGTAAGGTTCATACTAGATTTGGATTCTTTGCGCAGAAACAGATTTCTTTGCTGTCACGAATGCTGGGCCTAATTCTCTGTAGGTAACTCAGAAAATTATGCCAATTTACGTGAGTGATCCTCAGATATGTACGCAACTTTCATTCAATTTGAGCATTTTCATTTGAGCAAGTCTGGTGCCTCAATAAAATTCGTCTTTACGGACTGTTACTGTTTTGACAGATTCTGCCTTTTATTTCGCATTGCCTCTTTTGCTATGTTGGATGGATTTCTTTGTTCCATTAACTTCCAGTAGCTTTTATGCAATGTCCAGAAGTGTTAAGAATGATTGTGTCACCTCTGAACATGTGAATTTTTGATTATGCACTAACCCTCTAATGAGTTTGTTTTGAGTTTGGTGTGGAGGAAGTTTTCAAGGGTCAAGAGAGGAGGATGATATACTATGATCAAGAAGAGTGAAAACTCTAAGCTTGGGGATGCCCGGTGGTTCATCCCTGCATATTTCAAGAAGACTCAAGCATCTAAGCTTGGGGATGCCCAAGGCATCCCCTTCTTCATCGACAAATTATCGGGTTCCTCTAGTGAAACTATATTTTTATTCGATCACATCTTATGTGCTTTACTTGGAGCGTCTTTATGTTCTTGTTTTTGTTTTGTTTGAATAAAATATGATCCATCATGCTTGTGTGGGAGAAAGACACGCTCCGCTGGTTCATATGAACACATGTGTTCTTAGCTCATTATGTTCATGGCGAAGGTTGAATCTTGTTCGTTAAATTGTTATATGGTTGGAATCGGAAAATGCTACATGTAGTAATTGGTAAAATGTCTTGAATAATTTGATACTTGGCAATTGTTGTGCTCATGTTTAAGCTCTTGCATCATATACTTTGCACCCATTAATGAAGAAATACATAGAGCTTGCTAAATTTGGTTTGCATATTTGGTCTCTCTAAAGTCTAGATAATTTCTAGTATTGAGTTTTGAACAACAAGGAAGACGGTGTAGAGTCTTATAATGTTTACAATATGTCTTTTATGTGAGTTTTGCTGCACCGGTTCATCCTTGTGTTTGTTTCAAATAACCTTGCTAGCCTAAACCTTGTATCGAGAGGGAATACTTCTCATGCATCCAAAATCCTTGAGCCAACCACTATGCCATTTGTGTCCACCATACCTACCTACTACATGGTATTTCTCAGCCATTCCAAAGTAAATTGCTTGAGTGCTACCTTTAAAATTTCCATTCTTTACCTTTGCAATATATAGCTCATGGGACAAATAGCTTAAAAACTATTGTGGTATTGAATATGTACTTATGCACTTTATCTCTTATTAAGTTGCTTGTTGTGCGATAACCATGTTTTACGGGGACGCCATCAACTACTCTTTGTTGAATATCATGTGAGTTGCTATGCATGTCCGTCTTGTCCGAAGTAAGGAGATCTACCACTTTATTGGTTAGAGCATGCATATTGTTAGAGAAGAACATTGGGCCGCTAACTAAAGCCATGAATCATGGTGGAAGTTTCAGTTTTGGACACATATCCTCAATCTCATATGAGAACACTAATTGTTGCTACATGCTTATGCATTAAAGAGAGTCCATTATCTCGTTGTCTATGTTGTCCCGGTATGGATGTCTAAGTTGAGAATAATCAAAAGCGAGAAATCCAAAATGCGAGCTTTCTCCTTAGACCTTTGTACGGGCGGCATAGAGGTACCCCATTGTGACACTTGGTTAAAACATGTGTATTGCGATGATCTCGGTAGTCCAAGCTAATTAGGACAAGGTGCGGGCACTATTAGTATACTATGCATGAGGCTTGCAACTTGTAGGATATAATTTACATAATACATATGCTTTATTACTACCGATTGACAAAATTGTTTCATGTTTTCAAAACCAAAGCTCTAGCACAAATATAGCAATCGATGCTTTCCTCTTTGAAGGACCATTCTTTTACTTTTATGTTGAGTCGGTTCACCTATTTCTCTCCATCTCAAGAAGCAAACACTTGTGTTAGCTGTGCATTGATTCTTACATACTTGCATATTGCACTTGTTATATTACTTTGCATTGACAAACTATCCATGAGATATACATGTTACAAGTTGAAAGCAACCGCTGAAACTTAATCTTCCATTGTGTTGCTTCAATGCCTTTACTTTGAATTATTGCTTTATGAGTTAACTCTTATGCAAGACTTATTGATGCTTGTCTTGAAGTACTATTCATGAAAAGTCTTTGCTTTATGATTCATTTGTTTACTCATGTCATTACCATTGTTTTGATCGCTGCATTCATTACATATGCTTACAATAGTATGATCAAGGTTATGATGGCATGTCACTCCAGAAATTATCTTTGTTATCGTTTACCTGCTCGGGACGAGCGAGAACTAACTTGGGGATGCTGATACGTCTCCGACGTATCGATAATTTCTTATGTTCCATGCCACATTATTGATGATATCTACATGTTTTATGCATACTTTATGTCATTATTATGCGTTTTCCGGAACTAACCTATTGACGAGATGCCGAAGGGCCGGTTCTCGTTTTACTGCTGTTTTTGGTTTCGAAATCCTAGTAAGGAAATATTCTCGGAATCGGACGAAATCAACGCCCGAAGATCTTAGAATTCCCGGGAGCTTCCAGAACACCGAGAACCGCCGGAGAGGGGCCACGGGGCCCACCACATGGTGGCGGCGCGGCCTAGGGAGGGCGCGCCGCCCATGGTGTCTGGTGGCCTCGGACCCTCCGACGCTGCCCTTCGCCTATTTAAAGCCTCCGATCGCGAAAACCCGACACGTTCGACGAAACACGGACGAAAACCTTCCGGAGCCGCCGCCATCGCGAAGCCAAGATGCGGGGGACGGGAGTCTCTGTTCCGGCACGCCGCCGGGACGGGGAAGTGCCCCGGAAGGCTTCTCCATCGACACCACCGCCATCTTCATCAACGCTGTTGTCTCCCATGAGGAGGGAGTAGTTCTCCATCGAGGCTCGGGGCTGTACCGGTAGCTATGTGGTTCATCTCTCTCCTATGTACTTCAATACAATAATCTCATGAGCTGCCTTACATGATTGAGATTCATATGATGATGCTTGTAATCTAGATGTCATTATGCTAGTCAAGTGGGTTTTACTTATGTGATCTCCGGAGACTCCTTGTCCCACGTGTGTAAAGGTGACGGTGTGTGCACCGGTGTGGGTCTCTTAGGCTATATTTCACAGAATACTTATTCACTGTTATGAATGGCATAGTGAAGTGCTTATTTATATCTCTTTATGATTGCAATGTGTTTTGTATCACAATTTATCTATGTGCTACTCTAGTGATGTTATTAAAGTAGTTTATTCCTCCTGCACGGTGTAATGGTGACGGTGTGTGCATCGTGTAGTACTTGGCGTAGGCTATGATTGTGATCTCTTGTAGATTATGAAGTTAACTATTGCTATGATGGTATTGATGTGATCTATGCCTCCTTTCGTAGCGTGAAGGTGACGAGTGTGCATGCTATGTTAGTACTTGGTTTGGTTACGTTGATCTGTCATGCACTCTAAGGTTATTTAAACATGAACATTGAATATTGTGGAGCTTGTTAACTCCGGCATTGAGGGTTCGTGTAAACCTACACGATTAGTGGTGTTCATCATCCAACAAGAGAGTGTAGAGTCTAGCATCTATCTATTTATTCTGTTATGTGATCAATGTTGAGAGTGTCCACTAGTGAAAGTATGATCCCTAGGCCTTGTTCCTAAATACTGCTACCGCTGCTTGTTTACTTTTTACTGCATCTTTACTTCTTGCAATATTACTACCATCAACTGCACGCCTGACAAGCACTTTTACGGCGCCGTTACTACTTGCTCATATATCTTCATACCACATGTATTTCACTATCTCTTCGCCGAACTAGTGCACCTATTAGGTGTGTTGGGGACACAAGAGACTTCTTGCTTTGTGGTTGCAGGGTTGCATGAGAGGGATATCTTTGACCTCTTCCTCCCTGAGTTCGATAAACCTTGGGTGATCCACTTAAGGGAAACTTGCAGCTGTTCTACAAACCTCTGCTCTTGGAGGCCCAACACTGTCTACAAGAATAGAAGCACCCGTAGACATCATTACTCCACAAAGATTTTTAACTCCCACGTCAACTGCACGCCAGCAGCATTTTTTCTGGCGCCGTTGCCGGGGAGATCAAGACACGCTGCAAGGGGAGTCTCCACTTCCAATCTCTTTACTTTGTTTTTGTCTTGCTTTACTTTACTTTATTTACTACTTTGTTTGCTGCACTTAAACAAAACACAAAAAAATTAGTTGCTAGCTTTACTTTATTTACTGTCTTGTTCTCTATATTAAAAACACACAAAAAAATTAGTTACTTGCATTTACTTTATTTACCTTTAGTTTGTTTCATCATGTTTTCTCCTAAGTTCACTCTGAAAGACATACCGGTAGGACGTGGGTCTATAATTGGGAGAGATAATATAGAAGATTTTCTCACTCATGTTAGTACCGTTGAAGATTTTGAAGATAGACACTTGGTAGAACTTGCTCCTACTTATGAAATTGCTGTTGCTTCTTTAGTACACATGTTGGAAACTAAAATTGTTAATCTCAATCCTATAATCCAACACATGTTTCTCACACTCGGTGATATGGAAGAGGGAGAAAAGAAAGATTTTGTTTTAGAAACCCTTCTTAAAGAATTTAGTGGTGTAGCAAGAGAGGCTAGAAATGTCTTTATTAAATACAATATGCTTGGCTCTTATACCAATTTTGTTAGTATCCTTGAAAAAATGGACATGGAGAGAGTAAGGTAAACTAATAATATTAATGATGGTGGGGAGATTAAGACAACAATACCTTGTAAGCTCCTAGGAATGAATGACGCTCTAGAAAATAACTATGGTTGGCTTGTTCCTGAAAATTTGTTTGACGAGGATAGCAAGCCTAAGAATAATGAAAAAGGAGCCTCTGAAACTCACATAGATAAGATAAAATGCATAGTTGAGAAAACTCCCAACACCAACGTTGATGCTTCATCTCTTGATAACACTTGATTCACACTTTCTGCGCCTAGCTGAAAGGCGTTAAAGAAAAGCGCTTATGGGAGACAACCTATTATTTTACTTCTGCACTTTATTTTATATTTGAGTCTTGGAAGTTGTTTACTACTGTAGCAACCTCTCCTTATCTTTATTTTATTGCATTGTTGTGCAAGTAAAGTCTTTGATAGTAAAGCCAATACTAGATTTGGATTGCTGCGCAGGAACAGATTTCTTGCTGTCACGAATTTGAGCAGTAGTCCCTGTAGAAAAATCAAAAAACATCTGGCAATTTACGTGCGTGATCCTCAGATATGTACGCAACTTTCATTCAATTTGGGAATTTTCATCTGAGCAAGTCTGATGCCACTTTAAAATTCGTCTTTACGAACTGTTCTGTTTTGACAGATTCTGCCTTTTATTTCGCATTGCCTGTTTTGATATGTTTGATGGATTTCTTTGTTCCATTAAATTTCAGTAGCTTTGAGCAATGTCCAGAAGTGTTAAGAATGATTATGTCACCTCTGAATATATGAATTATGCACTGACCCTCTAATGAGTTTGTTTCGAGTTTGGTGTGGAGGAAGTTTTCAAGGGTCAAGAGAGGGGATGATACAATATGATCAAGAAGAGTGAAAAGTCAAAGTTTGGGGATGCCCCCGTGGTTCACCCTGCATATTTTAAGAAGACTCAAGCGTCTAAGCTTGGGGATGCCCAAGGCATCCCTTCTTCATCGACAACTTATCAGGTTCCTCTAGTGAAACTATATTTTTATTCCGTCACATCTTATGTGTTTTACTTGGAGCGTCTGTTTGTTTTTGTTTTTGTTTGAATAAGATCGGATCCTAGCATTCTTTGTTTGGGAGAGAGACACGCTCCGCTGTTTCGTATGAACACATATGTTCTTAGCTTTATCTTTAATGTTCATTGCGAAAGTTGAACTACTTCATTCATTGTTATATGGTTGGAAACGGAAAATGCAGCATGTGGTAAATGGTTTAATGTCTTGAATAATGTGATACTTGGCAATTGTTGTGCTCAGATAGATCTTGTTTAAGCTCTTGCATCATGTACCTTGTACTCATTAATGAATAACTACATAGAGCTTGTTAAAATTTGGTTTGCATGATTGATCTCTAGAGTCTAGATATTTTCTGGTTGAGGTGTTTGAACAACAAGGAGACAATATAAAGTCTTAGAATAGTTACAATATGTTCATATGTGAGCTTTGCTGCACCTTTTATACTTGAGTTTGCTTCAAACAACCTTGCTAGCCTAGCCTTGTATTGAGATGAATTCTTCTCGTGTATCCAAATCCTACCTACCACATGATATTTCTCCGCCATTCCAAAGTACATTACTTGAGTGCTACCTTTAAAATTTCTATTCTTTGCCTTTGCAATATATAGCTCATGGGACAAATAGCTTAAAATTTCTATTCTTTGTCTTGTTATCGTTTACCTACTCGAGGGCGAGTAGGAACTAAGCTTGGGGATGCTTGATACGTCCCAAACGTATCTATAATTTCTTATGTTCCATGCTACTTTTATGATGATACTCACATGTTTTATACACATTATATGTCATTATTATGCATTTTGCGGCACTAACCTATTGACGAGATGCCGAAGAGCCGATTCTTGTTTTCTGCTGTTTTTGGTTTCGAAATCCTAGTAAGGAAATATTCTCGGAATTGGACGAAATCAACGCCCGGGATCCTATTTTTGCACGAAGCTTCCGGAAGACCGGAGGGCTTACGAAGTGGGGCCACGAGCGCCGCCACAACGGAGCAGCGCGGCCGAGTGTGCGGCCGCGCGACCTCGGGCGTGTGGGGCCCCCGTGACTCTCCCGACTCCGCCCTTCCGCCTACTTAAAGCCTCCAGTCGCGAAACCCCCGATGCCGAGAGCCACGATACGGAAAACCTTCCGGAGACACCGCCGCCGCCAATCCTATCTCGGGGGATTCGGGAGATCGCCTCAGGCACCCTGCCGGAGAGGGGAATCATCTCCCGGAGGTCTCTTCATCGCCATGATCGCATCCGGATCGATGTGTGAGTAGTTCACCCCTGGACTATGGGTCCATAGCAGTAGCTAGATGATCGTCTTCTCCTCATTGTGCTATCACGTTAGATCTTGTGAGATGCCTATCATGATCAAGATCATCTATTTGTAATCCTTCATGTTGTGTTTGTTGGGATCCGATGAATATTGAATACTATGTCAAGTTGATTATCAATCTATCATATATGTTATTTATGTTCTTGCATGCTCTCCGTTGCTAGTAGAGGCTGCGGCCAAGTTGATACTTGTGACTCCAAGAGGGAGTATTTATGCTCGATAGTGGGTTCATGCCTCCATTAAATGCGGGACGAGTGACGAGAAAGTTCTAAGGTTGTGGATGTGCTTGTTGCCACTAGGGATAAAACGTCGATGCTTTGTCTAAGGATATTTGTGTTGATTACATTACGCACCATACTTAATGCAATTGTCTGTTGTTTACAACTTAATGCTGGAAGGGTTCGGATGATAACTCGAAAGTGGACTTTTTAGGCATAGATGCATGTTGGATAGCGGTCTATGTACTTTGTTGTAATGCCCTGATTAAATCTCATAGTACTCATCATGATATATGTATGTGCATTGTTATGCCTTCTTTATTTGTCAATTGCCCAAGCGTAATTTGTTCACCCAACATACTGCTATCTTATGGGAGAGACACCACTAGTGATCTGTGGACCCCGGTCCTATTCTTTACATCTGAAATACAATCTGCTGCAATTGTTCTTTATTGTTCTTCGCAAACAACCATCATCATCCACACTATACATCTAATCCATTGTTTACAGCAAGCCGGCGAGATTGACAACCTCATTGTTACGTTGGGGCAAAGTTCTGTGATTGTGTTGTGCAGGTTCCACGTTGGCGCCGGAATTCCTGGTGTTGCGCCGCACAACACTCCTCCGCCATCAACCTTCAACGTGCTTCTTGGCTCCTCCTGGTTCGATAAACCTTGGTTTCTTTCTGAGAGAAAACTTGCTACTGTGCGCATCACACCTTCCTCTTGGGGTTCCCAACGGACGTGTTAACTACGCGCATCAGGTTCCTGTGCATGAACACAGAACGGCCAACCCTAGGGTGTACACAGATGGTGCAAGTAGATGTGGGCGGGACATATAAGGATGAATGTAGGAGGTAGCTAGCATCTACCACCTGAAGGCCGAAGCTACTCATCGAGGTGGCTGGCGAACAAGGCCGGAGGCCCTACCCTCAAGTCTCTTCTCTCTCTCTCTCCATGCCTCCTTGCTTCACCTTCCCTCACATAAGTACTGTTGGATCTAAATCATTTGATCTCTCCGATGATTGCTCATTAACAGGTTTGCGTATCTCTCTGTCTTCCAGCTCTCCGGCCAGCCGATTGCATGCTCGTGGATTCTAGGTTCTTTCATTTTTTTTGTGTGTGGAAGTGAAACTAATGTGTGATTCCCATTGGATAACGCAACTTATCAATTTCGTATTGAGTTCTACAGATCATTGGATTCTAGGTGGCTAATTCTCCTGGTCTAAGTCTCTTCTCGAAACTATCTGTTACTACTATGTTGTGCTGATTTCTGTATGTTGTGCTGATTTCTGCAGCTTACTTTGTACTGGTCTCTTTTGCCAAATTAGGATCACTACATGTTTTTTAAAGGGGGACCACATGGCTACATGTTAATCAGATTTATTGCAGCATTGTTGGAAAAAAGTAGCAGGACACTTATTCTCTATTCTGATTGATAGATATCCATAGAAGAAGGTAAAGGATCCAATTGAGATACCGACATGAATTTTCCTTATTTATGTATGGTCATATATATATCATGTAATCTGAATTTTTTTATGGCCTACAAGTCACCGGTTCCATTAATATATTGTGTCTATTAATCTCTGTGGACACACTCAATGACTCAATTGCTTCGGTTACGTTTTGATGCATGTTGTTTTTGTGGTTCAATGTTCAGGCTAAATTAAAGCATGTTGGTCACATTTGTATGTGTGTCTATTACGAGGTCTCATACGATGACGGTAATGTGCTATCCATATGAAAATTCATCTAAGGATAATATGATTTTAACATCATCATGCGTTTATACATAGCTTATTCGAGCCAAATATGTGTTCATCTATTATTTCGGACTCATTTTACATCCTAAAAGTGTGGTTTTCTAAGATCCAGTACAGGAAATAATTTTTCTACATGGTTCATTCATTTTCTTGAAATACCAACAATCCAATTCGCAGGCAAAGGTAAAGACAATGAAGGATTGGATATTAATATAATGTTGAAATATATTGACGCAATTATTTCTGTATTTTGTCTATAACTGACAATTCTTAAACATGTTTACTTTCAGTGTGCTGATGGGAAGTGCATTGTATAGTCGATTAACATACCCATAATCTGCCAAGTAATTGCTTCAATATTACAAAATTATTAACTCATGTGCCTTTTATGAATAAAACCTCATTACCATACCTTTGTCAACAAATACTTCTTATGTATAAAACATTTTGTTTTCATATATGCTCCGCAGCAAGCCAGCAACGCGCGGGGTATTATCTAGTTCTAATAGTTTGGAAGCTTCTCGTTCAACTCTTTGTATGTATCTAAATATTTTTGTTGAAACTATGTTTTATACGTAGCTAAGAATACAAGATTAAAAATTCCATTACTAATACAATGTCCGGTAAGATAATGATTTCAAAACAAAATATAAGACAAAACTTTTCAATTCACAAATCACTATATTTTTATTTGTACTAATGGGGATAATTTACAAAATTCTTCTGGTGGTACATTATTACTATACCATCAATCTTATTATGTTAGTAGGATGATTCAAATCATACGATTATACAGTCTTTCATCTTCAACCATGGCTTATATTACAAGAAAGTACTCCCTCCTACCCTAAATACTTGGGACGGGTTTTATGTACCTAGACATATTAAGCCTACATTTTTCCTAAATATGTGATAATTATTTAAAGCCAGCAAGAGGGAGTAGATCAAATGAATATATTTTTTGAGCAAGAGATCAAATGAATATTTACCAAAACACATTCATTATATAAGTCTACTTACTCAACATTGCACTTCTAGTGCATCTACTAGTTAAATAGAGTAATATAGAGATAATTACTCTCTACATGGACTTATTTAACATGGATAGGATTGATCTAGAAGCACGACATAGTGGAGGAGTAATAGGATGCACTCAACATTGATTAAATGGCCAACGATGCTAGATGTGCCACTTCCGTGCCATTCGCGGTGCCATATGAAAATATTGTTCAATGGTGCACAAAAATTGTACTCCCTCTAGTTCATATTAATGGATCTACTTTGTCTAAATTCGTATGAATCTTGTTAAGTTATTGGACTACACGCATGTGTACCTAGACAAAGTTGAGCCGTTTAATATGAACCGGAGAGAGTATAGTATGTTAATCATCATTGACACACTTACATATTATCGTGGAATATTCAGTAGAGTGATTCATGTGAAACCATATCTTATCATGGGCCTTATTATCGGAATCAAGCCTAAGTGACTGATCATTTTCAGTCGTGTCTCCCAAACCGCGTCCGCCAAAAGCGTCAGATCGGTCATTTTAGCGGCGCCGCACCTTGGTGTCGTGATTGGGGCGTTCCTCTCCAGCCGCGTCCCCCAAACGTGACCCTCAAACAATTTTCTTTTTAAATTCAATGCTTTATTCATAATTTTGCATATGCTTCGTCGCTTTTACATGAAAAAAGAATTAAAACGGCCAACCAAGAACAACCAGAAACCTTAGAATACACCAAGCGAGGGCATAAAAACCTATACTAGATGTCCTACCGGCGCTCGTATTCTTCGCTACCGTCATCATCGATGTCGTCGCCCGAGTTGTCGTCGTGATAGTGGATACGACAAGACTCATTCTTGAATACCTTGACGCTCATCTAGCCTTCGCCTTTGTAGAAGTTTACCAAGCATCTGACCTCAACATCGTGGGCGTGGGCAAACTTCTTCCAGTCGGTTTGGAGGTACATCTTGCCTTTCCCGTTGAACATGACCTCCACGGTCCTTCCTGTCGAGTCAGCTCGGCTGGCTCCCGGCCGGCGAGAAATTCGGCGAACTTGTCCGAGAGCTTCTTCTTGCCGAAAGTGTCGTTGTTGATGAGGACGATGAACTCGAAGTAATTGTCATGGGGGCACTAATCTTCCTCGGGCGACGGCAAGCGTGCATCACGATCGTCCATGCCCCAGCCGCGTCGGCCACGTTCGCGGCTAGTTGAACACGCCATGGAGCGCATATGGAGAAAGTTGGGTGGCGGAGGCTAGGGTTGTGGATGTGTGGGGTTCGGGTTGTGTGTGAGGGGCAATGAGCGAGTACCCCATTTTATACGTCGGAGGGAGTCGAGGGGGCGGTGGCGCACATTAACGTCGGTACGTAGGACAAGGCACGACAAGGTGTCTCGCTGCGCAGAAACTAATTTGCGTTGGTCAGAGGTAGGCGATGGGTGCGCTGCAACCCTACGTGTTTTAGTTGCGTCCGGCATCCACTCAACATCCCCTGCATAGCCGGGATGGACTTGGGGCACCGGACATCGTATTGGGCCGCGCTCAACGAAAAAGAGTTTTGGGGGCGCGGCTGGGAGCGGCCAAACGTCCGGCGAGCCCCAAATTCCTTTGGTTGTCGGTTTGAGAAGACACGACTAGAGATGCTCTTATATGTAGGTTAGACTTGTCTAGCCCAACCAACAAACATAGGGTGTATTTGGTAGCTTACACGGTGGTAGGTAGAGAGCATGAGGTGAGAAAATTTCCTTTTTCGTGGGCAACCAAACAATAGGGTTTTAGAAAGCACGGGCCAACACCAACCTCAAAGCACATCAAAAGGCCTTCAGGTCAGGCTCTAGGTAATGCCCGTTCGAAAAGAAAGCGTGTGAAGATTCCCATTGATTTTAGTGTCACGATGTTGGGTCCTCACATGTCACGCAGAGCGCAACCACAACCAAACGCACATGCTAAGTCCCTTCCTCAGCTCACACCACATGCAGCCCAAGCAACCAAACAAACCGATATGATGTTTGCTTTCCCGTCTCGAGCGAGCCAAGCTCTATTGGGCCAAAAGCGTGTGTTGTTTTGGATCCTGCCTACATGTGCCCAGGCAACCAATCACACCCATAGTGAGTTAAAGGTGTTCTGTGGTGACTATGTTACCAGTCCAAAGACATTCGATCAAGGAACATCAACACCTCTTGACTCCGCCTTGGATCTAGCGCTACCAGCCCACCACCACC
>NC_061514.1:272482626-272520268 GCF_022539505.1 Lolium rigidum
TATATATATATATATATATATATATATATATATATAGGATAAATACTTCTTACCCCTGGGTGTAGTTACACCCATATCTATATACTTCCGTACGGAAGTATATACGATACTTTATCGGTTTGAATATGTTCGTATACTATATCTAAGATACTCCAAACCAAGTTTGGTGAAAAAAATGCAAGTGAACCCATAGTTTGCACTATATATTCGAAATACATGCATATGTATACGTAAAAAATGAGTCTACGTAAAAAAATGTACATACTGCCTACAAAGTAGTATACATACTTCCAAAATAGTTTTATATACTTCATACTACATGTACATACCGTTCGGTATGATAGATACTCTCTAGATTATGAGAAACACGCGTGGGTGTAACTACACCTGGGTGTAGTATGAATATGTCATATATATATATATATATATATATATATATATATATATATATATGGACGCGGATTTTCTACCTAGGGTGATAGCTACGCACCCTGTGATCATCGTCCGATCGTTCGCTGTGATTCGTGCCTTCTAGACGTCCGTTACCTGTCACCGTTACCCACAAAATCCTCCTACTTTCTGCAAGTGGTTACAAGATATGACTATTGATTTTTTAATACATGGCAGCATCTGTCTATCACCGCGCCATGCTGTTAAGGTTTTGCTTTTTGAAAAAATTTGAGGCCCGGCTTCGTCAATGCTCCCAGAGGCTTTTCATGTTGTTATTAAGATATTCAAGGCTGGAGAATTAATTAGGGGTATAAAACAGCACACCGGACTAATTAGGTAGACAGAAACGGTTTAATTAGGGAGAGAAATTTACGGAGGGAGTAATGCTTCCCAGCTGAATTAGAAGTGGAAAAATTAAGGGAGTTAACTAAAGGGTGTTTTTGAGCCCGTACCGGTTCGTGTGAACGAAAATATTCACTATTCCAAGATCAATCAGCTTTGGATATATTGTGTTTACCGCAAAAAAAAAAAGAAGCTTTGGAACTGACAAAGCATCGGCTCTCCGTAATACAAGCATGATCTGTTCTCTTCAACATTCATTTAAGGTTAGCAAAAAAGATCTGAATCGGGACACGCTTGCGCCAGAAATTTCAACAATTAACAAACTGAATGTGGATCGGAAACACCATGTAGTACAAAAATCAACAACTCGTGGTGAAGAAAAAATCCACCGTGAGCATCCATGACATCCTTGATCCACCATGAGCATGACTGTGTTGGGGGGCACACACAGTTGAGATCTTCAGAGCGGCGCTGTGAGAAGTGCGGCCCGGCGCAGTAGGATGGCCTGGAGGTGCCGGATTCCATGGTGGTCGAGGAGCGGAGAGAGGCGACCGTCGAGGCCAGAATCCTTCACTCAGTCGGTGAAGTAAATCCGGATCGAAAAAAAGATGAAACAAATTCAAATCGATAAAAAGGCCAAACTCAAATGCTACAGGCTGCCTGTGCCCACTGCCGGGGGCATCGCCACTGTCCGAACTGAGACTCGACAGATAAAAAAAATCCTACACAAAAGTTCCATTCTTCACAACATGTTCCAATCTCCAACAAAAAAATGATCTAACCTCCAGCGAAAATTCCTACACAACAGCCAACGGCGGCTCCAGGAAATTGCTGGTGGGTATTCCCACCAGCCAAAAAAAAATTCTCAAAGCAAACAAAAACAAAAGCAAACGCCTATAATTTTCACAAATCTTAGAAAAGCACAAACAAAAGCCTATATAGGCTATATTTTCAGTTGGACATTAATTTCAGTAGAACTATAACAATTATTTCAGTACAATACATAATACTAAAGTGCTTAAATCCATACAAATCGAAGTCCAACAACAAATTTCAATGGAAAGAGCAAGTACCTCTTACAATATAACTTTGCGGGCACCCTTTTGGAAGAGATTGATGACATCCTCATCGTTCACTTGATTGAATAATTCTCTCTCAACAAATGTAACCATGCAATTGTTTAAGTAATCATCACCCATCTTGTTTCTTAGCTTATTCTTCACATAATTCATGGAGGAGAATACCCTTTCAACACCGGCAGTAGCTACCGGCAAAATCAGTACCAACTTGAGAAGCTTGTAAACAATAAAGTACCGTGCATGCATATTTGTCTCCACAAGCATAACTCGAAAGCTCAACTATATTCTTCAAGTTTTTAAACCTTTCATCTCTGCGCACATGAGTAATATACATGTCTAGTTGCCATGGAATTCTTGCCAATTCATCAATTGTGAAATCAGTAGCATAAAACAGTGAAGCAAGCTTGACCAACTTATTTTGATCATAAGCGGCAAATGAGCGAACGGGAGAGAATGCTGCCATGCAAATAAGTAGTTCTGTGTTTACCTCATCAAATCTGCCATTTAGTTCTGAAATTTGCCTATCAATCACACTCACAAACATATCAACATGGAAGCGATGGTAATTATCTCGCACCATTAAAGAGATCACCTCTTCTAGGTCGACCAACAGGATAGTAACGAGCCTTCATATCAACAACTTTGATGTTGTGCTTTGTACGTAAAGATGTTACCTTAATGAGGAAATCATCCCATCCGGGATCGGACCTCAAGCCCGCCAAGTGATACTTCGTATTGTCAAGTAGTTGAATAGCATGAACAATATCTTGGTCTTTTGTTTGCAAAGCTCGCTCAAGTCATCTCGTGTATCCAAATATTTCTTGCAACAAGTGTGCCATGAAAACAAACTCAAATGACAAAATTGATGTCTCCACTGATAGAGCAGCTTGAGCCTCCGCACCATGGTACTCTTTTCCAATCTTCTTTAGGACTCTCTTTATTGCAGCATATAGAGAGAGGACACGGTTCACTGTCCTGAAGTGAGAGCCCCAACGTGTATCACATGGCCTTCCCAAACCCATTTCCTGATTTTGCCCAGTCCCTGTTTGTACTTCTTCCAAATCCAATGCATCAATCAGTTCCTCGGCTTGAGCAATCCGAAGCATCCTCATCTTTTTGCAAGACATGCCAAGAGCAGTTAACAAGTGTGCAAGCTGCTGAAAGAACCAAGTACAATCTCCACTCTCCTTAGCAACAGCTACAAGAGTTAACTGTAGTTGATGGGAAAAGCAATGCACATAATAGGCTGAAGGAGACTCATCCATAATTAGTTTTTTCAGACCATTAGCATTACCTTTCATGTTGCTAGCTCCGTCATATCCTTGCCCACGGGCCATGGCAAATGTCAAGTTGTACTCCATAAGCATTTCTTGAATTGCAGCTTTAAGTGTCAAAGAGGTAGTGTCCTCAACATGAGCAAGACCAAGTAATCTTACAACTGCCCTTCCTTTCTTATCAACATAGCGCAAGCAAACAGCCAACTGCTCATTCTGATACACATCACTAGATTCATCTGCAAGTATTGCAAACTGACCACCATCAAGTTCTTCAATGAGTAGTTTAGTAGTCTCCCGTGCACAACATTTGATCAGCTCATGTTGTATGTCATGGTGAATCATCCTGCAATTCTGTGGAGCATTGTTGAGAACCACCTTGTTAACCTCTTCAAAATTTCCTGCAAGCCAATTTAAGAGCTCAAGGAAATTTCCTTTATTTAGTGAATCTTCACTTTCATCGTGTCCTCTAAATGCCAAGCCTTGATGCAATAGAAACCTCAAACACTTGAGTGTCCATGTCAAACGCTGCAAATACAAAGCCTTGTATTGTGAGTTGCTTGAACAAAGAGATGCTCGGATTGATGCTCTTGGTGTACAGAACATATCAAATTTCTCCTGAGCTTCAGCATGAGCACTACCAACACCACCTTCATGTCTCACCAATCTACTTTTCATGTTCCAGTTCCTAAAACCATCCTTCACAAAAGAATCTCCACCGGGACATTTTGTTTTATCCTTGAACAAATAGCAAACAAAGCAGAAGGCGGCTTCCTTTTCCACACTATACTCAATCCATGGAAATTCTGCAAACCAACCATGGCAAAAGCAGCGATCTTTTCCACTCTTTACTGTGACAAAAAACTTGTGATTCTTTGGTTGGCATGGCCCCATCTCAATGTATCTCCTTCTTACTCTATCTTGGTCATTGACAGCATATCTTGATATGGGAATCCGCTTGCCAGGGTCATGTTTGAGGGCCTGCAAATCTGCATGTGTTGCTTCATCATCTTCATCAGTTGACAAATCATCTTCCACAATTGGGGTTGCGTTTCCGACGCTACTGTCCGGTTCACGTTCTTCATCTGCTGTTTGCACTAGCGCCAACTGAAGATTGTTCTCAACCTCATCATGAGAAGCACTTGATTCAACAACAATCTGATTTGGTGTGGATGTTTCATCTATCTTCTTTGCTTTCGAAGCTTTATTCCACATTGCATATATGCTGCTTCCAGCAAGCCCGAGCACCATTCTTTTTCTTCATCTACATAACAACCAAAACAATGGAAAAATTGAGATATGAACAAATGGCCTACTCTGATTTTCAATCTACTAATTTATTGCTAGTTTAGTAATCTACGGCTCTTCTAAATATCTAAAATACCAATTTGGTGCAAGTAATTTCGAATTTAGTAGACAACTATGAACATCTAAATCCTAAATCGAAATGGGGAAGAGCCAGAGGCAAGAGATGAGAGGATTCGTACCTGCGAGGCAAGGTCGCCGGTGAGGCGGTCGCGCCGTCGCGGGTCGCCGCCGGTCGCCGCCGGTCGCCCTGCCCAGCCGGCCAGCCGCCAATCGCCCTGCCCAGCCGCGTCGCTAGGGTTGGCTCTGTCCTTCCTCGTTCTTTCGGCGAAACGATACGA
Source organism: Lolium rigidum (assembly GCF_022539505.1). Classification (NCBI taxonomy): domain Eukaryota; kingdom Viridiplantae; phylum Streptophyta; class Magnoliopsida; order Poales; family Poaceae; genus Lolium; species Lolium rigidum. The sequence continues at coordinate 272,487,418 of NC_061514.1, forward strand.
TACGGAGACTGGGAGTCTGGGCACGATAGGCTGGTTCGTTCGCTGGGAGCCTGGGAGGTCGTCCTGAGCGTTTGAGGTATGGGCTTGGCACTTGGGCCTAATAAAAAAAAATTTGGGCCAAAATGTATTGGTATGCCTGGGCATACAGGGGCATACCCCTGGCGCCGCCAGTGACAACAGCGCCGTTCTACGCAATTCTTAGCTGCCCAAATTTGAAATTAGGAAAATTGTGTGGGAGACCAAATCACTTATGGCCAAGCCGTGTCCCTCTGAAAACTACAAAAGAGAAAACTGTGCCGTGGTAAAACTGTAAAACATACCCATTCGAAAACTGAAAACGAGAGGGCCGTGCAGTGAAAAAACTGTCAAAAGAAGTTTCGGTCCGCGTTGAAAAACTACAAAAAGAAGAAACCATTCGAAAACTACAAAGTTTCAGTGCTTCAACACGGTTGCTGTTTCACAAAATAATCAAAGTGGGTAGATTCAACCAGCTCAAAACTCCATCGTGGATAGCAAATCAGATCAGCTCAGTTCAAAAATCCATCGTGGATAGCAAATCAGATCAGCTCAGTTCAAAAATCCTTCATGGATATCTAATCAAATCAGCTCATCTAAAAAATCCATAAAAAAAACCCAATATCAGTATCCTTTCCAAACGGCAAGGTCGAGCTGCCGATGGAGAAGCCTATCACCACTAGCTGCCCAGTTTCAGCTCGATGAGCAAACCAACTATTTTAAGAAAGAAAAGAAACTCATTCCTGACAAGAAATACCACGTATAGATTACAGTCTTGTCATAAAAATTGGTTCCTTGAAGAAAAGAATAATCAAAGCCATGTGGCTCTCTAGTTTTCTGAAAAAGACCTCCTAGACAAATGGAACGGCATGGATAGGAGACGTGAACATGACAAAAAAAAGGTAAATGGATTGAAAATCCATACTGTGAACAGAAAAAGGAACAGAAAATCGATTGCCATTCGAAACCTGGAACAAATATCTTCATTAAGGAACGGCCATCTAAAACCAAGTCGTATCACATCGGCTCTTGACTCCTCCACACACACGAATGCAATAAAAAAACAAGATCGTAGGTTAGGATCTTGGATTTTCAACTCTGGATCTGAACATCAAATCTGGATCGAATACTGCAGACCCAAAAAAAATCCGAAAAGCAAATCAAGATCGAAAAAAGAAAGACCAGATTTAAGTCCAGGTTGTGTCCTTGGTTCCTGCCGCCTCTCTTCCCATCGCGGACAGCTGCGACTCATCTTCCCCATGGAGGTTGCAGCAGGACCTGCGGGCTCGGACAGATCGACGGTGGTTGATTCAGCGGGCGGAGGCGGCGGAGATTTCGTGGTGGCGCGGGGGAACGCCGGCGGCAGGCGCGCTCCGTGGAGGTTGGCGCCGGGGTTGGTGGTGGGGGGCATGTGACGGGGAGAGAGAGAGGCAGGTTTCGGTTGGGGATATGGCAGTGATGGAATCAGGGATTTGGGGGTGGAGTGCGTGCGGGTGGGAGTGGGTTGAGGAAGGAGTGGAAAAATTACAGGCTAACGCCGTTAATTTCATCTACGGTCTAAAATACCCTATAGAGATGATGAATGGTTGGATGGGGGTGGGTAGCTATACCCCTAGATAGCCCACTATTTTCCATATATATATATATATGGTAAAATAGTAGGGGCACCAAGGAGCCTGGGCACCAGCATCATGAACCGTTTGATCGCTTTAGAAATCACCACAAAGCATACGGGTATTTTTAACACAGAATTGGGTCCAACCCGTTTGTGTATTTTATTTGGAGAAGGTCTAGACCACATTTGATTTATTTCCTTGTTATTTTCCTTGTGTATTTTACAGGTATCTAGGTATGAATACCCTATGCATGTACCCCCAAATACTCAAGATTTTCATTACACATACCCAAGGTGTACATATCCAAGGTATACATACCTAGGTTGTCATTTCCGGTTATATTAAATTGTATGCATGTACCCCCAAATACTCAAGATTTCCATACCCAAGTTACACATACCCAAGGGGTGCATGTACCCTCAAATACTTAAGATTTTCATACCCAAGTTACACATACCCAAGATTTTAACGGGTATGCATGTACCTCCAAATACTTAGGATTTTCATACCCAAGTTACACACACCCAAGGTGTACATATCCAAGGTATACATACCTAGGTTGTCATTTTCGGGTATGTTAAATTGTATTTCCGGGTATGTACATATTTAATAAATTTCATAGGTATGTACAAATAACTTAGTTATTCATACGAATTTCATAGGAATCGCAAATCAAGGTATATCTCTGTTGTGGCTCATTGACGGTCGCCGCGGCATCATCTGTGCTAATGAGGTTAATGTATGGTGTCGGTTGCTGGGTATTGTGCGATGGGAGGTGGTAGAGTCACAACATGGAAGTGATCGGAGACCGGAAAAGTGAAATACATTATGGGTTGTCTGGAGGAAGGATAAGTTATACATAGAATCGTTGTGGGCCCATCCTGACTTAGACGCAAGAACCTTTGATCGTGTGCACAATCGATTGGAAAAAAGCCAATTTGATGTTAAATTGTATTTCTAGGTATGTACATGTTTGAGAAATGTAATGAGTATTTCATAATACCTTAGTTATCCATAGTACATCAAATTTTTAGGTATACTTAAACAAGTGATATTTTTGGGTATGTTAAATGGGTTGCGATATCTTCAAAATACATATGCCCACAGTCGATTCTAATAAGGTGCTCGCATGTAGTTCCCTGTCGGAACGGATGAGAGGGTAGGGAAGTTTTTCATCGGAGGATCCCATTGACGGAGAGGGTGGAGGACATCGCTGCACTCCAAATCAGGCCCACCAGGCAGCCACTGCCAGTCGGGCCGAGGGTGCCTCTGCTTGTCGTGGCGCCGCCTTGCCATACCGCCCTCCTTGGAGCTCCTCCTCTGCTGGCATGCGGCCACCCCCGTCCTTCCCTTGAAGGTTCGCCACTTATTTGTCTCCAGTGTTGGACACAACCCGCACCGCCTGGGCATAAGGTTTTTTGCTCGCGGCGATTTGGGTCAAGGCTCACTGATGTCTTGTCCGCTGTGACTCCCTAGCAGTCACCGTGGAGTCATCAACACCGATAAGGTTCGTGGATGCTGGAAGTTGCTGGGTATTTGGCGAGGGGCCGTGGCAGCGGCACGACATGCGGGAGATGGAAGACGGGAAATAGATTTAATTATGTCTCCGGTTGGATGTAGGAAGGAGAAGGGATAAAATAAGAATCAATGTGGGTCCCATCCTAACTCAGGCGTGTCAACGTCGTGGCCACGATCAACTGGAAAACAACCAATTTGATGTTAAATTGCATTTCCGGGTATGAACACTTCTTGATTACATATATACCTAAGATATCCAGGGTATATCTCAAAGGTATTTTTTTCACGTATCTTAAATTGCATTTCCGAGTATGTATGTATCCCAAAAAAAATCATGATTACATCAATACCTAAGTTATTGACAGGTATGTTAAATTACATTTTTAGGCGATTGTATACATGCAATATTCAGGGTATATACCTAAGTTATTTCACAGGATATTATTTCTTGGGTACGTTCATTTCCGGGTATGCACATTTCTTCTGTACCTAGATCCTACGATATTAATGGGTATGTTAAATTACATTTCTTGGGTACCTAGTCAATTGAATAACCTATATATTTTGGGTATATACCTCAGGATTTCTTCTATTTCCTCGTATGTATGAAAACAAATTTATAAATATGTACATACCCAAGATACTTCTAGGTATGTCATAACCATGAAATTACGGGTACAATACAGCCAAGAATTATCACATACGTGACAACTAGTCTTGTAACTGTCTTTATTCAAAAAAATAATCGTACACTTATTGCTGATTAAAAAAAAGACACATTCACTCGCCTACACGATATGCCTCAATTGCAAATAGTAATCCAAGTAGGACACAAATGATCATTTAATGTCTTGCATGACCGCCCATAATCATGTGTGCATGTCATTGAGAAAAAAAAAAGACAGTAGCAGATCCATATCCATTAATTTTTAGGTATGTACACACGCATGAATTTTCAAGGTATGCCATATAACAAAGAAATTACATGAATGATACTCCAAAGAAATACCACATACCTAGGATATGCATGCGTCAAATCCTCTTAGTTATAAATGAAAATAATGTTTACATTAAGTGTTGAATTTTAAAAAGTCATCTTAGCTCACGTACACTACATACCTCAATTGCAAGCATTCTACAAGGCAACAATTAAGGACCATAAATTTCTAGCGTCTAGACCCTGCATGCGTAGCGATGGGGAAAAAACTTCCGTTGACAAACCGACTAGCAGTTTCCATATCCACTAATTAGCAGTTGATTCGCAGTTTCCTAATTAATAGATGCTAACGGGTAGACCCATTAGCTTTTAGTACCACTAGCATAGCACGTATCTAAATGCAATCTGATGGTAGGGAGGTATGGAGCCTGGGCACCATGGTGCCCCAGTTGAGCTTCCTATATATATATATTGTCCTAACTATCTTGTTGTGTACGCTATTATGCAGAATGAAGAAGCGGGAAATGCGAATAAGGAACATCCATGATGTTGGGTTCATTGACCCACACATCGTTAATTCATATGTGTTAGAACACCACCCCGCCGACGTGGAGGATGACTCGTGGCGGTTTATTAGAAAACAGCAACAGAAAAGTGATATTCTATTTCCTTACCATTTTGGGTGAGTGTTTCCGTCTTGAGCACATTCTCTTTTGTTTACTCCATGCATGGTATGTGGCTAATCGATGAGTTATGCATGATCGTGCATGTATCGTGTCCGCAGGTTCCACCTGGATTCTTATGGTAATTAAAGTTCAGACCTCCTCGGCTCTCGTCCACGACTCTCCGAATATGGATCCGGCGCTTTGGGGCGACATGAGAAAAATGATGCAAAAGTAATTATTTTCATTCATTTGCGCTCTATATCGATCGGCCTATTTCGTTCATCATTTCCTAATATCAAGTAACTAATTAATAACTCTCTTGTTTATTTAATTTTCCTTGCCTCGTAGGGTTTGGAGACGGTAATGAGCGGGACCAGAAGTGTGAGAACAACATCATGAGGAATAACCTCCGGAAGACGCTTAGTCCAGAAGCTCGCTTCCGACCACTTCAAGAGGAACTAGCCTGGATGGTTGGCGAGGAAGTCATCGATCCTAGAGGACAACACTATTACGATGACGTAGAACTTTATATGCACCGGAATTTGTAACTAACTTGTTCAAAATTGTATATGGTCATCCGATATTGAATATATATTGTATATGGTCATCCGATATTGAATATATATTGTATATTCCTCTTGAATTCTTTTTGGTTCTAATTTCAAATTTGTTTGAAATTGTACATTCATATGCATGTATGTATACGATGCTAGTAGAATATGTGAAACTCCTTCAAAATTAAAACCCAAAAGAAATAAAATAATACAAATTAAAAAGAAACCAGATTTAGGGGGAGGGGGCTAAACCCTAAACCTCGCGGAGGCCTTTAGTCGCGGTTGGCCGGAAGAACCGCGACTAAAGGTCCTCCGCCCGGCGCTCGCCTGCGGCCCACGTGGACGGGCCTTTAGTCGCGGTTCGTAAGGAACCGCGACTAAAGAGGGGCCTTTAGTCGCGCTACTTTGGTCGCGGTTGCGCCACCGCGACTAATGGCAGTTGCCAACCGCGACCAAAGCCCCTTTTTCCACCAGTGATGGTTCGCATTAAGTTGCAACTTTTTAATTGATGGGGTGATGAATTTACATGTGAAATAAAGACGTTGAGAAAGTACCGGCCTAGTGTCTATTTTGAAGCCCCTTATCGAAATTGTAAAATTGACACACGAACCGACAGTAAATTCAAAAAGTAAACGTACCCATTCCATGGGGAGTACCTTTTTAGAAATGGTTCTTTAAGTGTTGACACGTTGCACTAGGAGCCACTTGCGTGTGTATGGTGGCGGCCTGGCGAGTGGTCGAGGTTGATTGAAGTCCTTCCGTTGAATCCAACGCCAAAGTAGGACCACCGTCTTCCTATGAAATGGACATATCGTCGCGGCGTAGCGTCTCTCTTCTTTTTGCAATTGCCTTGCTCACGGGCAATGGAGTTTAGCATATAACTGCAAATGCTGTGAAAAGAAGATGGGCTCATGTGTGGCCATTAGAGGAAGGCAGATAACTACTCCTTCATAAGTAGTTAGCGTGGAGTAGATCGGAGTGTGAGGTGTGACTACAGTAAAGCAAACGCGTACGCCCCCTGCATAAGGACCTTCCGTGAAACTTCAATCTCTACCACTAAGTCATCGAGGCTTTTTCTCAGCCTTTTTCTCTGCTTTATTACTATAACGGAATTGCTGGAAATCAGGAGAGTTACCTAATTAACCATTAGATCAGGTGCATCGATATTTGTGCAACCTTGCTGTTTTGCTGTTGGGCATTATTTTTCTCCACGGAAGCTACACGTTGAGTTTTTGGTCGCGGGCCGCTAGCTATTGCTTTGTTGTGGGATGTTGCGAATTATTGGATGCAATTTGATACAACATAATGAGAAGAGGAGGCCGAGAAAAACACTCGCCTCATGTCGCCCCCTTCAGGCGACCGAGGGGGCAAAACCATATACCGCCGCCGCCCCCGATCGTCCTTCTCCTCCTCCCCTCCTCGTAGCCTCCAGAGGTGCCACCGGTCGAAGGCCGCAGGGCCGGTGAAAGGGGTGACGGAGTATCGATCCTTGGCACGTGGTCCTCGGCTCCGCAACATGGTTACTTAGAGCATCTCCAGCCGTTCGACCCCCGGGCGAAAATCCGGATATAAGAAACGCCGGATTGAATGTAAAAAAGGGCGTGGGGGCAACATTTTCCCAGTCGCACCCCCGCCATTCGCCCATCAGCGGCATAGATTCAAAATAATCATCTTCCCGCTACACAAAAGAATCGCCAAAGTCCGGCGATCAGATCAGCCACATTCCGGCGATCGAAACTAGATGATTACAGGCTCATCGGCGGTCCCGTCCTGAGCAACGGCGGCTGGCGCGGCATCGGCGGCGAAGCATCGGCGTCTGGCGCGGCATCGGGCGGCGAAGCATCGGCATCGACGTCTGCAGTTGTCGAAGCAGCGGGAGTAGACGTCGAAGCGGAAGACGAAGGAGCCGACGGTGGCCGGAGGATTTCTTGGCGATGGGCATCGTACCAAGCCCTCGTCTCCTCGTCCATATTGGCGTCGTTGCCGCCGATCAGGAACGCCAGGTCGGTGTTCCTCTTCTTCGCAGCGGAGGTTTTCTTGGTCAAGGCAATCCGGACGCCCTGGTTGGCGAGCATCGCGTTCCACCGCACTCGTGCTTGTCGTCCCTCCCGGCGGCGTGTGCCCTCGTGTCGGCCCAGCACTTGTCGAAGGACGCCAGCAACCTGTGGGCTGGATGGCCGGCCTTCTTCTCGCTCTTTGAGCTTCTTCTGGCTGAGCTCGGGTCGGCCCGCCGACGCGGCAGGTGCTGGATCGTCGGGGTTGTACTGCTCGCCCTTGTTATTGGCGAGATTCTTATGCACCGCCTTCCACTTGTCGCACTCCGCGATGCGGGCGAACACGTTGAGGTACTTGAACATCTAGCCTTCGTTGTCGTCCGCGTACATGGTGAACGCCCGCCGCACCTGCAAAAACAGGCCGGCGATTCAAGATTAAACCTCGGCGATGTAGGGTCAACGGAGGAGTCACGGCGAGTGAGTATATCTTTGCTTCAAAGTCCTCGCCGGATATTTCATGTTTGTCTATCTCCTCCTGTATGCCGTGCCACTTGCTGCACGCCGCCTGGATGATCCCCCAATGGGTGCCCATTGCCTTGTCGCTGTGTTCCATCACCGTCTTGTTGAAGTATGGATCGGCGAGTTTGCGCTCGTCGAACGCCACCTGGACACGCTGCCAGTACGTGTCGTAGTTCTGATTGGCGCCAGTGATGTTCATAGACACCGTCTTCCAAGCTTCGGCGAGGCACTCCTCTTCTTTGCCCATCCATTTGATCCGCGGCTCGGCTGGCGGCGAGTTCTTCTTCCTTCTCTTCTTCTTCCACTTGGACGGCGCCTCCGTGGCTTTAGGCGCTTCCTCTTCGTCGATGTCCTGGTCGACGTACGTCTGCTCATCTTCTTCATCGACGTATTGGGTACCGTCGTTCTCATCGTGGTGATCATCCTGGTCGAGGTTGAAGTTGAAGCCGCCCCGTGACGCGATGGCTTCCGTCACCCTTGCCTCCTCTTGTGTGAAACTCGTGCTCGACGCGGCGGCCATGGAGCCCGACGTGATCATCTCGTGCATCACAGGCTCATTCGGCGGCGGCATCCCGGGGTTGGAGAAGGAGAGCGGCCCACGTCTCAGGGCAGGTCAGATGCCCTCGTACATCGCACCGTCGTACGCCGGCGGTGACGGCGTAAACCCGGCCACGCCGGCAGCGTAGGTGTCATGGAACATAGCCGTGGCCGGCGATGCCGGCGAGAAGGAAAGAGAGCCGATCATACCTTGGGTCAGCCATGGCCCGGAGAATTGGGCGATGCGCGGCTGGCCGAAGTTGATGGACATCAGCCTCGCCTGTTCCTCCGCCGCCAGCACCCACTTCGCGTTGCACTTCTTCTCCCTCTCCGCCTGACCACGAGTTTTGTTCCGCCGCCGCTCCACATCCGCCGCCCTCTCCGCGTTGGAGATGCTCGGCGGCCTCTATTTTGGCACCCGCGGCTTCCTCGCCTTCGGCGCGAGATCGGCGGCGAGCTTCTTCAGCGGCATGGTGGTGGAAGGGAAGAGGAGGAGTTTCAACTGTGGGGGAGAATGGTGGTAGCTCCTCCGAAATTCGGCAGGAAAATGGTTCTATGCGGCGCATTTTGGAGGGAAAACAAAATTAATGGAGGGATCGAACTACCAATTCTGTCACCGACAACGCGGGCCCGCTTGACGTTTCGCGCGCTTTTGTTTCGTCCGGAGTCCCCGACCGGGCCTCGGGAACCCGGGGATGGCCTGGGCTCCCCGGACGGATGAAAGGCCTAATCCGGGTGAAAACGAGGAGCCGGGGGCGCGGCTGGGCCGTTTTCGTCCATCCGGATGAAAATAGGCATCCTGGGGGCCTCGTCGGGGAGACGGCTGGAGATGCTCTTAGAGGCTAGTCGTTGTGTTCTCGGCGCCATGGCTGGGGTTGCTGCTCAATGGCTCTCTCCCACCTTGTTTTGCTGCTGAGGTCCTGGCAGTCATGGCCTCTAGGGGCGGACATGTTGCAGGTGCTGCGCTCGGTGGGGATCTTTGGATGCCTGAGCAGCGGCTCTGCGTGGTGGTGATGGCGGTACCGTCTCCTTCGTGGCGAGCGGTGGCCGTGAGTGCAGCCACGTGCCCTCAACGTGCGGGCAGCGGGGTCGCGGTGAGCGTTTGGTGCGGCGTTCGGGGATTTCCATTGGCCCGTGGCGTCAGATCTGGGGAGATCTTTATCCCTAACTGGAGAAACTTGTATCTCTCGGTCCGATCTACTATTTGTCCGGGTGGACGGTGGGGGGGTTCCGGACTGGGGGAAACCCCTGGCTGGCGGTTGCCACGATGTTGTCGAAGCCCCGGACACCGGTTCCCACCTTGGTGGCTTCGTTGAGATTCCACCCCTCCCCACGCAAGCCCCTACCCTTGGTGAAAACCCTAACCCCTACTTGGGCGCTGGCGGCGTCGCGACGTCGTCCTCCTTCTCGAAGGCGTCGTCCGGGGCTTCTTGGTGGTTTGGCAAGTTTCAATTTTTTTGCTGATGGTTATTGGCAATGCTTCATTCGCAGTGTCGAGCCAGGTTTGGAGGTTGGTTCACAAGCTCTGGTCTGGTGGTGGCTGCTGCTCTTTATCTGCTGCTCTTCTTGGTGCGCCTTCGTTCATCAGCTTATGTGTTCCTCAGAGCAGTGGTGTGGGTTAGTAGTGGTCGTGGTGTGGTATCTGGCATGGCAGCCAGTCTTGGTCTCTTCTATGAACTTTCGGTCAACTCTTATATGTAGTGTTCTTGGGGGAACCTCTCTGCCTTTCGGTGGTGTGACGCTCTTTCGATACGGGGCAAGAGGCATGGGGTCCCTTGATACGTCCCAAACGTATCTATAATTTCTTATGTTCCATGCTAGTTTTATGACAATACTCACATGTTTTATATGCACTTTATATCATATTATGGCATTTATTGGACTAACCTATTAACAAGATGCCACAGTGCCAGTTTACATTTATGTATACGTTTATTGCAGAAAAGGCCCAAAAACCAAAGTGCTCGGAAAAATCCAGAAAAATCACGAAAATTCTATTTCACCGGAAGACTCACGGAGCCAGAAGGGCCAGGCCAGAGGAGGCCCAGGGCCTCCTCACAATAGGCCGGCGTGGCCAGAGGGGTGGTCACCCCACTCTATGGTGTGGGCCCCTCGGGACTCTTCCGACTCCGCCTCTTCGCCTATAAGATGCCTCGTGACCTAAATCTTCGACACCGATTGACGAAACTCCAGAAAGACTCCAGGGACGCCGCCACCATCGCGAAACTCCATTTCGAGGGACAGAAGTCTCTGTTCCGTCACCCTGCCGGGACGGGGAATTGCCCCCGGAGTCATCTCCATCGACACCACCGCCATCTTCATCGCCATCGCTGTCTCCTATGATGAGGAGGGAGTAGTTCTCCATCGAGGCTAAGGGCTGTACCGGTAGCTATGTGGTTAAATCTCTCTCCCATGTACTTCAATACAATGATCTCATGAGCTGCCTTACATGATTGAGATCCATATGATGAGTTTGTAATCTAGATGTCGTTATGCTATTCAAGTGGATTTTACTTATGTGATCTCCGGAGACTCCTTGTCCCACGTGTGTAAAGGTGACGAGTGTGTGCACCGTGTGGGTCTCTTAGGCTATATTTCACAGAATACTTATTCACCGAGTTATGATTTGAGTTGGATGTCTCTATGAAATTGTGGTGTGTTAGTACCTCCTATGAATGCTCACAGTGACAGCGTGGGGTGTTTATTAGTACTTGGGAATACATCTTTAAGGTTTGCCTACATGATGAATTAGTGTTCGTTATCTTGCAAGAGAGTAATTCAAAATAGCATAGTGAAGTGCTTATATTTATATTCAATTATGATTGCAATGTTGAGAGTGTCCACTAGTGAAAGTATGATCCCTAGGCCTTGTTTCTAAGCATCGAAACTCCGTTTATTTACTTTTCTGTTGCATGTTTACTCGCTGCCATATTTTATTCAGATTGCTATTACTACTCATATACATCCATACCACTTGTATTTCACTATCTCTTCGCCGAACTAGTGCACCTATACATCTGACAAGTGTATTAGGTGTGTTGGGGACACAAGAGACTTCTTGTATCGTGATTGCAGGGTTGCTTGAGAGGGATATCTTTGACCTCTTCCTCCCCGAGTTCGATAAACCTTGGGTGATCCACTTAAGGGAAACTTGTTGCTTGTTCTACAAACCTCTGCTCTTGGAGGCCCAACACTGTCTACAAGAATAGAAGCACCCGTAGACATCAAGCACTTTTACGGCGCCGTTGCGGGGAGGAAAGGTAAAAGGTACTCACACTCCGGATCTCGGCTACTAAGCACTTTTCCGGCACCGTTGTAAGTACTCGAAGCTATTTCCTTTAGATCCTGCAATTGCATCTATTTGTTTCTTGTTTACACTAGTTTGGCATAATGGACAACAATGAGCTTCTTATTCTATTTCCTGATTTAAGACATGGATGGTTTGATGCGAAAATTAAAAAACCCATGGAACATATTAGTATGAACACTTTGAATACCATTGTTGCTAATGATATAGAAAGTTCTAAGCTTGGGGAAGTTGGTTCTGATGAGCATGATCTTTTTAGTCCCCCAAGCATTGAGGAGAAAATTTACTTTGATGATACTTTGCCTCCTATTTATGATGATTATAATGATAGTAGTCTTTTAGTACACTTTGTTATGGAGGATAAATTTGATTATGATTACAATATGCCTCCTATATTTGATGATGAGAATAATAATGATAGCTACTTTGTTGAATTTGCTCCCACTATTACCAATAAAATTGACTATGCTTATGGGGAGGGTAATGATACTTTTATGCATGTGAATAAATATGTTTTATGTGATACTTATATTGTTGAGTTTGCTCATGATGCTACTGGATATTATTATGAGAGAGGGAAACATGGTTATATGCATCTTAATAATATTAAGTTTCCCCTCTTTATGTTGAGAATCTTGAAGTTGCGCTTGTTTTGCTTTTCTATGCTTGTTGCATTATGCTTCATGAATTTGTTTATTTACAAGATTCCTTTTCATAGGAAGTGGGTTAGACTTAAATGTGTTTTGAATTTGCCTTTTGATGCTCTCTTTTTCTTCAACTACTATTTCTTGCGAGTGTATCATTAAAACTGCTGAGCCCATCTTAATGGCTATAAAGAAAGCACTTCTTGGGAGATAACCCATGTGTTTATTTTACTACAGCAATTTTGTTTTATATTTGAGTCATGGAAGTTGTTAATACTGTAGCGACCTCTCCTTATCTTTATTTTATTGCATTTGTTGTGCCAAGTAAAGTCTTTGATAGTAAGGTTCATACTAGATTTGGATTACTGCGCAGAAACAGATTTCTTGCTGTCACGAATTTGGGTATGATTCTCTGTAGGTAACTCAGAAAAATCTGCCAATTTACGTGCATGATCCCCAGATATGTACGCAACTTTCATTCAATTTGAGCATTTTCATCTGAACAAGTCTGGTGCCTCTACAAAATTCGTCTTTACGGACTGTTCTGTTTTGACAGATTCTGCCTTTTATTTCGCATTGCCTCTTTTGCTGTGTTGGATGGATTTCTTTGTTCCATTACCTTCCAGTAGCTTTGTGCAATGTTCAGAAGTTTTAAGAATGATTGTGTCACCTCTGAATATGTGAATTTTTGATTATGCACTAACCCTCTAATGAGTTTGTTTTGAGTTTGGTGTGGAGGAAGTTTTCAAGGGTCAAGAGAGAAGGATAATACAATATGATCAAGAAGAGTGAAAAGTCTAAGTTTGGGGATGCCCCCGTGGTTCATCCCTACATATTTTAAGAAGACTCAAGCATCTAAGCTTGGGGATGCCCAAGGCATCCCCTTCTTCATCGACAAATTATCAGGTTTCTTCTCTTGAAACTATATTTTTATTCGGTCACATCTTATGTGCTTTACTTGGAGCATCTTTATGTTCTTTTTTTTGTTTTGTTTGAATAAAATTGGATCCTAGCATTCATTGTTTGGGAGAGAGACACGCTCCGCTGTTGCATATGAACACATGTGTTCTTAGCTATACTTTTAATGTTCATGGCGAAGGTTGAAACTGCTTCGTTAATTGTTATATGGTTGGAAACAGAAAATGATGCATGTGGTAATTGGTATAATGTCTTGAATAATTTTATACTTGGCAATTGTTGTGCTCATATAGATCATGTTTAAGATCTTGCATCATGTACATTGCACCTATTAATGAAGAACTACATAGAGCTTGTTAAAATTTGGTTTGCATGATTAGTTTCTCTAGAGTCTAGATATTTTCTGGTTAAGGTGTTTGAACAACAAGGAGACAATGTAAAGTCTTATAATGCTTACAATATGTTCATATGTGAGTCTTGCTGCACCGTTTTATACTTGAGTTTGTTTCAAACAACCTTGCTAGCCTAGCCTTGTATTGAGAGGAATTCTTCTCATGCATCCAAATCCTTGAGCCAATAACCATGCCATTTGTGTCCACCATACCTACCTACTACATGGTATTTCCCCGCAATTCCAAAGTAAATTACTTGAGTGCTACCTTTAAAAATTCTATCCTTTGTCTTTACAATATATAGCTCATGGGAAAATAGCCTTAAAAACTATTGTGGTGAAGAATATGTACTTATGTGTCTTATTTCTTAATAAGTTGCTTGTTGAGCGGTAACCATGTTTCTGGGGACGCCATCAACTATTACACCTTTGTTGAATATCATGTGAGTTGCTATGCATGTTCGTCTTGTCTGAAGTAATGGCGATTTTCATGATCAAATGGTTTGAGTATGCATACTGTTAGAGAAGAACATTCGGCCGCTAACTAAAGCCATGATTCATGGTGGAAGTTTCAGTTTGGACAATTAATCCTCAATCTCTTATGAGAATATTAACTGTTGTTGAATGCTTATGCATTAAAGAGGAGTCCATTATCTGTTGTCTATGTTGTCCCGATATGGATGTGTAAGTTGAGAATAATCAAAAGCGAGAAATCCAATGCGAGCTTTCTCCTTAGACCTTTGTACAGGCGGCATAGAGGTACCCCTTTGTGACACTTGGTTAAAACATATGCTATGCAATGATAATCCATGTTAATCCAAGCTAATTAGGACAAGGTGCGAGCACTATTGGTATACTATGCATGAGGCTTGCAACTTATAGGATATCTTATACATAACACATATGCTTTATTACTACCATTGACAAAATTGCTTCTATGTTTTCAAAATGAAAAGCTCTAGCACAAATATAGTAATCAATGCTTCCCTCTGCGAAGGGCCTATCTTCTACTTTATGTTGAGTCAGTTTACCTACTTCTTTCTATCTTAGAAGCAAACACTTGTGTGAACTGTGTGCATTGATTCTTACATGTTTACTTATTGCACTTGTTATACTACTTTGTGTTGACAATTATCCATGAGATATACATGTTACAAGTTGAAAGCAACCGCTGAAACTTATATCTTCCTTTGTGTTGCTTCAATGCTTTTACTTTGAATTTATTGCTTTATGAGTAACTCTTATGCAAGTCTTATTGATGCTTGTCTTGAAAGTACTATTCATGAAAAGTCTTTGCTATATGATTCAATTGTTTACTCATTATCTTTGCCATTGCTTCGAATCGCTGCATTCATCTCATATGCTTTACAATAGTAATGATCAAGATTATGATAGCATGTCACTTCAGAAATTATCTTGGTTATCGTTTACCTAATCGAGGGCGAGTAGGAACTAAGCTTGGGGATGCTTGATACGTCCCAAACGTATCTATAATTTCTTATGTTGCATGCTAGTTTTATGAAAATACTCACATGTTTTATATGCACTTTATATCATATTATGGCATTTATTGGACTAACCTATGAACAAGATGCCACAGTGCCAGTTTCTGTTTATTATGTCTGTTTATTGCAGTAAAAGGCCCAAAAACCAAAGTGCTCGGAAAAATCCGGAAAAATCACGAAAATTCTATTTCACCTGGAAGACTCACGGAGCCGGAAGGGCCGGGCCGGAGGAGGCCCAGGGCCTCCTCACAATAGGCCGGCGCGGCCAGAGGGGTGGTCACCCCACTCTATGGTGTGGGCCCCTCGGGACTCTTCCGACTCCGCCTCTTCGCCTATAAGATGCCTCGTGACCTAAATCTTCGACACCGATTGATGACACTCCAGAAAGACTCCAGGGACGCCGCCACCATCGCGAAACTCCATTTCGGGGGACAGAAGTCTCTGTTCCGGCACCCTGCCGGGACGGGGAATTGCCCCCGGAGTCATCTCCATCGACACCACCTCCATTTTCATCGCCATCGCTGTCTCCTATGATGAGGAGGGAGTAGTTCTCCATCGAGGCTAAGGGCTGTACCGGTAGCTATGTGGTTAAATCTCTCTTCCATGTACTTCAATACAATGATCTCATGAGCTGCCTTACATGATTGAGATCCATATGATGAGTTTGTAATCTAGATGTCGTTATGCTATTCAAGTGGATTTTACTTATGTGATCTCCGGAGACTCCTTGTCCCACGTGTGTAAAGGTGACGAGTGTGTGCACCGTGTGGGTCTCTTAGGCTATATTTCACAGAATACTTATTCACCGAGTTATGATTTGAGTTGGATGTCTCTATGAAATTGTGGTGTGTTAGTACCTCATATGAATGCTCACAGTGACAGCGTGGGGTGTTTATTAGTACTTGGGAATACATCTTTAAGGTTTTCCTACATGATGAATTAGTGTTCGTTATCTTGCAAGAGAGTAATTCAGAATAGCATAGTGAAGTGCTTATATTTATATTCAATTATGATTGCAATGTTGAGAGTGTCCACTAGTGAAAGTATGATCCCTAGGCCTTGTTTCTAAGCATCGAAACTCCGTTTATTTACTGTTCTGTTGCATGTTTACTCGCTGCCATATTTTATTCAGATTGCTATTACTGCTCATATACATCCATACCACTTGTATTTCACTATCTCTTCGCCGAACTAGTGCACTTATACATCTGACAAGTGTATTAGGTGTGTTGGGGACACAAGAGACTTCTTGTATCGTGATTGCAGGGTTGCTTGAGAGGGATATCTTTGACCTCTTCCTCCCTGAGTTCGATAAACCTTGGGTGATCCACTTAAGGGAAACTTGATGCTGTTCTACAAACCTCTGCTCTTGGAGGCCCAACACTGTCTACAAGAATAGAAGCACCCGTAGACATCATCCCTCTTTAGAGTCAGAGACTGTGAGCTGGTCTCCATTCGTTCATGTGGTAGCGATACAAGCAGTATTTTTGTGGATGATGCTCCCTACTGTCTCTACTTCTCCTGGTGGCGAGGGAGCTCCTCGACAATGCTCACCATGAGGGGTTTAGGATTGACAGAATCATGCAGGTTAACACGAGACATCGGATACCAAATGAACAGGGAGCAAGATTTACCCAGGTTCGGGGCCCTCGATGAGGTAAAACCCTTACTCATGCTTGTCTGATGTTGATTTATCGAGTAAAATAGGTTACAATGGGGCATCCAATAGACTACTATGGTGAACTCGCCGGGAGGCCAGGTTTTTAGGGTTGGTGTATGCTAGATTGTTTTGGTTACGTAGGTGTGTCCCTCGACAGGCCCTCTCCTGGCCTTTATATAGGAGGCCAGGTCCCGAGAGTCCTTTCCGAACTTGGTTAGGTTACATCAAGATCTAATCTATCCTTTATTTTATCGATGTCTTCTTGCCTTGTTCATCAAGAATCTGTCTTTTTGTAAGTCCTCTCTATTGTATCCGACGTATGGGCCCACCTTGGATCATGGAAATCCTCATGGGCCCCTTGTTGGGCCAAAGGAGGTATACCAATGTCGAGTCCCCAAAGGGTAATGCCCACATCACCTTGTGTCGGTGTTCGGGAAGACGATGGCCCCGACGTCTCAAGCGAAGCTTCTAGTTTTTATCCTTTGTTTGCTTGTTTCTCTGTGTGTCATTGTTAGCTGTGTATGCTTTGTAAGCACTCTATATCCTCTTGTTTCGTGGAATTATTAAGCTAGATTTAGGCCTTATTGAAAGACCAAATTCCAAACCCCGGATTTTGTGTGTTTGATGACAACACTTGAACAATCTCACCGTGTGCTATGAGTATCCTTGTTAGATTTGCAAGTGCACAGTGACCTCGCTGGACACGTCAAGATCGGAGGACTGAAGCGTAGTTTATAGGTTTTCTGGTTTTGTGTGTGTATCGCGAGGTGACATGGTTGGACAGGAAAAGAGGAGAAAACAATTTTTGTCAGGCCGGTACTACCGGTACCAGTCGCGGTAGTACCGCTACCTCTACTGGTACCGCCCCATGGTACCGCTCTGGTGTTCTGCGCTGGAATTGACCCACAGAACAAGTTACGGTACCTTTACGGTACCTCGAGCGGTAGTACCGCCCAAGGTACCGCTTAAGTACCGTAACGGAAGTTACGGCCATACCGCTCTGGTACCGCTTCGGTACTGCTTGGGATCCAGTAAGCTCTGGAGACCATTGCGGTACCTCGAGCGGTAGTACCGCTATGTGTCCACGTGTATAAGTTCTGTGGGATTTCGAATCCAGAGCGGTAGTACCGCTTCCCAAAGCGGTAATACCGCTTAGGCAAAAACTGGAGATAACGGTTGGATTTGGGAGGGGCTATTTAAAGGGCCCTTCTTCCCCAACACGATTTTATCTCTTCTCTCTCTCTCTCCTCCGTTGTTGCTGAGCATAAACCTTGAGGATCTCCCCAACCATCCAACCAATCTTGCCCAAATTTTGAGGAGTGGTGGAGGAGACCCCGATCTATAGTTCTACCAAGAGAGATTTCACCAATTCGTGCTAGTCCTTAGTGGATCTTGGAGATAGGGTTCCTATGGTGGGATCTTGGAAGAAGTGCTCCTATGGAGGCTAGCTTGGAGTTGTGCTAGCCCCATAGGTTGTTGGGAGCCTCCTAGTGTTGTGGAGCTCGCCCCAACCTTGTGAAGGAACCACCGCCTCGACCGGTGCCTTAGTGGAGAAAAGGGAGCCCCTTTGTGGAGCTCTCTTGAGGAAGAAGGTGAGGCCTTCCTTCGTGGTGTGGCCGTCTAGTCTCTTGTGTGAGACTAGCACCTCCTCAACGCAAACGTACTCCCTCTTGTGGGAGGAACTGCGGGAAACAAATCCTCGCCTCGATTCCGCCCCCTCCAGTTGTCCCGCTCCTTACTCTTACTATCATGCTTGTTCCTTTACTTGTTGCACTTGCCTAGGATCATACTAGGATCATCTCCATCTCTAAAGCAATCACCTTTACCTTCCGCTTTGCTAAAAACTGAAAAAGACATAAAAATTGTGTAGCGCCCATTCACCCCCCTCTTGTTCGCTACGATCCATTCAATTGGTACCAGAGCAAGGTTTTCTTGCTCGGGCTTTACCGCCTAAGAAATAGCCAAACAAGACAAGGTTGTGAATGGGTCTCCTTCCCTTGTGCCACCCGCTCCATCATCTACCATCGATAGCACAACGGCTACGTTGGATGACCTCAAGAAATTGGAGTCATCCATCGTTAACCAAATGAAGGCAATGATGATGGAGTTGGTTGCACAAAAGCCAACCCCTATCGTAGATCCTAAGGCAAGTGTCGAGGATCCCCCACCAAAAGCTAATCAATTTCCTCTTGTTGATTTTGTCGCGCAATCGACAAAAGATCCACAAAAGGAAGGGCTTGGGGAGACCGCCACTTCAACAAAGGGGAAGGATGAGACACCGGTTGCGGAACGTCTAGGGGGTAACCATGCGGTGCCACCACCAAGTGATTACACCATAAACGTTCCAATACCTATGCCACATATCTTGTCACATGGTTCACCACCATTACTTGAATCAAATGGCTTTGAGAATTGGAAATTCTTGATGAAATCTCATGTGCGCAGCGCGTCTACCGAGCTTTGGCGCATCATCGAGGAAGGCTACTCACCACGAGACCCAAGGAACTTGACTAGGAGAGAAGTGGTGGATGACCAACTCAATGCTACCGCCATCAACATGATCCACATGGCCGTCACGCCCAAGGATCGCGCTCATATCCGCTCACTCAAGACCGCCAAGGAAGCATGGGATAAACTCAACAAGCTCTTCCTCGGAAATGAAAGCATCCCAAGCTCTCGTTTTGATGAAGTGAATAACATGGCCGACAACTTCGTCATGAATGAAGGAGAGACCCCCGAAGAAATGTATCGGCGCCTCATCGCTCTCGCCGTACAAATGCAAAATCTTGGATCAACGTTTGTGGATGATGTAGGATAACGTTGCATAGAAAACAAAAATTTTCCTACCGCGAACACGCAATCCAAGCCAAGATGCAATCTAGAAGACGGTAGCAACGAGGGGGTATCGAGTCTCACCCTTGAAGAGATTCCAAAGCCTACAAGATGAGGCTCTTGTTGCTGCGGTAGACGTTCACTTGCCGCTTGCAAAAGCGTGTAGAAGATCTTGATCACGATCGCTTCCGGCGCCACGAACGGGCAGCACCTCCGTACTCGGTCACACGTTCGGTTGTTGATGAAGACGACGTCCACCTCCCCGTTCCAGCGGGCAGCGGAAGAGGTAGCTCCTCTTGAATCCGACAGCACGACGGCGTGGTGTCGGTGGTGGTAGAGAAATCCGGTGGAGCTTCGCTTAAGCGTGCGGGATATGGTGGAGGAGAGAGACCGCTAGGGTTTGGGGAGAGGGGTGCCGGCTAGGGCACCCTTGAGGGGTGCGGCCATGGTGGTGGCTTGATTGGCCGGCCAGCCCCTCTCTCCCCTTCTTTATATAGGTGGAGGCCCCAAGGTTTAGGTCAAAGAGTCCGAATAAGACCCCAACAAAACCTTCCAAGTATCCAAACCTAGGGGGAGTGGGACTCCCCCTTTTCCTTGGTGGGGTGGCCGGCCACCATGGTGGGGAGTCCACTTTGGGACTCCTCCTCCCTTAGGTTGGCCGGCCAAGGTGGGTGGAGTCCCTCTGGGACTCCACCTTCCATCCATTTTTCTTCCGGACTTTTCTAGAACCTTCTAGAACCTTCTAGAACCTTCCGTAGAACCTTCCGGATCATTTTAATTCACATAAAATGACATCCTATATATGAATCTTATTCTCCGGACCATTCCGGAACTCCTTGTGATGTCCGGGATCTCATCCGGGACTCCGAACAAATATTCGAACTCCATTCCATATTCAAGTACTACCATTTCAACATCCAACTTTAAGTGTGTCACCCTACGGTTCGTGAACTATGCGGACATGGTTGAGTACTCACTCCGACCAATAACCAATAGCGGGATCCGGAGATCCATAATGGCTCCCACATATTCAACGATGACTTTAGTGATCGAATGAACCATTCACATACGATACCAATTCCCTTTGTCACGCGATATTTTACTTGTCCGAGGTTTGATCTTCGGTATCACTCTATACCTTGTTCAACCTCGTCTCCTGACAAGTACTCTTTACTCGTACCATGGTATGTGGTCTCTTATGAACTTATTCATATGCTTGCAAGACATTAGACGACATTCCACCGAGAGGGCCTAGAGTATATCTATCCGTCATCGGGATGGACAAATCCCACTGTTGATCCATATGCCTCAACTCATACTTTCCGGATACTTAATCCCACCTTTATAACCACCCATTTACGCAGTGGCGTTTGATGTAATCAAAGTAACTTTCCGGTGTAAGTGATTTACATGATCTCATGGTCATAAGGACTAGGTAACTATGTATCGAAAGCTTATAGCAAATAACTCAATGACGTGATCTTATGCTATGCTTAATTGGGTGTGTCCATTACATCATTCATACAATGATATAACCTTGTTATTAATAACATCCAATGTTCATGATTATGAAACTAATCATCCATTAATCAACAAGCTAGTTTAAGAGGCATACTAGGGACTTCTTTGTTGTCTACATATCACACATGTACTAATGTTTCGGTTAATACAATTATAGCATGATATATAAACATTTATCATAAACACAAAGATATAAATAATAACCACTTTATTATTGCCTCTAGGGCATATCTCCTTCAGATGACCATTGGATCAAGCGCAAGTTCTACAACGCTCTCCTCCCTTATGAGGAAGTGAAGTTGACGGCCATCCGCCAAAACGCCTCCTTCCGTGCTATGACATCCGATGAAGTCCTTAGCGAAGTCATCGCTTTGGACATTTCCAAGAAGAATGCGGAGGATCTTATTGCTCGCGCCCACAACACCCGCAAGCCCAACCTCGCATTGAAGATGAAGGTACATGAGGCTAGTGAAAGCGATGAGGATCCTATTGAGTGGGGTCCGGATGATCTCAAGACCAACTATCATGAGCACATGGCTCTCGTCGCCAAGAAATTTTGGGAGGGAAACAAGTCCCGAAGCACAAGACCAAGAAGATCACGTGATTCTCCAAGAAGCTTCTCCAAGAGCCCAAGGGAGAGGCAAAGGGGGATAACATGCTACAATTGCGGCGACAAGAGTCATTTTGTTGCGGATTGTATCTATGAGAAAAAGAGAAGATAATGGTGGAAGGCTTGCCCGCAAGGAGAAGTTCAAGTCACTCTCCAAAGGATTCTTCAAGTTCTCCTCCAAGCCCGATGACGACAAGGTCTCCTCCACCAAGAAGCCAAGAGCCTTTATCATTCGTGAAGAGTACTCCTCCGATGAAGATGGAGAGCATGAGGACAAGTCCTCCAACAAGGAAGGGGAGGGAGTGGCCTCCATCGCCATTACCACTCCCTCTATCTCCCTCTTCGACTCTCCTAATGAGAACCTCGGCACCAACAACGCCCGTAGCCTCATGGCAAAGGTATCCTCGGAGGTAGAATCCCCTTCCAAACTCACACCCCTATCTAATGATTTATCTATTGATGATGCCACTAGTCTCACCATTAAGCGTGAGATTGTGGGTTTGGATTCTTTTCTCACTAACATGCAAGGGGATACCAAGACTCATGTTGGCGCTCTCTTGGCCCAACTTGGTGCGGCTCAAGACCTTATAGAGGAGAAGGAGAGGTTTGAAAGGGAGGCGGCAAATGAGATTGCCTCTCTCAATCAAGCACTTGAGGAAGAACAAAACTTGCGCATGTCTCTTGAAGCGAGTGTGATCACCCTTGAAGATTCTAACGATGCCATCATCTCTCAACTCACCAAGGACCGAGATCATGCTCTTGGATTGGTGGGTGAGCTCAAGAAAGAGATGATTTCCCTTAAGGAAGCCAATAAGAAGAAAGATGAGGAAGACCCCAACTCTTGTCATGATGAGCTTGTTGATCAAATTTCTTCCTTGAAGAGGCACAACGCTCTACTCTTGGAAGTCAATGCTCTTCAAGAAGCCTTGGATGAGTATTACCGCTTGTGCAAGGAGAAGACATCATGTTGCAACCATGAAGAAGAAATCGCTACCCTTGAGAATGCCAAGGCCAAGCTTTTGAGTCTGAGTGGCATGCAAGAAGAGTCCCTAGTGGAATGCCTCCGTATGAGCAAAGAGAAAGTCACTTGTTGTGATCATGAGGAAGAAATAGCCTCTTTGAGGAGGAGTGAAGCTAAGCTCATGGAGGTCAATTCCATGCAAGAAGAAGCTTTGAAGGAGTACTTGATGCGCGTAGATGACACGTCCATTGGGAACCCCAAGAGGAAGGTGTGATGCGCACAGCAGCAAGTTTTCCCTCACTAAGAAACCAAGGTTTAATCGAACCAGTAGGAGTCAAGAAGCACGTTGAAGGTTGATGGCGGCGGGATGTAGTGCGGCGCAACACCAGGGATTCCGGCGCCAACGTGGAACCCGCACAACACAACCAAAGTACTTTGCCCCAACGAAACAGGTGAGGTTGTCAATCTCACCGGCTTGCTGTAACAAAGGATTAGATGTATAGTGTGGATGATGATTGTTTGCGAGAAGACAGTAGAACAAGTATTGCAGTAGATTGTATTCGATGTAAAAGAATGGACCGGGGTCCACGAGTTCACTAGAGGTGTCTCTCCCATAAGATAAATAGCATGTTGGGTGAACAAATTACAGTTGGGCAATTGACAAATAGAGAGGGCATGACCATGCACATACATGATATGATGAGTATAGTAAGATTTAATTGGGCATTACGACAAAGTACATAGACCGCTATCCAGCATGCATCTATGTCTAAAAAGTCCACCTTCAGGTTATCATCCGAACCCCTTCCAGTATTAAGTTGCAAACAACGAGACAATTGCATTAAGTATGGTGCGTAATGTAATCAATAACTACATCCTCGGACATAGCATCAATGTTTTATCCCTAGTGGCAACAGCACATCCACAACCTTAGAACTTTACGTCACTCGTCCCGGATTTAATGGAGGCATGAACCCACTATCGAGCATAAATACTCCCTCTTGGAGTTAAGAGTAAAAACTTGGCCAGAGCCTCTACTAATAACGGAGAGCATGCAAGATCATAAACAACACATAGGTAATAGATTGATAATCAACATAACATAATATTCTCTATCCATCGGATCCCAACAAACTCAACATATAGCATTACAGATAGATGATCTTGATCATGTTAGGCAGCTCACAAGATCCGACAATGAAGCACATAAGGAGAAGACGGCCATCTAGCTACTGCTATGGACCCATAGTCCAGGGGTGAACTACTCACTCATCACTCCGGAGGAGACCATGGCTGTGAAGAGTCCTCCGGGAGATGATTCCCCTCTCCGGCAGGGTGCCGGAGGCGATCTCCTGAATCCACCGAGATGGGATTGGCGGCGGCGTATCTGGAAGGTTTTCCGTATCGTGGCTCTCGGTACTGGGGGTTTCGTGACGAAGACTATATGTAGGCGGAAGGGCCGAGTCGGGAGAGCCACGGGGGCCCCACACGCTAGGGCCGCGCGAGCCCCCCTTGGGCCGCGCCGCCCTAGTGTGGCGGCGCCCCGTGGCCCCACTTCGTCTTCTCTTCGGTCTTCTGGAAGCTTCGTGGCAAAATAGGCCCCTGGCCGTTGATTTCGTCCAATTCCGAGAATATTTCCTTACTAGGATTTCTGAAACCAAAAACAGCGAGAAAACAACAACCGGCTCTTCGGCATCTCGTTAATAGGTTAGTTCCGGAAAATGCATAAATATGACATAAAGTATGCATAAAACATGTAGATATCATCAATAATGTGGCATGGAACATAAGAAATTATCGATACGTCGGAGACGTATCAGCATCCCCAAGCTTAGTTCCTGCTCGTCCCGAGCAGGTAAACGATAACAAAGATAATTTCTGGAGTGACATGCCATCATAACCTTGATCATACTATTGTAAGCATATGTAATGAATGCAGCGATCAAAACAATGGTAATGACATGAGTAAACAAATGAATCATAAAGCAAAGACTTTTAGTGAATAGTACTTTGAAGACAAGCATCAATAAGTCTTGCATAAGAGTTAACTCATAAAGCAATAAATCAAAGTAAAGGTATTGAAGCAACACAAAGGAATATTTAAGTTTCAGCGGTTGCTTTCAACTTATAACATGTATATCTCATGGATATTGTCAATGTAAAGTAATATAACAAGTGCAATATGCAAGTATGTAGGAATCAATGCACAGTTTACACAAGTGTTTGCTTCTTGAGGTGGAGAGAGACAGGTGAACTGACTCAACAATAAAAGTAAAAGAAATGCCCTTCGCAGAGGGAAGCATTGATTGCTATATTTGTGCTAGAGCTTTGGTTTTGAAAACAAGAAACAATTTTGTCAACGGTAGTAATAAAGCATATGTGTTATGTAAACTAGTCGTCAACCCGTGCCATCTGCACGGGCTAGCTATTTTGAAAAACTCGTGCTGATTAGTTTTGTTCGAAAAATCGTAACTCTAAGAAATAATCAAGAAACTCAATATAATCCACATATCATTTTTATATTTATTTTTTCAAAAGTATTAGTCACTCCTTATCATAGATTACATCGTTGACTTTTATAATTATGGAATTCATATGCTGTAAGCATGAACTTAACCCTTCCTTATAAAACCATTATTATTTGTAAAGGTGACATAGTATTTGTATTACTTCAGAAGGACTATGTAAGTAATATAAATATGTGTCCATGATAAAATATGCTACTAATGAGATTTTGCAGGTTTGGTCTACACGCTCATATTTAGTAATATACGTGTAAATGTTTTTATTTTCTTATGTACTGATCAAACTTAATTGGCATCTACTCCATGGAATGATGAATAATATGAGACAAAAAGTTGTAGTTGTAAAATGGTATATGAAGATTTTCCAAGACAGAAAAGACTGGAATTAGGTGTACTAAAAATAGAGCTACCATATTTTATCCATTATTAATTTGTAGTACTTCCTCTATTTATATAAGGATGTCGCAGATTTGTGTAAATGTAGATATATCTATACACTAAAGAGTGTCTAGATAAATCCAAATTTAGATAAACTTACGATATCTCTTTACAGATAGAGGTACTACATAACATCATGCACATGATTTTACTTGGAAATTAGCAGATTAAATATATAATATTACAGTTGTTGTATTTTCTGTCGGAAATAATGGAGATAGATTGAGCTGGGGCCTGAACCAAAACAGCATATATATGTCGATCCTGGACTATGATGTTTTCAGTTAAAATTTATTTTTTATCATATATGTCTCATCAAGTTCAAGGGAGAAAAGCAACATAGATAAAATTTGATGCGCAGATCGGTGCTTAATGAACAGCTGGTTACTCTCCGTGCTTCATTGTACACTCGAGTCATATATTTGTGCTAAGTCATCAGTTGACGATTGTGTATTGATAATAATATTCACCTGCCGATGAATAAAAAAGGGGTTTAAATCAGGGATTCCTCATATCACCAAACTATTGTGTCGCATACCATCAAAAAATAGGCAGAATTAACCTAACCTAGTTACTGCTCTGAAAAATTACTTGAGTAGTCAGCCTCAACGGCAACATGTGCGGTGCTCTTGTCAATCTGGACTAATACCCGATTTTGGAGAAGGTCCATAGCGATGATACCTCCCAGTAGGCTTGCATGCCATTTAATGATTGGATTAGGACAGAGAAAATTAAGACGTACATGATCAATAGGCACTGCTCGAGCAACTCACCGATTTCTTTAACCGGAAATAGGAGACCTCATTATGTGCTCCAGACATGCGACAGTAGCTTGTAGAAGACCACCGTCCATCGCGGCTGATGATGTCTTAGATGGCGGAAATATTCGCGGCTAGCTGCGGCCGCCAAGATAGATGACCTGCGTAATATGGTTGAGACTACGGGGAGGAAAGAGAGCCTGCATCTCTAGCAGATCGATCTCGTCCTGCGAGACCAGAAAGGAGACGATTCGTTAGAGATGTATTTTAGTGAGGAGAACGAAGGAGATAAGTCACATGCGTGGGACAGTAGAAACGCGACATCCGACGACTTAAGATTAATTAGCAGTTGATCTAACGGATAAAATTGTATAGCCTCTAGGATTAACGTGGTGGTTTAATGGGAGTCTCCAATTAGTAAATATAAGATTATATCTTACAGGTTGCAAGCCTCATGCATAGTATACTAATAGTGCCCGCACCTAGTCCTAATTAGCTTGGATTACCGGGATTATCATCGCAATACACATGTTTTAACCAAGTGTCACAAAGGGGTACCTCTATGCCGCCTGTACAAAGGTCTAAGGAGAAAGCTCGCATTGGATTTCTCGCTTTTGATTATTCTCAACTTAGACATCCATACCGGGACAACATAGATAACAGATAATGGACTCCTCTTTAATGCATAAGCATTTAGCAACAATTAATGTTCTCATATGAGATTGAGGATATATGTCCAAAACTGAAACTTCCACCATGATTAATGGCTTTAGTTAGCGGCCCAATGTTCTTCTCTAACATTATGCATGCTCTAACCATTAAATGAGTGGTAAATCTCCCTTACTTCAGACAAGACGGACATGCATAGCAACTCACATGATATTCAACAAAGAGTAGTTGATGGCGTCCCCAGGAACATGGTTATCGCACAACAAGCAACTTAATAAGAGATAAAGTGCATAAGTACATATTCAATACCACAATAGTTTTTAGGCTATTTGTCCCATGAGCTATGTATTGCAAAGGTAAAGAATGGAAATTTTAAAGGTAGCACTCAGGCAATTTACTTTGGAATGGCGGAGAAATACCATGTAGTAGGTAGGTATGGTGGACACAAATGGCATAGTGGTTGGCTCAAGGATTTTGGATGCATGAGAAGTATTCCCTCTCGATACAAGGTTTAGGCTAGCAAGGTTATTTGAAACAAACACAAGGATGAACCGGTGCAGCAAAACTCACATAAAAGACACATTGTAAACATTATAAGACTCTACACCGTCTTCCTTGTTGTTCAAACCAATACTAGAAATTATCTAGACCTTAGAGAGACCAATTATGCAAACCAAATTTTAGCAAGCTCTATGTATTTCTTCATTAATGGGTGCAAAGTATATGATGCAAGAGCTTAAACATGAGCACAACAATTGCCAAGTATCAAATTATTCAAGACATTTTAGAATTACTACATGTAGCATTTCCCGATTCCAACCATATAACAATTTAACGAAGAAGATTCAACCTTCGCCATGAATACTATGAGTAAAGCCTAAGGACATTTTTGTCCATATGAAACAGCGGAGCGTGTCTCTCTCCCACACAATGAATGCTAGGATCCGTTTTATTCAAACAAAAACAAAAACAAACCGACGCTCCAAGCAAAGCACATAAGATGTGATGGAATAAAAATATAGTTTCAGGGGAGGAACCTGATAATGTTGTCGATGAAGAAGGGGATGCCTTGGGCATCCCCAAGCTTAGACGCTTGAGTCTTCTTAAAATATGCAGGGGTGAACCACCGGGGCATCCCCAAGCTTAGAGCTTTCACTCTCCTTGATCATATTGTATCATCCTCCTCTCTTGATCCTTGAAAACTTCCTCCACACCAAACTCAAAACAACTCATTAGAGGGTTAGTGCACAATCAAAATTTACATGTTCAGAGGTGATATAATCATTCTTAACACTTCTGGACATTGCACAAAGCTACTGAAAGTCAATGGAATAGAAAAATCCATCAAGCATATCAAAACAGGCAATGCGAAATAAAAGGCAGAATCTGTCAAAACAGAACAGTTCGTAAAGATGAATTTTATTGAGACACCAGACTTGCTCAGATGAAAATGCTAAAATTGAATGAAAGTTGCGTACATATCTGAGGATCACTCACGTAAATTGGCATAATTTTCTAAGTTACCTACAGAGAATTAGGCCCAGATTCGTGACGAGCAAAGAAATCTGTTTTCGCGCAGTAATCCAAATCTAGTGTGAACCTTACTATCAAAGACTTTACTTGGCACAACAATGCACAAAACTAAGATAAGGAGAGGTTGCTACAGTAGTAACAACTTCCAAGACTCAAATATAAAATAAAAGTACTGTAATAAAAACATGGGTTGTCTCCCATAAGCGCTTTTCTTTAACGTCTTTCAGCTAGGCGCAGAAAGTGTATATCAAATGTTATCAAGAGACGAAGTATCAACATCATAATTTGTTCTAATAATAGAATCAAAAGGTAACTTAATTATCTTTCTAGGGAAGTGTTCCATACCTTTCTTTAGAGGAAATTGATATTTAATATTACCTTCCTTCATATCAATGATAGCTCCAACAGTTCGAAGAAAAGGTCTTCCCAATATAATGGGACAAGATGCATTGCATTCAATATCCAAGACAACAAAATCAATGGAGACAAGGTTATTGTTAACGGTAATACGAACATTATCAACTCTCCCCAAAGGTTTCTTTGTAGAATGATCTGCAAGATTAACATCCAAATAACAATGTTTCAATGGTGGCAAGTCAAGCATATTATAGATTTTCTTAGGCATAACGGAAATACTTGCACCAAGATCACATAAAGCATTACAATCAAAGTCATTGACCTTCATCTTAATGATGGGCTCCCAACCATCCTCTAGCTTCCTAGGAATAGAAGCTTCACGTTCTAGTTTCTCTTCTCTAGCTTTTATGAGAGCATTTGTAATATGTTTTGTGAAAGCCAAGTTTATAGCACTAGCATTAGGACTCTCAGCAAGTTTTTGTAAGAACTTTATAAATTCAGAGATGTGGCAATCACCAAAATCCAAACCATTATAATCTAAAGCAATGGGATCATCATCCCCAATGTTGGAAATTTTTTTAGCAGTTTTATCACAGGCAGTTTCAGCAGTTTTAGCAGTTTCCGGCAGTTTTGCAAGATTTGCATTAGAAGTGGAAACATTGACAACACCAATTCTTTTACCATTATTAGTAGGAGGTGCAGCAACATGTGGAGCATTAGCATTGCTAGTGGTGGTAATAGTCCAAATTTTAGCTATATTATCTTCTTTAGCATTTTCTTCTTTCTCCCACCTAGCACGCAATTCGGCCATCAATCTTATATTCTCATTAGTTCTAACTTGGATGGAATTTTCTGTAGTAACAATTTTATTATTATGATTTTCATTAGGCATAACTTTCGATTTCAAAAGATCAATATCAGCAGCAAGACTATCGACTTTAGAAGCAAGTATATCAATTTTCCCAAGCTTTTCTTCAACAGATTTGTTAAAAGCAGTTTGTGTACTATTAAATTCTTTAAGCATAGCTTCAAGTCCAGGGGGTGTGTTCCTATTATTGTTGTAAGAATTCCCATAAGAATTACCATAACCGTTACCATTATTATAAGGATATGGCCTATAGTTGTTACTAGAATTGTTCCGATAAGCATTGTTGTTAAAATTATTATTTTTAATGAAGTTTACATCAACATGTTCTTCTTGGGCAACCAATGAAGCTAACGGAACATTATTAGGATCAACATTAGTCCTATCATTCACAAGCATAGACATAATAGCATCAATCTTATCACTCAAGGAAGAGGTTTCTTCGACGTAATTTACCTTCTTACCTTGTGGAGCTCTTTCCGTGTGCCATTCAGAGTAATTTGTCATCATATCATCAAGAAGCTTTGTTGCTTCACCAAGAGTGATGGACATAAAGGTACCTCCAGCAGCTGAATCCAATAGGTTCCGCGAAGAAAAGTTCAATCCTGCATAAAAGGTTTGGATGATCATCCAAGTAGTCAGTCCATGGGTTGGGCAATTCTTTACCAAAGATTCCATTCTCTCCCATGCTTGAGCAACATGTTCATTATCTAATTGCTTGAAATTCATTATGCTACTTCTCAAAGATATAATTTTAGCGGGAGGATAATATCTACCAATAAAAGCATCCTTGCATTTGGTCCATGAATCAATACTATTCTTAGGCAGAGATAGCAACCAATCTTTAGCTCTTCCTCTTAATGAGAAAGGAAACAATTTTAATTTTATAATGTCACCATCTACATCTTTATACTTTTGCATTTCACACAATTCAACAAAATTATTGAGATGGGCAGCAGCATCATCAGAACTAACACCAGAAAATTGCTCTTTCATAACAAGATTCAGTAAAGCAGGTTTAATTTCAAAGAATTCTGCTGTAGTAGCAGGTGGAGCAATAGGTGTGCATAAGAAATCATTATTATTTGTGGTTGTGAAGTCACACAACTTAGTATTTTCAGGAGTACCCATTTTAGCAGTAGTAAATAAAGCAAACTAGATAAAATAAATGCAAGTAACTAATTTTTTTGTGTTTTTGATATAGAGTGCAAGACAGTAAATAAAGCTAGCAACTATTTTTTTTGTGTTTTGATATAATGCAGCAAACAAGAAAGTAAATAAAATAAAGCAAGACAAAAACAAAGTAAAGAGATTGGATTGTGGAGACTCCCCTTGCAGCGTGTCTTGATCTCCCCGGCAACGGCGCCAGAAAACAGTCTTGATGCGCGTAGATGACACGTCCGTTGGGAACCCCAAGAGGAAGGTGTGATGCACACAGCAGCAAGTTTCCCTCAGTAAGAAACCAAGGTTTAATCGAACCAATAGGAGTCAAGAAGCACGTTGAAGGTTGATGGCGGCGGGATGTAGTGCGGCGCAACACCAGGGATTCCGGCGCCAACGTGGAACCCGCACAACACAACCAAAGTACTTTGCCCCAACGAAACAGTGAGGTTGTCAATCTCACCGGCTTGCTGTAACAAAGGATTAGATGTATAGTGTGGATGATGATTGTTTGCAGAAAACAGTAGAACAAGTATTGCAGTAGATTGTATTCGATGTAAAAGAATGGACCGGGGTCCACAGTTCACTAGAGGTGTCTCTCCCATAAGATAAATAGCATGTTGGGTGAACAAATTACAGTTGGGCAATTGACAAATAGAGAGGGCATGACCATGCACATACATGATATGATGAGTATAGTGAGATTTAATTAGGCATTACGACAAAGTACATAGACCTCTATCCAGCATGCATCTATGCCTAAAAAGTCCACCTTCAGGTTATCATCCGAACCCCTTCCAGTATTAAGTTGCAAACAACGAGACAATTGCATTAAGTATGGTGCGTAATGTAATCAATAACTACATCCTCGGACATAGCATCAATGTTTTATCCCTAGTGGCAACAACACATCCACAACCTTAGAACTTTCTCGTCACTTGTCCCAGCATTTAATGGAGGCATGAACCCACTATCGAGCATAAATACTCCCTCTTGGAGTTAAGAGTAAAAACTTGGCCAGAGCCTCTACTAATAACGGAGAGCATGCAAGATCATAAACAACACATAGGTAATAGATTGATAATCAACATAACATAATATTCTCTATCCATCGGATCCCAACAAACTCAACATATAGCATTACAGATAGATGATCTTGATCATGTTAGGCAGCTCACAAGATCCGACAATGAAGCACATAAGGAAAAGACGACCATCTAGCTACTGCTATGGACCCATAGTCCAGGGGTGAACTACTCACTCATCACTCCGGAGGCGACCATGGCGGTGAAGAGTCCTCCCGGGAGATGATTCCCCTCTCCGGCAGGGTGCCGGAGGCGATCTCCTGAATCCCCCGAGATGGGATTGGCGGCGGCGTCTCTGGAAGGTTTTCCGTATCGTGGCTCTCGGTACTGGGGGTTTCGCGACGAAGACTATATGTAGGCGGAAGGGCGGAGTCGGGAGAGTCACGGGGGCCCCACACGCTAGGGCCGCGCGGGCCCCCCTTGGGCCGCACCGCCCTAGTGTGGCGGCGCCCCGTGGCCCCACTTCGTCTTCTCTTCGGTCTTCTGGAAGCTTCGTGGCGAAATAGGCCCCTGGGCGTTGATTTCGTCCAATTCCGAGAATATTTCCTTACTAGGATTTCTGAAACCAAAAACAGCTAGAAACAGAACCGGCTCTTCGGCATCTCGTTAATAGTTTAGTGCCGGAAAATGCATAAATATGACATAAACTATGCATAAAACATGTAGATATCATCAATAATGTGGCATGGAACATAAGAAATTATCGATACGTCGGAGACGTATCAGTACTATCCATTGAGCAAGGATCGTGCATGT
>NC_061514.1:272520368-272539505 GCF_022539505.1 Lolium rigidum
CCCATTCACCCCCCCCCTCTTGTTCGCTACGATCCATTCACTTATGTTTAGAGAAAAGTAGTGAGAGGAACCTTTTTACAAAGTACTTCCTTCGTTTCATATTAGTTGTCGCAGATATATATATTAAAATAGGGAACAAGCTTCTCCTAAAAGCACCTTTTCATAATGCATCAATAAACTACAAAGTTCATCTATGCATTTTACATGCATCAGGGCCACCTCGCGGGATTCCAGTCCAATCAGTAACCTAGGTGCGCTTGTCAGCCTCTTGGCCCAGCTCTTCCTCCGTGAGAACCCCTTATCCTAGAACTAGATCTCAAGAAGTTTTGCACCGAGCCCCCTACATCATATGAAAGCAACTTGGGATCCAGTCCTTGTGGGAAACGTTCCGTCCAGGCGTAGTATTTTCTAAAAAAGAAAACCTCTATATATTCTAATTGTGTTTTAAACTAAAATCTGAAAAAATAGAATTTGGTTTCAAACTCAAAATATTCCAAATTTTTGAACACTAACTCGAAATAAAATGAGTTATATATTAAATATGATCAGAAAAATGCAAGGAATCTGAATATGGCATCCATATAAATTTATGCATCTTGGATCATGTCATGCCGTGACAGTTTGTGCATATCACCTAATAGCAACATGCGGAGTATTCAGGATTACCGGCTAAGGTTCCTACTCCGTTTAAATTTGATGTAGCTCACCCATGGCATGTCAATGACATGCTAATCAACATTTAATTTTCCAGATACAAAAATAACATGAAAAATATACTATGTGTCGGGATTCTGATTCTTCTTAAGTTGGATTAGTTGCATTGCATTATTGTTGACATTTTTTGACACAACTACAGTAGGGAAGACCCCTATTGTGTCATTTTTATTTATAAAAAGGTGGATAATCACATAGTGGAGACCTAGAGCTAGTCCTCTAGTTGGCTCATATGGTATCAATCCAAGCTCTCATGCTTTCTTTGAGACTAGGTCTAGCTCTATGCATTGTTAAACTAAAAAGGATTTAAATGTAATGATACAACATTGCATATTTGTTAATTTATCATTGAAGATGTAATTACTCTGATCCCATATGCTCCAACATCCAAGTAGCATTATCTAGGCAAAAAATAGTGTCATGGGAGGCAACATGTCTTCCATATATTCAAAATAAGTGTAGGGGTGCCAAAATTTATCTTGTAAATGATGTAGCTGTAGATGAGGACTGTTCCATATCATATTCCATAAGTCATTGTCTTCCGAGGGAGTGAGTGAATAGAACTCTTCTTGTAGATCATGTAGCTCTAGATGAGCAATTATAGATAATGGAAGATGGAACATGTCATATATTAGTATATGCAGACTCCATAGCATTTTCCATTGAAATTTTCCATTCTTGGCAAAGGAATATAAATGAGGGTAATCCTGTCATGTGATAGATTCATGCCATTGGTCTTTCCACAATTGAATAGATTCACTATCCTTCACTGTGCAAGAAGTTTTTTATCTGAATGTCTCCACTAGGGATAAACTGTATTTTCACCAAAAGGAACCTTTTGGTGATATAGCACGGGGAGAAGATTGACATGTTGCAAACGTATCTATAATTTTTGATGATCCATGTTTGTTTTATACCAATTACTATATGTTTTGTTTACACTTCGTTGCACTTTTATACATTTTCCGGCACTAACCTATTGAAAAGATGCCACAGTGCGAGTTTCTTGTTTTCTGCTGTTTTGTATTTCAGAAAAGTTGTACTGGAAATATTCTCGGAATTGGACGAAACAAAAGCGGAAGATCTTATTTTTCCGTAACGAAGACAAAGTCCAGAGGGGGGACGAAGAGGCACCCCAGGGTGGCCAGACCAGGCCTAGGCGTGGCCCGGAGCCCCGGCCGCGCCTAAGGGTGGTCCGTTGCCCCTGGCCTCCACCGACCTCGATCTTCCGCCTATAAATGCCTCCCGACGCAAAAACCCTAAATCAATAAGCCTCCATCCATGAAAAGTTATGTACCTCCGCCGCCTCCAAAGACAAGATCCAAGGGACAGAAGTCTCTGTTCCGGCACCCTGCCGGGACGGGGAATTGCCCCCAGAGCCATCTCCATCAACTCCACCGCCATCTTCATCGCTGTTGTTGACTCCTATGATGACGTGTGTGTAGTTCTTCCCCAAGGCTGAGGGCTTTACCGGTAGCTATGTGGGATATCTATCTCTCCATGTATGATCTTTATGTGATCATGAGCTTTGCAATCTAGTTGAATAAGTAGATTTTATTCTTCAACTATTGTGCTACTCAAGTGATTCTATTATGTGATCTCCGGGGACACCTTGTCCAACGGTGTGAAGGTGAGAGTGTGCACCCCGTGTTTGTTTCTTATGCTTAATTTATAGAAATACTTATGAATTGTGGTGACTAGTTAGTACCATCTTTGTATGCTCAAAGTGACAGCGTGGGGTGTCCATAGATTGGAAATGCGAACTTTAAGGAATCCTTATGCAGACCTATGCAATGAATTTGTGTTTATTATCAAACCGAAGAGTGGTTCAGAGTAGCATAGTGAAGTGATAATATCTATGTATTCAATTATGGTATCATTGTTGAGAGTGTCCACTAGTAAAAGTATGATCCCTAGGCTTTGTTTCCAAGCATTGAAACACCGTTTGCAACCAATTCTGCTACATATTTGCTTGCTGCCATTTTTATTTCAGATTGCAATTACTACTTACAATCATCCATATTACTTGTATTTCACTATCTCTTCGCCGAACTAGAGCACCTATACACTTGACAAGTGTATTGGGTGTGTTGGGGACACAAGAGACTTCTTATATCGTAATTGCAGGGTTGCTTGAGAGGGATATCTTTGACCTCTACCTCCCTGAGTTTGATAAACCTTGGGTGATCCACTTCAGGGAAACTTGATGCTGTTCTACAAACCGCTGCACTTGGAGGCCCAACACTGTCTACAAGAATAGAAGCGTGTGTAGACATCAAAGATCTATCATTATAGTGTGCCTTCCATATGATATTGACCGAGGGAATGTCTTGGTGACTATAGAATTTGAAGAGATTTTTTTATCAGCAGTGCTTTGTTTTGCATTCTCAAGTTTAACACACCTAGTCCACCTTCTATTCCCAATTAGACGAACATTTACCATGTTTGTTTCTATCCCTGGTAATTGTGCTCCAATTTTTTCAAATGGACCAAAATTTTAATTGGTACCTTGATAGATCACATAGCATACATTGGCATGGCTGAAATAACAGAGTTCAATAGTGTCAATCTAACAGTATAAGATATAAGCGTTGAGATACCAAATAATCTTCTATCTAATCTAGAGACCAGAGGTATTAAGTCTGCAAATGAATATCTAGTTGTGCCCAGTGGTAGGCCTAGATATGTAAAGGGCAACCTTTCAATCTTACATCCAAAACTGAAAGTCAGATACTCAGGATGGATGTTATCAACATTTATAGGTGCAAGAGTGATCTGATGATATTTGACTTGGAGTCCAGTGGAATTGCTAAACTCAATAAGGATGTTCATAAGTATTGGAGTTCATTTACATCAGGAGGCATTATCATAAGGGTGTCATCTGCATACTCGATAATTGGATATTTTTGTCCATAGTCATTGCAAAATTGGTAGACTCACATGGCTTTGTTGACATGCATCATTCATTATAGCTTTAAGGAGATCTAATGTATTCAAACAAAAAGATGGAACATAGGATCACCTTGGCTCACACCTCTTCTACATATAATTTTTTCCCGTGGAACACCATTTAGGAGAACTGATGTGGAGGCTGAGTGAAGAATTTTATCAATAAGTGAGATCCATTTGGGTCCAAAACCTTTACCTTTTAGCATAGAATAATGGCATTATAATCCACTTTGTCAAAAGCATTTTCAAAAGAATGATGGGCTTCTTGGATTTATGACATATGTCAAGATATTCAAAGGTGTACCCCAAACAATCTTGGATAGTTTTTCCTTTGATGAAACCATATTGATTCTAGTGAACAATTGGAATAATTTCCTTTTGCATCCTATTAGCCATCAATTTTTTCATGAATTTGGATAGAAGAATCCCCAAAGAGATGGGCGTAAAATCATTCATAGTCTCAGAGTTTGCTGTTTTGGGAATCGGTGTAATGTGTGTAGTGTTGAAACTTTCAAGACATATATTGCCAGAGTAGAAATCATTGACCAGGTTGACAAAATCATTTTTAACAATTGGCTAGTATTTCTTGAGATATAGTCTGTTGAATCCATCAAGTCCTGGTGCCCTATAAGAAGGCATTTCTTTGATTACATTTTCAATCTCTTCAGTACTAGATGGTTCATCACAATGAGGAATATTATGTGTCTGTACAATATTTTCAAGATTGGAAGACATGTGACAATTATCATATATACCCAATTTGTTCTTGTAAGATTCCAATATAATTGTTGCCTTGTGATAATGGTTCTATGAAACAGTACCATCATTAGATTTGATATATGCGACCAGGTTTCTTCTGAAGTTCTTTGTGGCAATTGCACGGAATTTTTTTTTGTATTCTCATCACCCAATGTTGCCCAACTAAGCCATACTCCTCCAATAAATTCTATTTTCATCTAATAATTTTCTAGTGTGGCTATGTTGTATTTTCTTGAAATTCTTCTAAATGGTAGACATGTTTCCTTGTTCCTCAAGGCCATCCAATAATGCCAGGATATAGAGGCAGTTGGAGATTATTTTTATTAAACTTGAGTGATTCTTTCTCCATCTCTTAAGGCCGGCTCTCAGACATTTGAATATACCAATTAGAATTTGAGCAGAATTTTGCTTTATAGGAGCACTCATCCAATAAGTGTTGACAGGATCACTAAAACCTTCAAACTCCATCCACTAATCTTGAAACCTTAAAAGACTAGTCTTGGAATATCAGTACCAATTTGTATATGAATAGGTTGGTCAGAGCCCAGTCTAGATACAGGGTATGCTATTGTATTGGGAAATTCATTTGTCCATTCTGCCGATGTGAAAACTGATACGTCTCAAACGTATTTATAACTTTTGATGCTCCATGCTTGTTTTACACCAATTTCTACATATTTTGTCTACACTTCGTGGCACTTTTATGCATTTTCCGGCACTAACCTATTGACAAGATGTCACAGTGCCAGTTCCCTATTTTCTGTTGTTTTGTATTTCAGAAAAGTTGTACAGGAAATATTCTCGGAATTGGATGAAACAAAAGCCGAGGTCGCTATTTTACCGAAATGAAGATGGAGTCCAGAGGAGATACGAAGGGGGGCCAGGGGCCAGCCAAACCATGCCTAGGCGCGGCCTGGCCTTGGCCCATGCCAAGGGGTGGTGTGGGAGCACCTAGCGCCTACCAACATCGCCCTTCCGCCTATAAATTCCCTTCGACGAGAAAACCCTAAAACATCCAGCCTCCTTCCACCAAAAGTTCCGTCGCCGCCATCATCGTCCAGACGAGTTTCGGGGGTCAGAAGTTCCTGTTCCGGCACCCTGCCGGGACGGGGATTGACCCCCGGAGCCATCTTCATCGACTCCACCGCCTCCACTCTAACTCCATGATGTTTCGTGAGTAGTCCCCCCTGGACTACTGGTACTCGGCTGTAGCTAGTTGGTATTCTCTCTCATGTACTTCAATACAATGATCTCATGAGCTGCGTTACATGATTGAGATCCATATGATGTAATCGGTGTTGTGTTTGTTGGGATCCGATAATTTGTGGATTTGTGATCAGATTTTTCATCATATTATCATACTACTATTATTGAAGATCTTACATGCTCTCCGGTACTTGTAGTTACCTTGGTCAAGTAGTTGCATGTATCTCCAAGTGGGAGTATTTATGCTCGATAATGGGTTCATGTCTTTAGTTTTCTGTAAGAGTGACAATAACTTCTAAGATTGTAGATGTGTTGTTGCTACTAGGGAGAAAACAACAATGTTTTATCCAAGGATAATTCTATTGTTTAGTTTACACACATTGCTTATGCGATAATCTGTTGCTTGCAACTTAATACTAGAAGCGGTTTGGACGATAACCGGAAGGTGGATTATTAGTCATAGACGCAGTTGGATTACGGTCTATGTATTATGTTGTAATGCCCAATTAAATACTACAGTAACATTTATCTTATCATTGTCATGCCCTGTCAATTATCAATTGTCCAACTGTAATTTGTTCACCCAACACATGTTATTTGGACAGTTACCACTAGTGTAGATAGCTGGGAACCCCGGTCCTTCTGTCATCATTATTGCTCTACAGTCAACTATGCACTGTAATATTTTCTGGTGCCATCTCCTCTGTACTAGTGCTGCTGTGTTACTATTGTCATTGCTCTCATATTACTGCTGCTTTCACATCACGCATGCTACTAGTGCTTTTCCAGGTGCAACTGAATTGACAACTTCGCTGTTAAGTCTTATAAGTATTATTTACCTCCCCTTGTGTCGAATCAATAAATTTGGGTTTTACTTCCGTCGAAGACTGTTGCGATCCCCTATACTTGTGGGTCATCAAAACCCAATGAAGCATTTCCATAAGTGGATTGTCCTGCATATTTCTCCATGTGTATGCTCCGCCATTTAGTGGAATCTCTTCCGGATCATCTTCTTGTATGATCTTGAACAATAGCATACTATTAGTATCACCTTCAGCTCTGTTCCTATCATTTTGATCTCTAATAAGATTAAAATCCCCCATGATAATCCAGATATTGCATCATAGCTGAGTCAATATTGGCAAGCCAGGTAATAAACTCGTGTGTGTTCTCATGCTAGATGGTCCATAAATGTCGGTGAGGAGCCAATTTTTACCGGTTGTCTTGCAAGTAAACTCAGTGGTAATTTGATAGCTGCTTTGGCTGACAACATGGACTTCAGATAAATTTCCATTCCATATAGTGATAATGCCTCCAGAGATTCCAATAGAAGGAGTGAAAAACAAAGTTGTTGAGCCTTTGAGAACATATTTTTTTTAATATAGGCATGATCAAATATTTCTCTCTTTGTTTCTTGTAAACAGACAATGTTATGGTAACTCTCTTCAGTTATTTGCCTAATGTCATCCAATCTTTCATGGGAATAAACCCCTCTAATGTTCCAATTCAATATATTCCAACATCTATTCATGGAAACCTTGCTTGTTTTGTTTATGGTTGTTGGTGACATAATTAGCCAACAAAATGTGCCTAGTATTGACTGTCATATCATCTAGACTATCACATGCAATAATTATTTTTTACACGGTCATGCATATCATATGTTGGGCATGCTTATTCTTCTCCAGAGTCAGGGCCGGCCCTAGGGGGGGGGCGGGAGGGGCGGCCGCCCCGGGCCCCCGGACCCAAGGGGGCCCCAAGTCCCAGCTAGGCAGCTAGACATGTTTTCTGCTGCGGCGGCGGCGCCATGAGAGCTCGTCGGAGGAGAATTTATCTGTACTGATACAACTAAGACGAAGCGTTACTGACGAAGCCTCCAGTGAAAGATCTTGGGCCCCTTTTCGTTTTCGTTAGATGGGCCTTAGTCTTTTGATTAGCCTTTTACATTTTACCCTTTAGATCGCTGGGGCCACAATGGCTAGACCATGGCTGGAGCCAGTCCAGCAACATATTCAACGCATCTTCCTGCCCAATAAAAAGCTGATTCATATTCCTTTCTATCGTTCATTTGGCAAAGCTAAAATTTATGATACTTTATGTAAAATTAATTTGGTACAAATACAATAGTAAAAAAAATACTGGTATAATTTCATAGGTACATATATAAATTATTATTGTTACGATCATAGGCCCCGGATCAATGAAGGGTAAAGTTGCTGATTTGATTTTTTTCTCCGTTCGACATAAGTAAAATCAACAACGTATCAGCTTTGGTATGTCAAAAATATCCAGAATGAAGTCAAAATTGCGCTTATCGGAGCAATCGAGTTTTTCACTGTTGCTTTTCCATGTGCCGATCTGCACAACTTCAGCTCCATTCTCAATGGAGCCAAACCTAGGTATAAGATTCCGAAATAGTTTTGCGAAGGGTTCAGGCAAAAAATAGTTTCGTCCAAGGCTCAGATTTATCAAAAAAAGCACCAACCAGTCCTATTATCTAAAATTTATGCATCAAGCGGTGAAAAATAATTAGTCAAGCGACACATAGATATTTATCGATAATTTAAACCGATATCTATGAATTTATCCATCATACGGTGAAAATAATTTATTATGATCTAATAAATATTTTAAGGGCCCTAATTTTCATTTCGCCCCGGGCCCTCGAAAGCTTAGGACCGGCCCTGTCCAGAGTAGCAAGATCTGCATCCGTTGTGTGTGACATCATTTGCTTCTTCCGGATAGAAGTGGTGATGTGAGAAACAACAAGTTTCCAGATAGTTCTTCTGCAATTCTCACGGGAGATCTCTCTTCCCTTCACCTATTTTACATTTCATCTCTCGATGTTTATTGCTATCCGTATGTGGCGATTATTTTTGATTCACAACTCCTATTTCGCTTGTTTACCCTAATAAGCATTGTTTCCTTTCCATTACCTATCACCTCTTGTTTGTTTGTTTGTTTGTTTGGCAAGCCTTGCGAGTCGTAGCGCTTTCTTAGAGCTCTATTTTTTTTATCTCGGTAGGTTATCGGGATATAATAGGAGGTTGTTACATATTTCATGCACGGATAATGTTGTTGGACTTAAACATGATATAAGTTGTTACAACTAAAATTTGATGTGGGATAATAACTTAATAAGTTATATCGGTGGGCGTTGTGCAAGCATCCGATCTTTGCCTTGCTTGTGTCCCCAAGACCTTAGTTCATATTATCTATTCCAGAATGAGCGCTCTACCCGTACGTGGGGGTGTGGCACGTACTACCTTTCCTCCACTCTGTTAGTGGGAGCCACAACCTTGATTTTATTTTCTCATATGCATGATTAACATTCAAGTGTTCGTATTATGTGTTCAAGTACATCTTGCGCGACTCCTTATCCTTGGTTCCAGCCGGTTGTTAACGCCCGCCTTGGAAGCCGTTGCAAACTTTTGGGTCCTTTTTGGAGTCTCAATTGGAGTCCATCATGAGTAACTTGGTTGGGTGGCTCCCATTAAACTTGCTTATAGCACCAGGAATGGTCTTGTTGTGAGACTCTGTCCTAATTAAGTGGGGTTGATCTGTGTATGGTTACATTTGGTAACCCCTGCAGGGTGTAAATCTTAGATATGGATGACTCAGAGAACGTAAACAACTTACAACTTTATATTGTTGCTAACAATTTCCTAAAAACCTGCATAGTAATATAACATTACTGCAACCAATATCTAATACAATTTGTCAACCGTGGAGTGCCCTTACATTGGTTGTTCGCTATGAGCGAAGAGGAGTTATGCGTTTGTCTAGAATATGGTTGTGCAGTGTCTAGCTGTTACCTTTATGTTATGTCTTATATTGTCTG
Source organism: Lolium rigidum (assembly GCF_022539505.1). Lineage (NCBI taxonomy): Eukaryota > Viridiplantae > Streptophyta > Magnoliopsida > Poales > Poaceae > Lolium > Lolium rigidum. The sequence goes on from NC_061514.1 coordinate 272,529,838, forward strand.
AGTAGACGGATGTTGTAGCGTGTTTCTATTTGTTTGTAGTGCAAGTTTTGCTGCTGCTAAGTCCACCATATAGCCCGACAAGCACAACCTAGTTCTAGTCTCGTTGAGTACGTGCAATGGATTACGTTCATCGGTACTCACTGCTTTCTCTCTCTTATTTTTGCAACCATTGACCCGATTCTTTTGGACTAGTATGAGATCGACGATGTTAGCAAGGCTACCATTCCGTCTTGGCATGGGCAGGGTTATGGACGTCATTGGTTATCCTCAGAACTCTTAGTTCAATTTGTACTCTTGTTCATACTTAGATGTATTTGGCTATATGTATGATTTGGATCTTTGTGTTGAATATTTGTATTCTTGACTCGTTGGGGTTGTTGTTTTAATATATGTTCCTTGTGTTATCCATCGTGAACTTGTAGTGACGTAACTAGTTGTGATTGATTCCACCAGCATCGTGCATAAATTTTGACATGCACGGGGTGTTGGTGGACGTCTCTAAATCGATATTACGAGGGTTCTAGCGAGAATGACTCAAAGTACCGGTCTTAGGGCCTAAGACAAGGCACGGGCATTCATCTAGTTGTAGATAGTACACCACTTCAACCAAGTCTACATATGAAAAAGTATAGATATATTTACACATGGAATGAAGGTCGCCAAAATATATATCAGCATGCAATCGTCTTCTTTTATGTTCCACTTATATTACTAAACAGTAATCGTATATGTTTCTGCAATCTCATTGGGGACACTCACATGTTCCTACATCAAAGGTATTGGCTAAGACATTGGGTAACATGTTAAGTTGTTAGTGGATATCTCTCTCTCTCTCTCTCTCTCTCTCATAGCCATGCTCGAAGTTTCTATGGACACAAAAAATTCCCACATTTATCATCAATGGAAGACTTCGATCCTATTACACCTCACGTGGCCTGCTAGAAGAATACCGTAGCCCATATGATTGTGCGTGCACGGGCCGCCATCTTCTACATGGGATGTGATCTTACGACTGTTTCATTATCATAGGAGACCGCGCTCTCCACGCACCCGTGCACGTGTGTCGTACGAGACCTTCCTCAACACGCAAACACGCAGCGAGATAAAAAAGGAAGCGACCAAACGGACAGCCTCGACCACGATCGCCCAAGATCGGACGTGTGCCGCCGATCCGTTCTACGCGGCGAGGACTATGCCCACGGTGAGCTGCGCCATCGTGCCATGAAGCAAGGATGGGGAAACACAATGTTCCAGTAATCCGGTGAGACAGCTGCAGGGAGGCCAACTGCGACGCTGCTGTGCGCGCTCCGCGCGTCACCGGTTCCTGCCGCCCGCTACATGGGAAGTAAGTACAATAGATACACGATCGAGGCCAGTTCTGAGCACTTCCGAACCCTGAGAAACGACTTCGCGGGGTCGTCCAGAGTCCACGAGTTGCTTCGGAAGTTTCATTGCGATGCAGCCAAAGGTGATCCTCTCATGCATAGATCAGGTGACATGCACCTTTTGCATGTCACCTGGTGACATGCGGCCTAAATCCACATTTAAATATTGCGAAAAAATCTAAAAAAAATCATGCATGTTCACAACACATATTAAGATAACCCCTAAAAATTTCAGATCAAAATTCGAAACACACATCGAGAAACAAAAAAGAGAAATCTGCCATGAATAGTTCCCGAATTCAAATCTGAGTTTATCTGTAGACTATTCACATCTGAATTTCTCTTTTTTGTTTCTTGATGTATGTTTCGAATTTTGATATGAAATTTTTAGGGGTCGCGTTAATATTTGTTGTGAACATGCATGATTTTTTTCAAATTTTTTCACAATATTTAAATGTGGATTTAGGCCGCATGTCACCAGGTGACATGCAAAAGGTGCATGTCACCTGATCTCCCTCCGCAAGCAAGCTAGATCAGATGGCAAGGGGTTTTCAACTTTTCATCCGTAGGTAGCCCAAGTAGATGGAGGTAGGGGTCCCGGCGGTGAGGATGGAGGGAGGAGATCGAGGGCCGAGCATCTGATTGCTAGAGCGCGCGTGTTTGGCTACCAATTGCTACCTGTATGTCTGCTTCTTTTTTGGTCTGGGAACGAGAGTCCGCTCTTTGTTGTCTGTGTTTCGCAGTTGCTGAAATTGCTATTGATGTGGATTCCTAGCAGGTACACGAGTTGCTGCTCTAAATATGTTATGCAGTAGAGTCAACTATTTGTCTGAGAACGGCAGCGGATGAGAGTTTGACAGAGTAATCAGAGCATCCTAGATTAATCAAATCTTCGGTGGTTTATTATAATACTTGGAACGGCCATGCCCCCTACCCATGCACATGCCTACAATGCTTTTCAGTTCTCAGCTGTGCTGACTGTTGATTCATGTTGCGTGGAGTCTGTCGTGCTGTGTAATAGCGCGAGATGGTGTGCATACTACCAGGTCTTATAGAGGATCAAAATACAGTCTAGCTCCAGCATTTGTTTTCTTCAATAATTACAGCCAGTCTTATACCAACCAGTTAGATGCAGGCTATTAAAAATGATACGGAGAAGTTCTTTCAATATTATAACCTAAGCATATGTTGTGTGATCAAACTAGGAAAGATTGTACAGAATGTTTAAAATTGAGATGCTTCTGTTTTACTATATATAGCGTATTACTGAACACATGAAACACAGTGGAACAGAAATCTGGTTCTTTTTAGCAAAGAATTCAAAGTTTTAGAATGAGATAAGTATGCCCGACACAAAGTCTTCGGGAACCTCTGTGCACTCTGAGAAAATTTGGAAATCATACATCAAGAATTTTGAAATAAAGTCTATCTTTTCGGAAATTCTCATTATAGCTTGGGCTACATGGAGCCCTTTATTTTTCAAATTTTGGAAACATGATTTTAAAGTTTTAAAATTATTTAAAAAATTCTAGACATAGATAATGATGTACTCTACCAACACATAAAATCTCAACTCAAAATAGCTTTATACTCTTGGCTTAGAAAAAAAAAAATCAGAGAGATTTGGTAGATTAAATTGTTTCCTACATCTACAATGTTTGATTTTGAATATTTTAAAACTTCAAATCACCTATTTTTGAACCGTTAAAAAATAAAGCTCCATGTAGCTCATGACCCAAACATCTGCACTCCTTTCTAGCATATTTTGGTATACTCTTAACTCTTATAGAGTTTTCAGTTCACTGGCGTTCTACTGACCATGAAAAATACCTATTATGTTGCCAAGAAATTAGTTATCATGTGCTGATGAAGTATTTAAACAATTAATGCAAACTTTCATTGCAACACAAGTTCTTTGTTTCTTTTAGTAGTTCGCAGCAACGCGCGGGCATTCAACTAGTCTATATATCTATATCTATACCTACTAATAAAGTAAGTAAGGTTTCTCCCCATTATTTTCGTCCGTTTTTGAATTGCCCATAATTTTCGGTCTAAATTACGGCCAATGCCACCGCCAAAGTGAATAGCGCGCGTGGTTCGTTTCAATGATCCATCGCTGGTTGATTCGATTCCCCTACTCGGTTCGGTCGGTCTCCTTCCTGGAGTCGCGTGGCCCATCGGCCCAACAACAGTTCATATTGCCAGCCTACGGTTGAGCGCTGGAAGCTTAAAGCTTTTACGTGAGCCCACGTAGGAATGCTCGCGCTCATATATACTCCGATCTAGGAGCTCGATCAGCAGAAATCAATCAAATTTTGTTAGGGTTTCTTCATCTCGGTGGGCGCCGTTGGCACGCTCTGGCCTTCCCGCATATGCTGATGCCTTCGTTGGAGATGGCCATCACGAAGCGTCTCTTGCCGGCAGATTTGGCGCCATAAGAGGCATCATCATCGACGCTGACGACGGCCCGAACCCACCCGTCCGGCTACCTCGCGCAGCGCGTTGGTGTGGAGGTGCGTCCGGCGTGCGCTCCAGTCCGGAACCCACAACGCCCCCAGCAGCTGCGGGCTGCGGCCATCTACTTGGCCATCCACACAAAAGTATCTTTGCATCTCACGCCTGGCGCCAGACGAGGCGCAATTCGGCTAAAAGCCTGTTCGTGACCTCCGGATGTTGCTACATCCGGCGCGACGCCGCTGCGATCGACGGCAGCATAAGCGTCTCTCACAGCATCGACACCCCATCCGGGCCTTCACGAGTGAATTCCTGCTTAATGTCTGTTCAGTGCTGCAAGATGAAGTAGGCGCAGGTGAGGAACGAGAGGTTCGTCCCTGCCGGTGCCACGGCGAGCAGTGTGGTGGCTTAATCTCCTTCTGCCTCTATATCTAAACTGAATTGTTATTGCGATCTACGTATGTAAAATCTGCTGCTTTTGGTTGGATTGTGTGCCCTGCATACTTTGTAGGTGGATAATCTGAAGGCACTTTGGGCGGACTTACCGTCCCTGTTGCCCGGACGGCTGCCCGGGCTTCTCTTCCCCGCGTCTCTGTAACGAAGTTGCCAGCACAGTGTAAAGATTGACTCGATCGTGTGGTTTGCCCGGGCTACTCCAGCAACGAGAGAAAATATTGGGCCAGGATTGCTCTAAATGCCAGTCCAGCCTTTGTATTGGCCCATTGGTCATGTTGCTCCACGCCATGCCCAAACGGCCGAACTGATCGGTCCCTGGAAAAAATCCCCAATCGACGTTCTCATTTCCCAGTTCGTGAAACCCTCGTCTGGTCGTGACTCCTGAGCTCGTCCAAGGTCGCAATCTTCTATCTCATGACGACGGCGCCCCCTTCTGGTTCCGGCGACGGCGAGCCTGCGAGGCTGCGAGGCCACGAGCCAGCGACGCCCAAAGCTACGGTGATGGCGTCCGGCAACGTCGGCGAGCCTAGCGCCGCGCAGCCCGCGGGCGGCCGCCGTAAGCGGAAGCGAGGCAGCGGCGTTCCAGCCAGTTCGGCGACCGGGAGGGACGAGGCTACTCCGGCGAGCGGCGGTTCGAACCAGGGTCGGCGGACTGGCTCAATCTCGTCGGCTACCAGAAGAAGACAACTAGGTATGAATTTCTTCCCAGATTTTTATTTTACCGCTGTTGAATGTATGGTGTCTAAATTGTTGAAATGAACTTGAAGAGCTTATTGTTGAACAAAAAATTATTTAAATTTCAGAAATGACAAACTTTTTGGTTGACAGAAGAAGCTTACCACAACAAGAAGGTCCACAACCGCAAGCACATGGGGAAAATGAGGTGGAGATGCATGTTTTTAATCTAGATGACATAGTTTGTGATCCTTCGACAACAAATTAATGATGGGAAAATCTAACTTGAAGCGCCGCACCGATAAGGGTTCCGTGCGGCGGGAGTCGTGATTAGCAAAAGCACATCACGCCCCTTAGGAACGAATCACATTCACATTTATCTCCTCGCGGCCTTATCCCTCCGCCACGTTGCTCTTAACCGCTCACTCACTCTCGCCTCCGTTTCTTTTTTTTTTTTTTTTTTTTTGAACATGCTCGCCTCCGTTTCTACACAACGCGTTCCTCTCAACCACTCATTCTCTCTTCTCTCTCTGGACCATCAGCGCCGCGCGGAGAGGCCGAAGAGGCGTCAGAGCGGAGGAAGCTGCCGCCGGTGAGGATGCAGCGGGACGCCGCCGGCGAGTGCTGGGAGGAAGCGCTCATCGGTAGGGAGGAGATGTCATCGAAGAGCACGCAGCGCGGAGGCCGGTGCCGGCGTCGAACTGCCGGGAACACGTCGAGCTGGGCTCCAGCAGAGTGGCGGGCTTCCGTGGCGGCGCCGAACATGGTCGCGCGCCGACGCCGGAAAGGCTCCCGCGGCGGAGGGCAGGGGTCTTCCGCGACGGCGCCGGAAAGGCTCGGGGCCCGCGACGGCGCCGGACAGGGTCGTGCCGTCGAGGGAGACCGCCGCCGCCACGAACGCGCCAGAGGAGGCCGCCGCGCGTCGGGCTGCCGGAAATTACTAATATGGCAGCTAAGTAAAACTAATATGGCAGTCGAAATGTAAATTTAATCTGGCAATCATGTATATGTGAGATGATAAGTGTATCTTACACTGCAAGTTGTTCTAGTGATTTCGAGTACTAGTGTGATTCCTTGATTAGTTGATCTAGGGAAAGTCACTTGATTTAGTTTGGGAATTGAATCGGATGGTCTGTGCAACCTGCTCTAGCTTGCAGCCTTTTGTCATATTTGCCGGGCCATGCGGGAGGGCAATCATCAAATTTTCGCTTTACATCACCTCATGTGGGGTCACATCGTGTCACAGATGGTGGTCATGTGCCGCAGGGTGGAGAAAGCGGAACTTTTTTGGAAGTACTAGTGCCACCGCACGGATTGAAGTTTGTGCGGCGCCGCCGGGTAGCACAGCCCATTAATGATTACCATCCGGATGTTCAAGACCAAGTGAGAAGAACATATCTTTTGAAGGGTCCAACACAACCAATTGTGAACTTTCATAAGAAGGGATCAAGGGGGTTTTCAAAAGATTGGTATCACAAGTATGATTGGATAGAATATAGTGAGTCTCAATATAAGGCGTATTGTTTTCATTGCTTTCTCTTTAAGCAAATTGGAAGTACACAACGCTTTGGTCATGAATCTTCACCAAAACCGGTTTTAATGATTGGAAACATGCTTACAAAGCTTTGCCCGACCATATTGGAGGCATAAGTAGTGACCACAATAATGCAAGATTAATGTAATATCCCAGATATTGGGGTTACCAAATAGGGGAAACAGATGTGTGCATTGCATTCATGCATAGAAAATCTGGGGAATTTTCGCGCTTTAAAGTAAAACAGTCACAGTAACTGAAGTTTCACTTGACCTTGGTGGAACTGAAGTAGCTCATCAAGTCAAGCGCTATAAACTTCAATGTGACTTTGTTAAAACCTTGTTTTGGGTAGAGATGATTTGATCTAAGGGGTTAGATCAAATGGAATTAAAACCAACACAAGAACATATGAATCAACTTGATCTTATTAAAGATCACAACATGATATTCTTTGCCATAACATATGAACATCCATTTAATTGGAAATCAAGTAACAATAATTGGAGAAACTATTCTTGACTTATTCTTTTCCATGTCTTAAACAAATCCATGTTCCTACCATGAACCTCATGGTATTTTTTGAACTAAACTCTTGAACTTAACACCAACAAAAGCTTATCATTAAACCCTAGAGATGGGAGAGGTATATAACCATTAAAGAGATAAGAAGCACACTCTAAATTATTAACACTTAAAAGTTAAGCAACTACCTTGAGGTACAATTGAATTCACTTTAAAACTAAATACCAAATATAGCAAAACCCAAGGACCTAAGTGCATAAAAGCCACATCTTCCGATTCAATCATAACTTATTAAATATGTGGAATATCACAAAACTAAATTCGTTTACATTACGAATTATAGTTCAAACTATTTGAATAAAATAAACTATGAGTGTTTTGAAACTCATATGATCATGCCTTGGTGAAATGAAACATCACAATTCAAAATTGGGGTATAATCCTTATCTTTGATATTTTGATCGCAATAATAATATGAATACAATCACATATGATATAGTAACTCAACCACAAGCATAAAATCATTCACAAGATATTTAGTAACAAAAGCCACTTGTCTATCCAAAAATAAATCACATGAGAGGATAATACCAATGCCACATAGGATGAAAATATCTACATTGCTTGCATCTTAAGCTATGCCACCTCATGCCTAAAGGATTGCTATGGATGAGAGCATGACAACCAAGCACCTTACTCATCAAATTAAAGCAAGAGTCATCCACCCATGTGTCATGTTACTAGAGCATGCCCAAGCCTATAAAAGGAGCCTCACACTTCATCCATTTCATCATCTTGCACATTGATGCAAGAAGACCAACACATTGAGCCACTCCATAAAATATAAGGATCAAGATGAAGCAGCTAGGAGGTGGAGGCACGCCACAAGATGCGAGTTTATCGGATTTCCGAAGAACAAGCTACGAAGCTAGCAAGGTAGAATTCTTAGGCAAACCACATATTTAGTTAATCACATCATCACTCCTTGAGTAGAACCATAGATTATAATCCAAGACCTTGTGAAGTGAGAGGGGTAATTGGAATAACCATATCCGAATACTTTTAGTGATACTTAAGGAAGCCCATACCATGCATGATCATCACCATTGGGTAATGATCATATACTCTAAGAATTGGGAGTACAAGCCATTGAGAACAAATTGCTCATGATAGTGCCATGATTATACTTTGGAGAAATAGAAGAATAAGCCATAAGTTAAATCATATATGATAAATAAATATCATTCACCACATGAAATGATAGAAAAATCATGAGTAAGCAAACCTAAATTATATCTCAAATCCTAACTTGTGAATCACTTGGTGATCAAAAGTAAAACCCTAAACTACATCTCAATCTTAGTTTGAGCATCACTTAGGTGATCACAATTAAAACATAGAACATACTTGATAATTAAATCATGTGTGGTGATCAACCAATTACCTTCGTAACAAGATAAACCATGATGGAAACAATACCTACTTAGATACTTTCAAATATAATGATAGTATTAACCTTAATAAGGGGGGTTATGATAGAAACTATTAAACCCTAATACATTTGAGCTCACATAAAATCATGTGCAAGTGACCAATTTCCCAAATGGAAGTCAAGTCCTAATACAACCTCTGAAATACTTTAAGTTAAAAATATCAACTCCAATATTTCCAAACAGATTTGATTCACAAGATAAATGGATATTAAAATGAGAGCATAAATCATGCTTAATTAAAATTTGCAATAAAGGTTCACATATATTAAATGCTCATTCAAAAACAATTCAGTGTTACAATGATCCTTTATTTAGTCCTAATGAAATTAAAATTATCAAATACCTGCAAAATAGAAAAGCATTCAAATCTGAATTATAAAACAGAATTGAAAAGAGAAATGGAAAATAGAAAATATACAAAACAGAAAATGAAATAAAAGAAAAGAGAAATGGACCTTACCTGGCCGAGCAGCCCACCAGCGAGTCCATCAAGCACGGCCCAAACCACGGCCCGGCCCAGCCCACTTACCCCTTCGCCTAAAAAGATCTCGGGAGGAGCTCGTCCTCATCCCCTTCCTCGCGCGGAGGCCGGCGCGACGCCGTGACCGCCTTCTCCCTCTCGCTGGCGACCTCCCAGAGCTCGGCGTCGTGACGAGGCGCGCCCTAGCACCATATAAAAGCACAAGGACGAACCCTAGCTTGTTTTCTTCCTCCTCTGCTCGATTTCCCCAAAATGACGAAACCCTAGCCCGCACAGACCTCGAGCATCGCCGCCGTTCAGAGCATCCCCAGACCTCGCCGTGGATACTATCATGATCACCGTCCTCGACTTGCTCTGTATGCAAGAGGAATCGACGCCAAGCATCCCGTAGCGCCGCCGTCGACATAGTCTTCTCCGACGACGGGAGCTGGTGATTCCAGCGAACCAGACATCCCCTTGCCTCGCCGTCACGCGCGTCGTGATCCTGGTGAGCTTCTGAGCCCCATAGCATGCCTAGCTCGTTCGATTATGCCCCTTAGTGCCGCCGCGTCGATCAACCGTGTCCGCCGCCGCAGTACCTCGCCGGCGAGCACGCTGATGACCCACAAGTATAGGGGGTGTATCGTAGTATCTTCGATAAGTAAGAATGTCGATCCCAACAAGGAGCG
>NC_061514.1:272539605-272570922 GCF_022539505.1 Lolium rigidum
CGGGACCCATGATCCCGCATCGTAAACGGCTCGATCGGAGAACGTTGAACGAGATGGCGCGATCGAGAAAAAAAACAATGCCAGAGAGGCTGCCATCTGGGCCCTACATCCCTCGGCGGTGCGGATTTGCGTTGACTCGGCCGGCGAACCCGAGAATTCGCGATGCACCACGTTCCGGGCCACCATACGCGACGTTTTGGCCGCTTTCGTCGGGCTAGGTGGCCTCAAAAACGAGAAAAAAAAAGTTTTGACATGCACCACGGAGGGACCAAAATCGTCGGCCATGGTACACCAGCAACCACGGCGCGACTTCAACTTCGTCGGCCATGGCAACTTTTCTTGTAGTGTACCGGTCAGATATCTGAAAAGCACATTGGTATTAATACAACTCCTATTCATGACCAATGGAAAGGGGAGCGAAAGAACTCTAGGCTGTAATTGTAATCCTAGACAACCTGAAAGTGATTCCCACATGTTCATGTTGAGTGAATCACCAACAAACAACAGTCTCTTTCCTCTCTGTCTCTCTAACACATCAGCTGGGTTCATCCTCACATAAGCACCAGCACCATGCCATCACATAACTGTAATTTTTAGGCAAAAAAGGACATTACCAGTTGGCTTTTGGGGTTTGTGGCCTGGAAAGGGACTCGCTAATCTAAGCATCAGCATCATGCCAAACTGAAAAACTTGGAAACAACTTAAACCACACTAGTGCATTACCTCATTCGGTATCCTATGGAGATCATCTCGTAGCCTAAAAAAATGCTCCGGATGCAAACAATGGAGCCGCTTCCGATGTATACAAAGCAACCACCTAGATGAGCAGAGCTGCTCATGATGGAGTTGCATTCTATGCACACGTCACTTCTAAGATGGACAATACAAGGGAATAAAACGTGAAATCGGAGAGAGAGAGAGAGAGAGAGAGAGAGAAAGAAAGAGAGAGAGGGGGAGGGGGAGAAATCAAGAGCGAACCTAGAAGGCTCGGTGGAGGATGCTAGGCAATGGAAGACCGGTGGCGGAGGTGCTCCCGCCGGCCACCACCTGCTCGTCCGGAGACGTAGCAGCATCACCTCCTCCTGTTGCTGCTCGCCCCTGCTGGCCCGAGCAGGGGATGCGGCGGCCCCCTATGGCGGCCATGGAGGCGCATGGAACAGAGGAGGAGAGGCGGCATGAGGGCGCTGAGATAGAGGAGGAGAGGCGGCAGGAAGACGTCGAGCGGGTGAGGAGACCCCTTCCCGTCCACCTCCTCTCGCATCCCGCTGGAGGCCGGCGACAGAGAGACGAGGAACCTCAAGTAGGAGAAAGGAGGGCGAGCGGGACAACACCGGCGGCGCCATGGGGGCTGGAGCGGGAGAGAGAAGGGGATGCGGGAGGAGAGACGAACGAAGGCGGCGGTTGTGGGGATTGGTGGAGGGCTAGCGAGATCGGGCCAAGCGGGGCTTTTCGTGACCCATGGATAAAAAGTGGGTCTGCGGGAGGGCCTCAGCGCCCTGGACGGAACGACGGCCGAGATCGCGCCACGTCTGCTCGATCGGACGGCCGAAAATCCAAAGCACTGTGAGAGCTCCATGAGGGTGCAGCAATCATACCGTGGGATAGGGTGATGGCTGGAGCAATTTTGCTTCATAAAGCGATGTGGGACTAAAAGAAAAAGCTGCAGGGGCGTGCAGCGCGCGCGGGAGCTGGGCTGGCGCGGGGCGTGGGCGGCTTGGGCCAGATCGGCCGGAAAGAAAGAAAAAAAAAGGCAGAGGGCCAGCCATGGCGTCGTGCTGCGCGGGGCGAGCTGGGCCGTTCGGCCGGGTGGGCCGTTCGACCTGGCCGTTCGTTTTTCTTTTTTTTTATACTGAAGTTGGAAATACACTTTGGGGTTTCAAATAAAATCGGAAAAATACAAATGAGGTACCGTTGGATTCGTTATGAAAAATGCTTCACTATGAGACTAAATTTGGAACAAAAACATAAACTTTATAAAAATCAAAATTTGACATACATGTCTATGTGGCTGTAGTGCCTTTTTAGAGTTCAGTGTTTTCTCAAATAAAATATTTTATAAGTTTCAAAACCTCCGAATAAAATAGAGTTGTTGGCCAATCTTTCAAAAACAATACTTATGAAAACTTTTCTAGGGTACTATTTTCTAAAATACAAATCCATTAAGTATTTGAAAACCTTGAAAACCAAGATATGTTTAGTTTTGAAAATTACTGTGAAACCAAAAGTCCTCGCAAACCTTATTTTGAAAAATACTTTTAAATAACTTCAAAAAAAATTAATTCCTTGTGAATTTTCCAATCAAGTTCAAACAATCAAACATTAAATTTATTTTTATTTTACATCCAAAATTTTGAAAATTTTGGGATGTGACAGACTACCACCCTTAAAAGAAATCTCGTCCTCGAGATTTGAGAAAGGCTAGAGACAAAGGATTTTGAGCTCAGGTCTTCTAATAGGTTCATACTCACTATTGCTTCTTTTTCGAACATCTCCGAGGAGATTTCGGAAGTTAACTTTGGGCTTTGAAAACTTTGACACTAAATCGTATGCGGTCATACCATCAACTATATCCATTCATATGAGGGTACTCATCCCCTGGATATTATCCTAAGTATACTTATGGGGAACTCCTTGTGATACCTTCTCCAATACCATCTCATGCGGCATCTCGTGTAAAACCATAATTGAAGGGTACGACTTCTACCACCCTTAAAAGAAACTCTTGTAGGTAGTCTTAGGTCTTGGGTTTAGGCTAAGCTAATCTTGGATATGACTTGACACGATGTCATCTTGGGAAAACCTCTAGGGTTTCTGAGTTAAAATCCAATAGGCAAATGTTTATTCACATATAGTGAACAACATATCTCTTCAAGAAAACCTAAGTAGGTTTTCTCATAGTTGGGCTTCTAATCCATATGGTTGGTTGTTAAACTATTTCTAACACTGATGGTCACTCCTTGGGTCTATTAGGAGATCAAGATGAGAGGACTTCACGACTTTCCTCATCTTTGTTTATTGGTATCTTCGATGCTCTTCCACTATCTTCATCCATTAGTTGGGTGTTCATTCTCACCGTAGTCCTACGGTTGGCAGCACTTGCCTACTATAAAGGTATAATACTTCTCCACCCTAAGGTTTAGGCTTATTCGCCGATATCTCTCTTGTAGGTACGTCTCTCTAGATTCGCAAAGTCAATATTACGAAAGCGAATAATAAGAGTAGTAGGAATGGTGATCAATCCATCCTCACCCAGATTATTACTCTGCATTTGATTTATTGAATCTCGCATTCTAACACTTGGTCATCCTCACAAACTTGATAAAAATTCCATGGAGAATTGAATCAATGTTTCAATCCCCATTATTGAATTGTTTTGAAAACATTTCTATCGATCCTTAACTAGGGTTTTGCGTATCTCCCACTCTATGCTTCTTGATAGGAAACATCTGGGTTGTTTTCCCTAGTGTTGTGTTCATGGCGGGTTGCCGAGAAAACATTCTCTGGGTTGGGTATAGATGAGAATAGATAGAAAGATTCTAAAGAGGTTTTCCTACCCAACTCATTAGATAAAAGCAAAACATCTTACAAACAACAACTAACAAGCATCAAGCAACATGGTTAAACACAAACAAACTAGCATGGTCATACCTCAATTTGGTATGATCAATACTTTCCAATGCTAGCGTTGTTTCAATAAAAAGAGATTTAATGGTGGTCTGATCTATTTCTGCTTTGGATGTTTCAAGTTTCTATTCTAGTCCTTCGGTGTATCTTCGTGTGTTGTGCGATCGCATCGAAGTCTTTCTTCAAGTTCTTCATCGGTCTCCCATGCAACACTTCTAGCAAAGTCGAAGAATGTCACATGAAGCGGCAGTCCTTCACTCCAGACACAAGGTTATCATCGGTTCTTGTTTGTTTTCATGAAGTGGGTCATCTAAGGTGAGAGGAAAACAATTTTGAAGATGGAAGAGATGAGAGTACCAGAAGTTCACAAAACAAACAACTTTTTGATTAAAATAGGATTAGACAAAATTTTCATCCTAGGGTCTTCCTATTTCTAATCCAAACCTAGGGTCTCGATTCTACAGGCAACACTATGCTCTGATACCATTCTGTAGCACCCTACCTTTTAATAAAGGCAAGATACCTGTGTATAGTGCTATTCCCGGGATCACTGATAGCACACACATTACAAAATATAGTAATCGTTGCAATAGTATCAAATTACTACATCGTTGATGCAGAGAGTACAATAAAACCTTACAAATTGCTTAGTCACATGGACTAGCTCAGAATAAACACAGCGGAAAGTAAATCAGCAATGAGCCTTTATCATCTTCATGTGCCACAGGCAGTCATGTTGGAATATAGACTCGAGATCCTACTACGTACTTCTCCTCAGAAAATCCTGCACGTTTGAATATGCAGCCCCACGAATGGAGGTCAGTACAATGATGTACTGGCAAATAACACTTATATGGTGGCAGTTTTGGGCATGACTGTCTACATGATATTTGGCAAGTGGAGTTTAGGCAAATTTGCATAAAGCCAATTTTATCCTATATTTTATTTAAAATAAAACATTTTGAAAATCTTTGAATGAAATTATGAAATCACACCATGGATAAATCCTCCATGGGTTTTAGAATAATCACATGGTTACATCTCCCATGAGTTTTTCAAGGTTGATCAAATTTTAAATACATTCAGAAAAGATGATGAGATTCCTCCGTACATTCCCTGCCCAGTAGCTCAGATTGTCCATAACCGGGGACACGGCTAAGATCTTAGGTTTTTGACTCTCGAGAGGTTGCGCTCTTTACCCACAATTCGCAACCAAGCCTTTTTGCCAAAATTCTTCATCTTCATTAAGGCCAGGACAAGGTCACCACGAAACTTTTCTTTAGTAGCCCCTCTACCTACCGGATCCGCCCGTACCCTGAAACTCCACCCACTGGCGGTACCCTAGGCGAGGTTTCCCACTAAGTACTTAGCTAAGACAGAGCCCATAATGTATTGTGGTTGCACTGGAAGCTATCTAAAACAAGGACGACATAATAATCTCTTTAATCCTGGGTGGCAACCCCTATTCAACCGCGCACTCTCAGGCACCCACCCGTCCACTGGTCCATCCCCAGGGATCGGAGCCCTGAGCAGCCGCCCACCACTCAAACAATCCACCCAGGTGATTCATTAAGGGTTGTTAATTTTCACTTCTCAAACCATCACAATCAAAACAATGAAACAACATTTGGCATTTGATGTTGCGAGCAAAAATAAAGTATCCTATTAATAGGTTCAGGAGTAGCTACACACTACTAGGGTTTGCTAAGCATAGCATAACACTTTACTTTTTTAAAAACAAAATCCTACCATGCAACTAGTTTCAAAACACTAATGCATAATTAAAACAGTAGGATTTGAATGTCACTTGCCTTTTTGGTAGTCGAAGCGCGTTCACTTCTCTTAATCAAAATACGTGCCTCTCCGTACAACTATAACATAGAATATAGCACAACATAAACACACCATTCAACAACAACATCATAATCAAACAAGACAACAATCGGAAATCGCTCTATGGTACTAAGGTGTGGCATGAGCTCTGGTTTGCAAGATATGGCGGTGAGAGTTTGGACGGAAAGTCACATGATTAGAAAGTAATGAACTATCCAAGATATAATTGAAAAATCTTTATGCTTTAGAAAAGCATGAAAAGAATTCGGAATGACTGAATTGAACCACATAGGTGACAAATAGTGCAACAACAATACTATTGAATAAGTGTGACAACAATTACTCAAAATAGTATGAACTACACATGGGCGTGGGTATGGACTAATGATATTTGGAATTACTCAAGTTACTCATTTGTAAGTTGAATGGTTTTAAACTAGTCAAAGGAGTGAATGAAAAACAATTTGGATGGACACGACATTGATTCAAGGTAGAGTGTCTAGTGGTATTTGTGTGTGGATGTGATCATAAGTTCCACCTTCTCAAAATGAATCATGTTGAGAAATCGATAATAGATATATACTCAATTTCTCATATTTGAATTTGAATATTTGCAAAGTGATTCAAATATTTTGGACGGTGGTGCTATTGGATGAAGTACTGTAAAACAAGATTTATGCAATTGACATAGTATCACAACACTTATCAGAGTAGCACAAGGTCACACATAGGAATTGATATGAACTAATGATATAGTGAACTATTCAAATAACTCATTTGAAATTCGAATATTTCGAACTAAGTGGAAGGATTGAATGGCATGAATGATATCGGGATTTGGTTTGTAGAGCCTAATGGATAACAAAGGTTCATCACATATGATAAGGGATAGAGTATCTCGACCCTACTAAAGCAAGGTAAAAATCTAAAGTAGGACATGTCACACTTTACTCAAATAACTCAATTGTTATTTGAATAATATGAACTAGACAACCAGGGGTAAGCCATGCATTATCTGTGAACATGACAAAGAATTATAAGCTGAGTCCGAAAGATGGATGTGATCATAAGTTTCATTTTGGCTAAAAGAACTATGTTGAAACCAGTTATAGAACTACACCTTTCACGAAAAGTAATTAGAAGAAGTTCTCCGGATAGAAGAACTTTCTACACGGAAGTTGCAGAGAATTCCATTACAAGCGTATCGCCAGAAGAATCTCTCGGAAAAAGTTGGTAGGATTTATTTTATCGACGATGTTGCGAATCAAAGGAATACCTCGAAAATAAAGTGGGTGAAACAGACATGCAAAATGTCTAAAATGATCTACGTGATTTGCTGATTCCGACGGTATAAAGTTTGCCGAAATGCGACTTATAGAACTCAAGATATGAATTTTACAAAACTAGACCTAAGTGGTTAAATTTCTAATGGTGTACGAAAAGTTGTCCGAACAAGTTGCTCGGATGGAAAAACTTTCTACATGAAAGTTGTAGAGGATCTAATTACAAAGTTAACGGAAAAACCACTATTCTAAACGGAGGTGTAGAACAATCTACGAAAAAGAGGGGAAAGCGGCGTTTCCCAATAGTGTTGCGGATGTTGCGTCACGGGAGATGCAGCGAAGCACCGGAGAAGCAGCTTCGCGCCGTATGTGCTGCGCACGGGGAAGAGAGGCGCAGGGCGCGTGTGTGTTTATGGGCTCCTACGGGTTCTTTATATAGGGTGATGGCTGGAGCAATTTTGCTTCAAAAAGCGATGTGGGACTAAAAGAAAAAGCTGCAGGGGCGTGCAGCGCGCGCGGGAGCTGGGCTGGCGCGGGGCGTGGGCGGCTTGGGCCAGATCGGCCGGAAAGAAAGAAAAAAAAGGCAGAGGGCCAGCCGTGGCGTCGTGCTGCGCGGGGCGAGCTGGGCCGTTCGGCCGGGTGGGCCATCGACCTGGCCGTTCGTTTTTCTTTTCTTTTTTTCTATACTGAAGTTGGAAATACACTTTGGGGTTTCAAATAAAATCGGAAAAATACAAATGAGGTACCGTTGGATTCGTTATGAAAAATGCTTCACTATGAGACTAAATTTGGAACAAAAACATAAACTTTATAAAAATCAAAATTTGACATACATGTCTATGTGGCTGTAGTGTCTTTTTAGAGTTCAGTGTTTTCTCAAATAAAATATTTTATAAGTTTCAAAACCTCCGAATAAAATAGAGTTGTTGGCCAATCTTTCAAAAACAATACTTATGAAAACTTTTCTAGGGTACTATTTTCTAAAATACAAATCCATTAAGTATTTGAAAACCTTGAAAACCAAGATATGTTTAGTTTTGAAAATTACTGTGAAATCAAAAGTCCTCGCAAACCTTATTTTGAAAAATACTTTTAAATAACTTCAAAAAAAATTAATTCCTTGTGAATTTTCCAATCAAGTTCAAACAATCAAACATTAAATTTATTTTTATTTTACATTCCAAAATTTTGAAAATTTTGGGATGTGACAGGTTAGTGCCGGAAATCATGTAAAAGTGCAGCGAAGTGAAAGCAAAACATATATGAATTGGTGTAAAACAAGCATGAAGCATCAAAAGTTATAGATACGTTTGAGACGTATCATCGTCCACATTTCAATAGAGGTGTCTCTCCATAAAAAAATAACATGTTGGGTAAGGTACTCCTTTTAATAGAGCACCGGAGCAAAGCATTAACACTCTGTCAACACACGTGATCCTCACATCACAACCATCCCCTCCGGTTATCCCAATTGCAGTCACTTTGGGACCTCGAGGTGCATGACAACGATATGTGTATACAACTTGCAGGTAAGATAAAAAACAATAATATGTTCAGATCTGAGATCATGAATCAATAACATGTTCAGATCTGAGATCGTGGCACTCAGGCCCAAAGTGATAAGAATTAAGCACAACAACTTGCAATAATGTCAAAAGTACTAATAACAGATACTAGGCACCATGCCCCTAACAATCTTATAGCTATTACATGAATGATCTCATCCAATCCCTACCATCCCCTACAACCTACAACGGGGGAATTACTCACACATGGACGGGGGAATCACGGATGGTTGATGGAGAGGCATCGATGATGATGATGGTGATGATATCCTCCAATTCCCCGTCCCGGCAGGGTACCAGAACGGAGTTTCGGGTTCCCAGATTGGGGTTTCTGGTGGCGTCGGAGCAGCGGAACTCTTTCTAGAAAAACGTCGACTCCCCCTCTGTTTTTTAGGTCAAAGGGTTAATATAGCCAGGAGGAGAGGCCGAGGGGGTGCCCGAGGCGGCCACACCACCCCTAGGCGCAGCCAGGGGGTGGCCCGTGCCTAGGCATGGTGTAGGTCCCCCATGGCTCTTCTCCATCTCGTCTTCTGGCTCTGTGAGCCTTCGGGTAAAATAGGGACTTTGCGATAATTTTTGAAAATTTTCCTGAAAGTTGGATTTCTGCATAAAAATGAGATACCAGAGCAATTCTGCTGAAAACAGCGTTAGTCCGTGTTAGTTGTATTAAAAACACACAAATTAGAGGGAAAACAACAGCAAAAGTGTTCGGTAAAGTAGATACGTTTTGGACATATCAACTCCCCCTAAGCTTAGGGTATTGCTTGTCCTCAAGCAATTCAGTGACAACTGAGTGCGATAAAAGAAACTTTCACGAACCTATTTGCTTCATATGATGTATATATTCTCAATATATGATCAAGTACTTAGACAATTCATAATAAGAAGTATGCAAGTAAGGCTACTCAATAGTCATGCAAGTTATGAAAAGATACCAACACAATAATAAGCAACATGAAACATAAGTATATGCAGGATCGCAATGCTCATAATATGATATGATAAAGTGGTATCTTGCTTGCCCTTATTTGTGGAGAAAAACATAAATACCAAGGCACCTCTGAAGTTGAAGAGAAGACTAGAAGTAAAAATATCGAAAGATACAAGCATCACTGTTATACCACAATTAATCTTATTCTGAGACAAGCATATTACACCAAGAATGACAGCTATGCTTTCGAGAAGTTTCTCAAAGGAAGGATGGTGACTCAACATAAAAAGTAAAATATTAGCCCTGCGTAGAGGGAAGCAAGATTACTCATGTGCTAGAGCTTTTTATTTTGAATAAAATAGAGGTTTTGAAAATATATTTTGAGAGGTATGTATGTCTATGTCAACGACTGGTATCAAATGATTTATCATCCTTTCATGTTTAATGGCTTGAAGAGTGGCTCCCATAGAGAGACCAATAAAGTTCCTCTTCTCCTTTATTTGAACAAGCTAAGTTCATGATTTCTCAAGCCCATGGTGTTAGGAGACACATTTGATTATTTGTTTATTTTATATTTAGTGGGATGGACACCCACTTGCCTGCTCTTTTTGCAATATTATGGACTAGCACATTATACATGCTAGTCAAGGTGTGAAGCCAAATAAACATGAAAGAGATAATAAAGCATCGAACACTAAGTCATGAGCTAAAACATGAACACAAAACAAGTAATAGTTTTTGAAGGTTTTAAAGGTAGCACACAAGCAATTCACTTTGGAGTGGCGGTGAAATACCACATATAGGTAGGTATGGTGGACACAATTGGCAAAATTTGGTTTTTGGGAGTTGGATGCGCGAGTAGAGCTCATACTCAGTACAAGTGAAGGCTACCAATAGACTGGGAAGCGGCAATCAAGAAAGCAGTAACTGTCATAATCATGCTTGCAATAGAACAAAATTAACAGAAGCATAAAAGTAATACAAGAACTCCGAGGAAAAATAAATCATCAAGGCTTAATTGACTTTTGTTTAGTTTTATGCATGCGTGAGCATGTGCCAAGTCGATTCAAATGAAATATTCAGAGGAGGATACCACAATGTCATACTGTTTTATGAACAGAGCAATGCAAGCAAACATCTATATGACATATTACCTACTATTAGTAAATTGGAACTAATCATAAGAGAAAGAAAACTACTAAGAATCATTAAATAACATTCACCTTACACGAACAAACTAAGCATGTCCACATAAATGAGTATATGTACAAAAAAATAGAGTTCATATCAGCCTCTCACCACATCTCGAATTGTCATAGATCGTCATTATTGCCTTTCACTTGTGTGGCTTCAATAATATGAAATGATAACCAAGGTCCAATGGAGTCACGGAAGACTGTTGAACTCTGCAGCAAACTTACAAAACCAAAGAGGAACAACAAATATTTTTGGGTTTTCAATTTTAAATCAACAAACAAAGTAAAATATTTTTGGATTTTTAAATAGCAAACTGTAACTAGAAAATGAAAAAAACTAAAACGTAGAAACTAAAGAAGGAAATGAAGAGAAACAGTAGAAATATTTTTGGTCTATTTGTGTTTTGGAAAGTAGAAACAAAACAAGGAACAACAAAAGAAAAGAAAACGAACATGGATAAACAAATGCAAATAGTGGCAGAAATCTGTCAAAAAAGAATAGCAGGTAAAGCTAGATTATTTAGAAAATCCTCTTTTGCTCAAATATAAAAGTTCAAAACTAATGAAAGTTATATAATAACCCGGGGCATATGCTAAAAAAAATTCAGATCAATCCGAAGTTCTGGCTGGGAGTCACAATTTTTTAGTGGCAGCACAGCTGTTTCAGGACCGCAACTTCCCCAAATCTTACCTCCTTCCTGTTAGAGGCTATCCTTCGCACAAAACCGAAATAAAAAGGATAAGGAGAGGTTATTACAGGAATTGAGGAAGGACGTAAGAATTGAGGAAGTTGCTGTCCCAAAACAGATTTTGTGTTGTCACCATAAAAATTTGTATTCCCATCCAGAACGTAATCTTGAGCTGCCAATTTTTGAGCATAAGCTCCAGGTTGTTATCTAACTTTCATTAGTTTTTCACTTTTTGATTTTAGCAACAGAACATTTTCGAAAACATCGATCTTCGCATGTTGTTCCGTGTTGGCAGATTTGTGCCACTATTTGCATTTGCGTATTGTTAGTTTTCTTTATTTTGTTGTTCTTGTTTTGTTTCTATTTTCCAAAACACAAAAAGAACAAAAATATTTATGTTGTTTCTCTTCATTTGCTTCTTTAGTTTTTAAGTTTTAGTTTGTTTTAATTTCTCGGTATGGTTTTCTATTCAAAAATCCAAAAAGATTTTGCTTTGTGTGTTGATTCAAGATCGAAAATCCAAAAATATTTGTTGTTCTTCTTTGGTTTTGTAAAGTTTTCTGCAGGGTTTAACTGTATTTCGTGACTCCATTGGAGCTTGGTTATAATTTCATATTATTCAAGCCACACAAATGAAGAGCAATAATGACGGTCACGACAACTCGAGATGTGGTGAGACGCTGGTATGAACTCTATTTGTTTTCATTTTTGTACATATACTCATTTATGTGGACAGGATTAGTTTTTTGTGTGTAAGGTTTATGCTACTTAATGATTATTAGTAGTTTTTGATCTCTCATGATTAGTTCCAATTTACCAATAGTAGGTAACTTATCATATTGATGTTTTCTTGCATTGCTCTATTCATATAACGGTATGACATTGTGGTATCTTCCTCTGAATGTTTCATCTGAATCGAATTGGCACATGCTCATGCATGCATAAAAAATAAACAAAAGTCATTTAAGCCTTGCTGATTTATCTTGCCTCGGAGTTCTTGTATTACTTTTATGCTTCCGTTAATTTTGCTCTGTCGCAAGCATGATTATGACAGTTATTGCTTTCTTGATTGTCGCTTCCGAGTCTATTGCTAGCCTTCACTTGTACTGAGTATGAGCTCTACTCGTGCATCCAACCACCATAAACCAAAGTTTGTCAATTGTGTCCACCACCCTTAAAGAGCACTAAGCTCCCAAGGTTGGCGACATTCATGGTTGCGCCGCGGGTTGCTTTCATGGGACCCACCTCGCGCGTCTGTGTGTCGGCGCGTATCGGCATTTGGGGATGGTTGCGCATGACGTGTATAAACGAGCAGAGGCCTCGTGGGGGAAGTCGGTTTCAGGTTTCTTTGACCAGGCTTCGGTCTTTCTCCTCCTTTTCTCCCAAGGAGGTGGTTTCCCTTCGCCTTGTACCTCCTGCTTCCTCACCTCCTGAGCTTCGTCGGTGCGGTTGACTCTTGGGTGCGGCCGCTGTGGAGGCTTGTGTTCTCCGGGGCTGCTTGTTCCCCTCTCTGGTGCTTTCCTCTGGTCTCTTTTCTACATTCTTTTTTCCATATTGTTGAGGGGATGGCTCCGGTGGAGTGGATCGTGGGGCGCCTCTGCTGTGTGGTCATGTGTGTGTGTTGTAGATTTGCGACGACCATCGGTGCGGCGACTGCCCGGGATTTGAGGTTGATTCGGGGATGAGATGTTTTTTTTAGTACCCGCAGGAGATGTTCGTCTGTCTATGGATTTGTGGATTTTGGGGTTTCTGGGATGTACTTCGTGGTTGATTTTGTTCGATTGATGGTCATTGGGTTCATGCTGTCGTTTTGGTCGACGCGTGTAGGTGTGGGTGGGCAGTACGGGGAGGATTTTGGGGTCGATTTCTTTCGATTTGTACGGCACGTCGGTTCTTGCCGATGTTCTGTTCAGCATTGCGTGAGTGGCTTGCACGGACCGCGTTTTTTTTTGGATGCATGCGCTTGGGTTGGGGTGGATTTTCCCTGTGTTTTTCTAGGGGCTTTGTTTCTCTTCGCCAATGTCTTCCATGCTTCGGTGAGTGTGGCGTGATGGTGATGATCGTTTGGGCGCTCTCGATTTTCCAATAAGAGGGCGAGGCTAGATGAGCACATCAGGATGAGGACCGGCTGAGGAAGGTGAAGAGGGAGATGTGCTCGACGAAAAGTTTCGTCAATTGTGGCTCAAATGTATGGCTTCCTCCACTACCAAAAGTGTTCAGACCTGAGGTGAGGATGCATCATCAAATAGATGAGAGTGCTTAATGTGCCATTGAAAGAATCATGTGTTGTTTCCATCATACAAAAGCATAATATTGTGGTATTCTCCTTTGATGTTTTAATGGGGTTGACTTGGCAAATGCTTACACCATATTATGACTACAAACCAGTCACCGCAAGCCTCTATGATCATTTAGTTTTTGACTTGTAATATCACTTTATGCTTTGATTAATAATTTTTGGTCGCTATGCATGATTATGGCCATTATTGCTCTCTTAGTTGGTCGCTCCCAGTCTTTTGCTAGCATTCACATGTACTGAGTATGAGCACTACTCGTGCATCCAACTTCCAAAGAAACCAAAGTTTGCCAATTGTGTCCACCATAACTACCTATATGTGGTATTTCACCGCCACTCCAAAGTAAATTGCTTGTGTGCTACCTTTAAACCTTAAAAAATTATTACCTGTTTTGTGTTCCTGTTTTAGCTCATGAGGAAGTGTTGGATGCTTTATTCTCTCTTTCATGTTTATTTTGGCTTCACACCTTAACTAGCATGCATAATGTGCTAGTCCCTATTATTGCAAAAAGAGTAGGCAAGTGGGTGCCCAGCGCACTAAATATAAAATAAACGAATAATCAAAATCTCCTAACACTATGGGCTTGAGAAATCATGAACTTAGCTTGTTCAAGCAAATGAGAAGAGGAACTTTATTGTTCTCTCTATGGGAGACGCTCTTGAAGCCATTAACATGAAAGGATGATAGATCATGATACCATTCGTTGACATAGACATACATACCTCTCAAAATACATTTTCAACACCTCTATTTTATTCAAAATAAAAAGGTCTAGCACATGAGTAATATTGCTTCCCTCTGCGCAGGGCCTTTCTTTTACTTTTATGTTGAGTCTTCATCTTCTGACTTTATGCACCAATTAAAAGAGCATATTTGTCATTCTGAGTATAATGTGCATAGTCCCAAAATTTATTATTTATTGATTCATGATTATGTTATTGCTTGTTCTCAAACTATTCGTATCTAGTCACCCTTTGAACTTTAAAGGTGTCCTAGCATTTACGTTTTCTTATTCCATGAAGGACAAGATGAGTACCACTTTGCTATGTTTTCTCTATACTCAAAAACAAATAGTTGCATTCAGTACACTATTATTCATGATCTTTTGTTTGAGTTACTTCTCATGTTGTAACATAGTTGCTAAGTTCTACTATTAGAATTAGTATGTTGAGTTAGTAAACCTATTCCCCTCTATCTCAAGCAAGCACTTGAGTTGTTGTGATCAAACCATTTATGTGTGTTGATGTATTCAATCATATCATTTACCCTTCCTTGTGTAGCACAATGATTTCTCTGACCAAGATCAAAAGTTTGCCATCACCAATTATGATTTTCTCTGTGCACCTCTATTAGTGACTCCCTTACTCATTGCAAGTTGAGTTATATAAGAGGAAGTTGTTGTCTATAATGACTTGTGTATTGGTAAGTGTGATGCTTCTTGTCCATATTTTGTTTATCGACACTACTAAGTTCATTTTTCTCTTGGGGAAAGCGAGGTCTAAGCTTGGGGGAGTTGATACGTCCAAATTGCATCACTATTTTATATCATAATTTACTATTATTCACTGATATATTTCATATTTAGAGATGATACTTATGTTATTTCATCTATTTTGCATGTTTGATGATTATTGGAGAATTAACTGCCGGAGTCAGAATTCTGCTGGAAAAAGGACCGTCAAGATAGCATATTTCAGAACATCAGCAATTCCCGGAAATACCCAGAAGTTCCTATTTTGCCAGGTGCCGAAGGAAGCCAAAAGGGGAGCCTGAGGTGGGCCAAGACGGGCCCACACCACCCCTAGGTGCGGGCCACCCCCTGGCCCACCTCTGACAGCGTTGCTTCGCGTATTTCATCCCCCGAGAACCCTAAACAGAGGGGGATGATCAGAGAAATATTCCACCGCTGCGACGGGGCGGAAAACCACACAGAGAGAAAAGCTCTCCGGTAGGAAGAAAACTGCTGGGGAAATTCCTCCCGAAGGGGGGAAATCGTCGCCATCGTCAACGTCATCGAGCTGGACTTCATCAGGATCATCGGGATCATCATCTCCATCACCAGCACCATCATCTCCACCATCTCCACTCCGTCCCGATGTAATATTTTGGGTGTTATCTTGTCTAGTTCATAGGGGAAACTTTCCCGGTGTTAATTACTCCTTGTAGTTGATGCTATTGGGTTAAACCACTGGATTAAGGTTTATGTCCAGATTGTTATTCATCATTATATCACCTCTGATTATGATCCATATGATGTCTTGCGAGTAGTTCGTTTAGTTCTTGAGGACATGGGAGAAGTCACGATGTTAGTAGTGGAACTATGTTGAGTAATATTTAATGGTTTGATATTTAAGTTGTGGTGTTATTCTTCTACTGGTGTCATTTGAACGTCAACTACATGAACCTTTATGGGCCAAGTAGAATGCATCGTGTATTTGGCTACTAATTGTGGGGTTGCTGGAGTGACAGAAACCTAAACCCCCGTTGGGAAACCAGTGCATGAGGGAGTGTAGGATCTCAAAGTTTAAGGCTGTGGTTACATTCATCTTAATTACTTTCTTGTAGTTGCGGATGCTTGCAAGGGGTATAATCACAAGTATGCATTAGTCCAAGTTGGGGTAGTGCATTAGCATAGGTTCACCCACACAACACTTACCAAACAGATAAAGATTATACAGCTGCGTGAAGCGAAAGCATTTGACGAAATTCCCGTGTGTCCTCACGAACGTTTAGACATCATAAGTAAAACAACCGGCTTGTCCTTTGCTATAGAAAGGATTGGGCCACTCGCTGCAATTATTAATACTGTCTTTTATTTAGTCGTACTTTATTTATTTGCACTATCAAAAACTCCTGAAAACCTGTTTGCTAGTGTTTACAGTGAATCCTGCCGTGCAGAGCACACAGTTGGGAAACCCAAGAGGAAGGTATGATGAGCACAGTAGCAAGTATTCCCTCAGTAAGAAACCAAGGTTTAATCGACCAATAGGAGAAAAAAATCACTTCTGAAGGTGTTGCTAGCTAACTTTGGCAGGGTGCACTACCGGTGTCAGCAACAACGTGGAACCTGCACACAACACAACCAAAATACTTTGCCCCAACTTATAGTGAGCTTGTCAATCTCACTGGTTTTGCTGAAAACAAAGGATGAGACGTATAGTATGGAAAGAGATGTTTGTTTGCAGCAAAATAAAGAGAATAGTGCTTTGCAGTTGCCGTGGGAGTTGGCAATAAAGAGAACATGTAGTTGCAGTGTAAAATTAAGGACTGGGGTCCACAGTTCACTGGAGATGTCTCTCCATAAAGATAAATAACATGCTGGGTAACAAATTACAACTGGGCAATTGATAGAATAAAGACTATACATGACAAGATGATTACTATGAGATTCATTTGGGCATTACAACAAGATTCATAGACCGTAATCCAACTGCATCTATGACTACTAATCCACCTTCAGGTTAGTATCCGCACCCCTTTCAGTATTAAGTTGCAAGCAACAGATTATTGCATTAAGTAAAGTATGTAAAGTAAACAACATAATTATCCTTGGATAAAGCATTGTTGTTTTCTCCCTAGTAGCAATAGCACATCTAAAACCTTAGAAGTTATTGTCACTCTCCCAGATTAATAGAGGCACTACTAGAAAATAGGCAATTAGTGCCGCACCACTATTCCCCATCGGTGGCGCACTGCTGGTGCGCCACTATAATCACGCCACTGCTAACTTTTAGTAGTGGCGCACTAGTGGTGCGCCACAACTAGCCTAAGTAACAGTGGCGCACTACTCTGTGCGCCATTGACAAGTCCAGTGGTGCGCCACTATTGCTCTAAAGGGGTGCGCCATTGTTGTTCAGCAGCAGTGCGCCACTACTGTCTGATGTCGGTGCGCCACTGCTGCCTCCTGGGGTGCGCCACTATTACCGCGAGCTGGTGCGCCATTGATGCCTATCAAGGTGCGCCACTATTGTATCTCAGACGTGTGCCATTGCTTGCAGCTTTGGTGCAACACTGCTAGTTTCAAAGGGGATCAGCGAGTAGTGTGCCACAAGGTCCAGACTAGTGCGCCACTGCTACTTGGTGGTCGTGCGCCACTCATGGTCCACTAGTGCGCCACTCATGGTCCACTAGTGCGCCACTCATGGTCCACTGCTAGTATTTCATTTTTATTCTTTGTATTTCTGGGTGGTATTTGTACAGGTTGTATAGCAAAGTATAACATCGCAAATACATGATATATAACACATATAAACAACATCACAGTATATTAATACATAGTTCTTCACATTAGCCTCCATGATTCACAAGATTTCAAATATTAGACAAGTTACGGGGTTACAAAGTCAAAAATGAGCTAGTGGTTACACAAGGCCGATCACCTAAACTACCGTCACATAGAAGAGAGCTAGAATCACTACTAGCACCATCCCGATGAAAGTGTTCTTCATCCGGTTCCTCCTCCGCTCCCTCCTCTCTCCCGCCAGATAGCGTGCGTATCTGTCTTCGGCCTCCGCTCTAGTGGTTTACCCTTTGTAGCTGTTACCGCTAAAACGGTGAACCTATCTCCGACACTCCTCCCAGTCGTTGTAGACTCCGGGAACCTTTCCCTTGTACACGACGTACCACGTCATATCTGCATATATGCACAATCCAATGAAACATTAGTGCACACTCATAGATGTTTGCAACGAATAAGAGCAAACTCAAAAACGATCCAAGTAGTATGAACTAAAAGGCATGCCTCATACATTGTTGGTCGGAAAAATATTAACATTCCGGGACGGAGTAAGTGAGACCAAGTAAGATGCACAAGAGATCGATATTTGTGTCATCGCACCAAGCTCACTTACGCCTCCGTGAAGTGTAATGATCGACCGAACATTCTAATCATCGGCATTTTGGGATACCAAAGCAAATGGAATGATAAGGGCCTCATACATTGTTGGTCGGAACAAATATTAACATTTAGGGAAGGGGTTAGTGAAACCAAGTAGGATGCACAAGAGATTGATTTTCTTGTCATCGCACCAGGTTCACTAGCCCCTCCCCCGAAAGTAAAGGTGACCAAACATTCTAATCATTGGCATTTTGAGATACCAAAGCAAATGGAATGACAAGGGCCTCATACATTGTTGGTCCAAACAAATATTAACATTTATGGAAGGCATTAGCGAGGCCAAGTAGGATGCACAAGAGATTAATATTTGTGCCATCGCACCAGGCTCGCTAGCGCCTCCCCCAAGTGTAGTGACCACAAAATTTAATCATCAACACTAAAATGGAAGAAAGGCCTATACAATTAAGAAGTGCCAACTTAAATAAGAGATATGTAGCTAGTATGAACTAAATGGAATGCCTCATACTTTTTTGGTCGAAAAAAATATTAACATTCAGGGATGGGGTCAGCGAGGCCAGGTAGGATGCACAAGAGATTGATATTTGTGCCATCACACCAGGCTCCCTGGCCCCACCCCAGAGTGTACAAGTGACCAAACATTCTAATCATCGGTCAATGCAATTAAGAAGTGCCAACTCAAATAAGAGACAAGTAGCTAGTATGAACTAAATGGAATGCCTCATACATTGTTGCTCGAAACAAATATTAACATTCAGAGATGGCGTCAGCGAGGCCAGGTAGGATGCACAAGAGATTGATATTTGTGTCATCACACCAGGCTCGTTGGCGCCACCCCCGAGTGTACAGTTGACCGAACATTCTAATCATCGGCATATGCAAATAAAATTAACGACCAAATCAAGTGCGGAAAACGACAGAGCCATATATATAAGTTCATAAACATAGCTGAACTAGTAATTAATAGCATCGCGATTACATATAAGTTCAACGACCGTCGAAAATAATTAAATAGACATGCAAGTAAAATGTTGGATAAAGTTTATTACAACACAAGCTCGTCTTTAGTTCACAACTACATAATTAGGCTCGCACATCAAGACTTTCTACTCGGCTAAAGGGACGACGGAGCCTGGATAAAACCGGCGCCTTTCTTCAAGCACATCCATGAGCGGTAGTCGTCACCCTGCATTTGGAGCATTGTGTCTATGTCACTGTTTGACGGCTGATAGCCGGCGTAGAACTCCCCCGCGCTTCTAATGACATCTTGAAAGATGATTTCACAAAACTCTACTTGGATGCGGAAGAAGTCTTACTTGAGGCCGTCGTCCCGGATCCGCGACAATTTTGAGGCCCAGTCTGTGAGATGGTCAGGTAGGGTAAGCTGTTGTTGGTCCCGTATGAACGCTTCCATGTGATGGAGGGCGTAGTAGGCATCCTTCTTACTGGAAGGCGGCTTCTTGACGCAAGGGAACTTTGTTATGTGCTTGAACACGTGCTTCCCGTACCTAGGATTTGGCCTCTCCATGAGGCCTTTAGCATTGACGTAGCCATTGAGAGCATCGTCAAGTACAACCTTGACATTCATGTAGTCCGTGCTTGACTTACCGTCCGCGTCGAAGTATGTGGCCATGGAATATTTCGGGGTCATGGAGATGAGTGTGCAGGTATTGAATCTGCGTAGAACACATAATGTTTTAGAATTTCTCAAAAAAAAAACATAATGTTTTAGAACACACAGGATGATCGAAATCTAAAAAAATCATGTGTCAAGACCGGTGAGGGGATGACTTACTCAGGAAATATAGGCAGGAGGATGTTATACTTCTTTTGGTTCGCTAGAAAGAAGGCATTGTCCACAACGCTGGACAAGTGGATGGCACACATGTAGAAGGGGTCGGCTATCGCGATTCCCGGGCTCTTATCTCTAATGATCCACATCGCCTTACTGATCGAGTATAGGCGAATGAAGGTGTAGTGCAGCGGATGACTGTTCAACATGGCGAAGATGTCATCATACCGCAGGAAGATCTTCTCCGCGAAGGCACTATCGACAAAGCCATTGCCCGAGGGCACCTTGGCCACATACACCGGGTATCCATTATCTTTCTCCCTGAGACGCCGCTCCTCCATATGCCAAACACTGTCCATTAGAGATCGCATAGGACCGGGTGCAACATCGTACAATCTTTTAATTAGCATAGGCTCACCCGACACATACACTGATGAGGACATCCCTACCTCACTACTACCTCCGTCATTACAAGAAGATGATCCTGCTGTGAATCTCAAGTCCAATGAAGTCAGGATTGGACCAATGACACGAGCTCGTGCGAAGCTACTTAAACAACAGGTGAATTTGTTCCTAAGTGATACTTTGATCGATGAGAACTTTATACTTCCTAAGTCCTATTATTTATGTATGATCACGTATGAGGAGGGAGCAAGCATCGCACGAGGAGGAGAGGAGTAGTTGGATAAGAAGATGGACAAGAAGTTGGACAAGAAGCTGGACATGGAGCTGGTCGTAAAGCTGGACATGAGGACATCCCATGGAAGCGCGAGGGAGGAGAGGGAGGCATGCGCGAGGGAGGAAGACCAAGTCCAGGCCGGCGCCAGAACTGGTCCGACCGGCCGCCACGCCGGCGCGTCCGGTCCCAGGTCCGGTCCGACCGGGCCCCAGACCGGATCAGCCCAGCGCCGACCGGGCCCTGCACTTGTGCCAACCGGGGCACATCTAGTAAGCCTGGAACCCCCATCCGGTCCACACCCGGCGCCAGGCCCGGTTTGAACCGGACTGGCCGGTCCCAGACCCGGTCGACCGGCCTCGAGACCGACCGAGTCCGAGCCTGTCTCGACCAGATCTATTCTGGGTCGGTTATTTTCGTACTTTTTCGACCTGAGGTCGTCCTGAACCCCTATATAAGTGCCCAGGACGCTCCCAAAGTTGCTTTAGACCACGTTTAAGATAAACCCTAGTTCTTAGTTGTTTGCTCTCAAAACTATTGAATCCCTACACCATATTGCTTGATTTGGTGTAGATCTGAAAGTCTTGTGTGATCTGTTGTTCCATTGGGAATTAGTAGATTCAACTTACCTCTTCGTGGTCGGCGGCTACGTGCGCAAGTGTGTGGAGTTGCGAATATCTTGCAGGGTTGAAAGCTGTTGCATTGGCGACAGGGACCAATCGAGAGATCTCGTTGCGTCATACAAGTTATCCTCCACTTCATCAAGTTACCTCTGGTACTATCACCTCGTGATCATCATCACCACCGTTGCTTACTGAGAAGATCGGGCCACCCCTTATCATCTTGGTATCAGATTCTCGGGTTTCCTCGGTAAGCCATCCACAATCCACCCCATAGTTGCGTTGTGAGTGTTTTCCTATCCAGAAAAAGCCAAAAATATTGGGGTTAGAGTTTGCCATAGCTTTAGATTGCACTAATTTCAAGTTCTAGTTGCTTTTCGTAGTTGTTTTTGTGTATCTTTTTCTTCCATCTAGTATTGTTAGGGTTTGAGTCTCCGCTATCATCTAGTTTCCGTTTTTGTTACTCCGAGTCCACATAGCGTACAGTGTGCTTGTTTCCAACCGTAGACACAACCTATCGATATAAGTGACTAGGAACTTCCCAAGAAGAGACTAGTTTTACCGCTCGACAGGCTGCTCATTAGGGTTTTGGTGCTTTGCATACTTTGTTGGCCGTGTTATCAAGGAGTTGTGTCATAAAATCAAAAAAATAAATATAAAACAAGCAAAAAGAGCTATATAGCTGCGTGTGTTACAAAAAAAATACAAAAATAAAAAGTGTGAAGTGCTAGTAAGATCAAGTGAAGGTCTAGTTTATTTTTCTGCACCTGTAGTTGAGCAATCTTGTGCCTGTTTCGTTGAGCTTTGCTAGTGTCTCTCGAGTGCATTGCAACCTTTCCTCCATATAGTTGGTTTGCCACATTTATCGCCTTGTGTGAGTATGTTTGGTTGTCTACGGTCAGCGCTAGATCTTGTTATTGGTGCAAATAGGTAGCCTACCTACAGCCCCACATATATCATGCTTTGTCGTGTGATTGTTCTTATACCCTTGATATTCCCTTCGCTACATCCGTGCACTAGTTATTACTACAAGTGGTAAGAAACACTAATTTACTTTGGAACGGTAAGATCTCCTTTTCTTATCAGTTTTTGAGTGAGTTGTGAGAGTACCACCATATATTTTTTATTTAGTGCACTAACCTACTAATCATGTGTGCTAGTGATCATAAACTTGTTAACCATGAAAACAAGGATTCCGCATATATCATCACATGGAGGGAGTATGAAGCTCTTCGTAATGAGATGCGGCGTGAATTCCGCACTCAGGATGATGAGCTTAGGGGAACGGTCCAAGGGATATCCTAGAAGTTGGATGCTACTAGTGAGACCGTCAATACAATGAAAGATCAAATGACGGATATCCAGCGCACTCTTCAAGTCTTGCAAATGTCTGTTGAGAATCTTGCAAACCAACATCAACAAGAGGATGAAGAACCTGATCTTCAGGATGAAGCACCTGGTGTTGGTCATGGTGTTGGACGTGGTAACCGTCCTCGTGGTTGGATTGAACTTGGATGCCATGGTCGTGAACTTGATGAGGACGATGGATTGGGTAAGCCTAAGTTCTCCATACCCAAGTTTGAAGGAGGGGATGATGTTGAAGAATACCTCACGTGGGAGCTCAAGATTGAGAAGTTATGGCGCTTACACCCGAATTACACTGAAGATAGGAAGATCAAGCTTGCTTCTTCCGAATTTAATGGCTATGCATTGCGTTGGTGGGATGCACTTGTTCGTAATCGAAAGGAGGATGGTGAGCGACCTATTATCACATGGCGTGCTATGAAGGAGGCGATGAATTCTCGTTTTGTGTCCACTAATTATTTGCGTACAATATATGATAAGTTGACCCTATTGAGGCAAGGTGTGAAGACTGTGGATGAATACTACATGGAGATGGAGATGCTTATGCAGCGTGGCCGTGTCTGTGAGTCTCTCGAGATGACAATGCAACGTTTTCTCAATGGATTGAAGTATGATATCAAAGGCATTGTTCATCACTACAGTTACACCAATATGAATCAATTGTTACATCATGCAAGAGAAGCTGAATCACAAATTGCTGAAGAAGCAAAGGTTAAAGGTCGTGCTACGGGAGTTGGGCGCTTGACGCCTCGTGCGCCCCCACCTACGGTGCCGGTGCCATCGATGCGCTCCGCACCCTACTCTACTCCGTCTAGCAAGCCGTCTCCAATGTGTCTAATGCAAAGAAGTCCGAATCTGCTGCAACTACGAGTGGTTCTAGCATGTCTACTGCGTGCAATCGTGATATGGCTTGTCATACATGTGGTGGCAAGGGTCACTTCAAGAGAGATTTTCCTAACCGCAAAGTCATGATTATCAATGAGGACAACGAGTATGAGACTGGAGATGATGTTGATCCTAATGCTCCAGAAGATGATGACTATGACACTGATGGTGAAGATGCATATCCGTCTGATGCTCGCACCATTGTTATCTCGCAGCGTGCTCTTAATGTGTTGCCTAGTGCATCTACTCATCGCTGCAATTTGTTCCAAACAAAGGCTTTAGTTGGTCCTAACAAGGCTTGCAAGGTTATTATTGATGGCGGGAGTTGTCGCAATTTAGCAAGCAAGGAGTTGTGTACCAAGCTGAAGTTGAAGTATCTACCGCACCCCCATCCATACTATATTCAGTGGTTGAGCGACAATGGAGAGATGAAGTTAAACCACATGGTGCGTGTTGGGTTTGAGATTGGACCGTATAAGGATTGCATTGATTTTGATGTGGTTCCTATGACGGTGTGTCACCTACTATTGGGTCGGCCCTGGCTCTATGACCGTTCTGTGTAACACAATGGTCGTGCCAATACATATCACTTGGAGTTCAAGGGCAAGAAAATTAACTTACAGCCTATGTCACCACAACAGATTGTCAATGAATCTCGTCAGAAAGTTGAAGTAAACTTGGAGGATGCACCTTTAGATAGGCGAGAGAATTGTAATATCGTGAGTGATATAACGGAAAGTGAGCGAGTGAATTTCTTAGTTTCATTAGCCACCAAAGAAGACATGAGAGAATTTAGTGAGGATCCTACAGCCATGCCTCTTGTGCTACTATACAGGGGTACGGTTTTGGTTTCTAACGACATGACCCCTCTTCCTCTTGGTGTTTCTAATGTTTTGCAAGAATTCCACGACGTGTTTCCGGAGGAGGTGCCCGCAGGACCACCACCATTGCGTGGTATTGAGCATCAAATTGACT
Organism: Lolium rigidum; assembly: GCF_022539505.1. Classification (NCBI taxonomy): domain Eukaryota; kingdom Viridiplantae; phylum Streptophyta; class Magnoliopsida; order Poales; family Poaceae; genus Lolium; species Lolium rigidum. The sequence goes on from NC_061514.1 coordinate 272,564,192, forward strand.
TGATCCCCGGCGCCTCGCTGCCCAATAGGGCGCCATATAGAACGAACCCCGAGGAGACGAAGGAGATACAGAAGCAAGTACAAGCGCTACTCGACAAAGTTTATATCCGCATAAGCCTTAGTCCTTGTGCTGTTCCTGTTATTCTAGTTCCTAAACAAGATGGTACATGGCGTATGTGCGTAGATTGTAGAGCTATAAACAACATTACTATTCGATATCGTCACCCTATTCCCCGTTTAAAGGATATGCTAGATGAATTGAGTGGTGCTGCTGTGTTCTCTAAAATTGATTTGCGTAGTGGTTATCATCAAATTAGGATGAAAGAAGGGGATGAATGGAAAACAGCCTTTAAAACAAAATTTGGTTTATATGAGTGGTTAGTAATGCCTTTTGGTTTGACTAATGCACCTAGTACTTTCATGAGACTGATGAACCATGTTTTTCGTGAATTTATTGGCAAGATTGTGGTTGTGTAATTTGATGACATATTAATTTACAGCCGCAATGAATCTGATCATACTATACATATTCGATATGTTTTGCAAGTGTTGCGTGATAATAAACTCTATGGTAATCTTGAGAAGTGCACATTTTGCAAAGATAAGGTCATATTTCTGAGTTATGTTGTCTCTAAGCATGGAGTAGAACTAGATGTGTCTAAAATTGAAGATATTCAAAATTGGCCTACTCCCATGAATGTGAGTCAAGTAAGAAGTTTTCATGGTCTAGCTGGGTTTTATAGAAGATTTGTGCCCAACTTTAGTACTATTGCTGCACCTTTGAATGACTTGACTAAAAAGGGTGCTGTTTTTGAGTGGGGCAAGGCCCAAGATCATGCATTTGATGAACTAAAAAGATTATTAACTTCTCCACTGTTGCTTGCACTTCCTGATTTCAATAAGCAATTTGAGATTGAATGTGATGCTAGTGGTATTGTAATTGGTGGTGTGTTGATGCAAGAGGGTCGCCCAATTGCATATTTTTCTGAGAAACTTTCTGGTGCTAAGTTGAACTATCCTATATATGATAAAGAATTGTATTCTTTACTTAGAGTTCTTCAGGTTTGGCAACATTACTTGTGGCCAAAAGAATTTATCATACATTCTGATCATGAAGCTTTGAAATATCTGAAAGCCCAATCTACTTTGCATAAGCGTCTAGCTAAGTGGGTTGAGTTCATTGAATCTTTTCCATACATTATTAAGCATAAGAAGGGAAAAGATAATATTGTTGCTGATGCTCTATCTAGAAAGAATATGCTATTAACTCAACTTGATGTTAAAATTCCTGGTTTAGAGATACTATGTAATTTGTATGCCACTGATCATGATTTTGCTGAACCATATCGCTTATGTGCTCTTGGTAAAGCATGGGAAAAATACCACATACATGATGGGTTCTTGTTTAGAGCTAACAAACTATGTGTTCCAGAATCGTCTGTGCGTTTGCTCTTATTGCAGGAATCACATGCTGGAGGTTTGATGGGTCACTTTGGGCGTGAGAAGATGCTACTCATGCTAGCTGACCACTTTTATTGGCCAAAGATGAGGCAGGATGTGGACAGGTATGTGAAGAGATGCATTACTTGCAACAAGTCCAAGTCCAAGCTGAAGCCTCACGGTTTGTATACTCCTTTACCAGCACCTACTACACCTTGGGAGGATATTAGTATGGATTTTGTGTTAGGTTTGCTGCGTACTAAAAGAGGCCATGATTCTATATTTGGGGTAGTGGATAGATTTTCCAAGATTCCACACTTTATTGCCTGCCACAAGAGCGACGATGCGTCTCATATTGCTAACCTGTTTTTCAGGGAGATTGTACGTCTACATGGAGTCCCGAAGACTATTGTTTCTGATCGTGACGTGAAGTTTATGAGCTACTTCTGGAAGACGCTATGGAGAAAGCTGGGGACGAAGCTATTGTTCAGTACTACTTGTCATCCCCAAACTGATGGTCAAACTGAAGTGGTGAATAGAACATTGTCACAACTGTTGAGATCCATGATCAGGAAGAACCTGAAGGAGTGGGAAGATTGTTTGCCACATGTGGTGTTTGCTTATAACAGTGCGGTACATTCTACCACAGAGCTGTGTCCTTTTGAGGTGGTGTATGGTTTCAAAACCATTAGTCCGCTTGATTTGTTGCCTCTACCCATACATGAGAGAGTCAATATGGAGGCATCCAAGAGGGCAGATTTTGTGAGAAAGATTCATGTCAAGACTAAAGAGTTGATAGAAAAGAAAGGCAAGAGCAATGCTGCAAGGATGAACAAGAAGCGCAAGGAGATATTGTTAAAGCCTGGTGATATGGTCTAGGTACATTTTCGCAAGGATAGGTTCCTGAAGCTGCGGAAGTCCAAGTTGCTTCCTCGGGTGCTGGTCCTTACAAAGTTCTTGCCAAGATCAATGATAATGCATACTCGATAGATCTTCCAGTTGATGAGTTTGGTGTCAGTAATTCTTTCAATGTTGCTGATTTGACACCATATGACAGAGAAGACCTTGGAGCGTCGAGGTCGACGCCTTTTGAAGGGGGGGATGATGAGGACATCCCTACCTCACTACTACCTCCGTCATTACAAGAAGATGATCCTGCTGTGAAGCTCAAGTCCAATGAAGTCAGGATTGGACCAATGACACGAGCTCGTGCGAAGCTACTTAAACAACATGTGAATTTGTTCCTAAGTGATACTTTGATCGATGAGAACTTTATACTGCCTAAGTCCTATTATTTATGTATGATCACGCATGAGGAGGGAGCAAGCATCGCACGAGGAGGAGAGGAGCAGCTGGATAAGAAGATGTACAAGAAGCTGGACATGGAGCTGGTCGTGAAGCTGGACATGAAGACATCCCATGGAAGCGCGAGGGAGGAGAGGGAGCCATGCATGAGGGAGGAAGACCAAGTCCAGGCCGGCGCCAGAACCGGTCTGACCGACCGCCACGTTGGCGCGTCCGGTCCAAGGTCCGGTCCGACCGGGCCCCAGACCGGATCAGCCCGGCGCCAACCGGGCCCTGCACTTGTGCCAACCGGGGCACATCCAGTAAGCCTGGAACCCCCATCCGGTCCACACCCGGTGCCAGGCCCGGTTTGAACCGGACCGGCCGGTCCCAGACTCGGTCGATCGGCCTGCAGACCGGCCGAGTCCGAGTCTATCTCGACCAGATCTATTCTGGGTCGGTTATTTTCATACTTTTTCAACCCGAGGTCGTCCTGAACCCCTATATAAGTGCCCAGGACGCCCCCAAAGTTGCTTTAGACCACATTTAAGATAAACCCTAGTTCTTATTGTTTGCTCTGCAAAACTATTGAATCCCTACACCATATTGCTTGATTTGGTGTAGATCTGAAAGTCTTCTGTGTTCTGTTGTTCCATTGGGAATTAGTAGATTGCGACTTACCGCTTCGTGGTCGGCGGCTACGTGCGCAAGTGTGTGGAGTTGCGAATATCTTGCAGGGTTGAGAGTTGTTGCATTGGCGGCAGGGACCAATCAAGAGATCTCGTTGCGTCATACAAGTTATCCTCCACTTCATCAAGTTACCTCCGTTGCTATCACCCCGTGATCATCATCACCACCGTTGCTTACTGAGAAGATCGGGCCACCCCTTATCATGCACCCTCCGCTCGATATTCTTGGGCACTGGTGGCCCGTCGTGAGCACGGATCGGTGCCGGCTGGCAGGCAGACTTGTCGTCCTTCTTCTTTCGTTTCCATCCCTTCGGCTTCGGATTGAGTGGGACTGCATTTTGCTCATCGCAAGCCTTCTTTAATGTGTTAGGGCTGATAACACATCTCACATCGGTTGTCTGCTGAGTCTCGGTGAAGTCGGCAGCTGGAGGCGTCTCCTGAGAACTGAATAGGCGCTTGTTGCAATTGGATTTCCCCGCGGCGGTAGCTTGAGAGGGTTGGCTACTGAGATCGTAGTCTATCCCAAAATTTAAGTTGCAGTCAAGGTTGGCAAACGTACTGTCCTTGTCCGGACCATCGTTCGGATCCTATGCCATCTGCATGTCCTCATCAGCTGATGGCGGCACCGTTGGGGTGGTCTTGCCATGGCTTGGCGCCCACACGGCTGGGGGTGCTGTCTATGGGGTGGTGTCCCTCGCCCCCAAACGAATCTGGCTCTTTTTGCGAAACCATGGACCAATTGAAGAATTGGTGGAGGGTAAGGACCTCATCTTCGTCGGCACCTTGGGGTTGAAAGGGAGGTAGCACGTCGTCGTAGCCACTAAGCACCCGAACCAGTTGAATCCTATACACGTCGGGTTGCATGGGTACACCGTGTAACTGGCGGTTGCTCGGTTGAACGATTTTGGCCTTGGCAACATCGATCAACTCGCCGTTCACAAACATCAGGAGTGTGCATGGGACGTTGGCGGCGGAGCCATGCGAAAAACATGTAGGGCGTTAGGGATGGCTAGCTAGTCAAAGGCAAGGATATGGAAGTGATTGGCCGAGGGTTGGTTACCGTGATGGTGTCCAACTCGGCTAAGGTCGAGGCACCGCCGGCGGCGGGAATGCAACTGATGGAGTGGCCCCTTGTTGGCGCGGTGCCGGGCGGCGTATTATCCGCAGCAAGGGTGCATTGAGCTGAAGTAATGGCGCCGCGGGAGACACCACTACTAGGAATATGGCTACTGCCGGCGCACCTAATATGGCTACTGCCGGCGCACCATAGCCCGCCGGTGCGAACGGGCCGGTGATAACTGGCTACTGCCGACGCACCACCCTGTGCGCCGGCGGTAGGTTAGCTACTGTCGCCGCACAAGGCCAGCTTCGCCGACAAAGGCCTAGTTCCACCGGTGCACGTGCAGCTGCGCCGACAGTAGGGATGCCAGCACTGGCGCGTCCCGTGTGCACCGGCAGAAGGGCATTGAGGTGCGCCGGCAGTACTATTCGAAAATTCAATTTTACAGCTTTTTCCAGCATATTACAATACATATTTGCATATTTATACAACAGTATATATTTACAACGCAGTTCATATTTATACAGCAGTACATGCAATATGAGAAGCACATAGAGAGCCAAGTCTCATTTCGGTATCAATACACAAATACGCAAGTCACGTTTCGAAATGTTGATTCATACAACACATGTGCATATGCAACATCGAACGACGAAGTTTCACAAAGTTACAAGTCTCGGTACATAGTCGTCACAAGTGTCGTCATACACCTCACAATGTAGCTACTAACCTAAACTACAATCACATAGAACATGACCAACATGGTCACGATGAGCATCATCACGAAGGCAATGGTCTTCATCCGGTTCCTGCTCATGTCCCCCCTCTCTCCCGCTAGAACATGACCAACATGGTCACGATGTGCACCAACGTTGGTGCCACCGGAGCCACCAAGTTTGGCGCCGCCAGAGCCACCAATTTTGGCACCGCCGGAGACACCATTGTTGCCGCCTGCGGACTCACCGATGGCTCCACGTTGAGCGAGTTGCTTCCCGTGAAACTGGGAATCGGGAGAGGCTCCTTTTTTCCTCCCCTATACCACGCGTACAGACCGGCAACCAAGGTAGGGATGATGGAGCAAAGCGCCGTGCCCACTTGGTCCTCCGCTTCCTCTCGTTGCATCCTTTGTTGGGTCTCCACGATATGTTGCACTTGTTGTCGCACTTGCTCCTCGACCAATGTCGGGATCTGCGCAACTTGTGCCTTGAGATGTGCGACCTCCTTCTCAGAGATGGTGGCCTTTTTCTCCTTTTTCCCCGACTTATAGTAATCTGACCATTTCATAGACAATCCTTCGCCGACCAAACGACCAGCCGACGTCGGCTTACTCAATGGATCCCTCTTCTTGTGGGCATTCAACATCCTATTTAAAGGGTTGTCCCAAGGGGCACACTGCGACGAGCTCGTGGACCCCGCGCCGCTACTGATTTCAGCTTACTTTTCACTTTCCGCGGCAACTTCCTTATCCTACGGGAGCAACATGCATGAACAATTTAGAAATTTGGATTCATCAATTAGAATGCAACCATAAAGGAGCTAATTAAGCGGGTGCATTCCTTACCAGAAGAGCCTCAAACTGCTTCACCTCCGGAGTGGTGGTGAGCTCCTTTGTTTTCGGGTCAACACGGTACCAGGCCAGGAGAAAGTTCCTGGTTTGCTTGTTTTTGTATTGCGAGAAGAGGGGCTCGAGGCCGTTCTTCACACGCTCCTCATCTGCGGCGTCCCATTTCGGTTGCGCCACCCTAAAACCGCCAGGACCAATTTTGTGGGGGCCTAAGTTTAGTTTTCACATGTCCTTCCCCCACTGACTAGAATCCGACGTTGACTCGCTCTCGCACTTGATCTTGAAATCAGCGTAGTATTTCTCGGTGATCGATGGATTTGACTCCTTGATCTTCTCGTAACTCTCACCATTCTGAATCATTTTCTTCACTCGGTTCCTCCAACTAGCGAGGGCGGTGCTCATCTTCATGAGGGTGGCATTGTGCACTTTGTTCCGCATGAGACGTTTTTCTGAGCAGTCCACCGGGAACTCGTATCGTTCGTGCAGCTTCGTGAAGAGGAGGGAGCGCAAATTCGCTCAGTCAGGATGCCTGAGGTTCTCGGAGTTGATCGAGACCGTGCTTCGGAGGATGCACCCGAGTTGGGCTGCGTACCCTTTGACTAATTCAGGGGGAGGCGTTGGATGCCCACTGGAGTTCACTTCGGTGAATGCCTGCTTCACGGTGCTGAGCACATTCGCGCACAGCCTTATGTTCC
>NC_061514.1:272571022-272616452 GCF_022539505.1 Lolium rigidum
TAAAACCCAAATTTATTGATTCGACACAAGGGGAGGTAAAGAATACTTATAAGCCTTAACAACTGAGTTGTCAATTCAGCTGCACCTGGAAAAGCACCAATAACAGGGGTGATGTGAAAGCAGCAGTAATATGAGAGCAGTAGTAACAGTAACACAGCAGCAGTAGCAGTAATATGAGAGCAATGGCACCAGAAAATAGTTGATACTACTTCCAATGTCATATAGAAACGAGTATATGATGATGAGAGATGGACCGGGGTTCCCAGCTATCTACACTAGTGGTAACTCTCCAATAACAAGTGTTGGGTGAACAAATTACAGTTGGGCAATTGATAGGATTGAAATAGCATTAAGAAAGAACATCAAGATCATTAATCATGTAGGCATGTTTTCCATATATAGTCATACGTGCTCGCAATGAGAAACTTGTACAACATCTTTTGTCCTACCAGCCGGTGGCAGCCGGGCCTCTAGGGAATCTACTGAAAATTAAGGCACTCCTTTTAATAGAGCACCGGAGCAAAGCATTAACACTCCGTGAAAACATGTGATCCTCATATCTAAGCCTTCCCCTCCAGCTTGTCCCAATTTCTGTCACTTTGGGGCCTTTGGTTCCGGACATAGACATGTGCATACAACTTGTAGATACAATCTAAGCAATAAGTATAGAGCTTAAATCTAAGATCATGCCACTCGGGCCCTAGTGACAAGCATTAAGCATAACAAGATTGCAGCAACAATAACTTCATAAACTTTGTAGATAGACAATCATAATGTAACAATCCATCGGATCCCGACAAACACAACACCGATTACATCAGATGAATCTCAATCATGTAAGGCAGCTCATAAGATCATTGTATTGAAGTACATGGGAGAGAGAATACCAACTAGCTATAGCTAGAACCCGTAGTCCATGGGGGAACTACTCACGGAGCATGATGGAGGCGGTGGCGTTGATGGAGATGGCTTCCGGGGCACTTCCCCGTCCCGGCGGGTGCCGGAACAGAGACTTCTGTCCCCCGAATTGGAGTTTCGCGATGGTGGCGGCGCCCCTGGAGTCTTTCTGGAGTTTCGTCAATTGGTGTCGCGTTTTTAGGTCGAAAGGGTCTTATAGGCGAAGAGGCGGCGCAGGAGGGGCACCAGGGCGCCCTCCCCATAGGCCGGCGCGGCCAGGGGCCTGCCCGCGCGGCCCTATGGTGTGGGGGCCCCGGGCCTCCCCTCCGACTCCCCTTCGGTGTCCTGGTCCGTCTCGGTGAATTATGATGTTTGGTCTTCGTTTCGTTGAATTCCGAGAATATTGCCCGAACAGCCTTTCTGGAACCAAAAACAACAGAAAACAGCAACTGGCCCTTCGGCATCTCGTTAATAGGTTAGTTCCGGAAAATGCATAAAAACATTATAAAGTGCAAGCAAAACATGTAAGTATTGTCATAAAACAAGCATGGAACATCAGAAATTATAGGTACGTTGGAGACGTATCACCGGCAAGAACCGCCTGCCCCCAGCCTGAAGATGGAGATTATCGAAGTCTAAAAAAGAAGACTGGTGGCAGCCGGCAAGAACCGCCTGCCCCCAGCCTGAAGATGGAGATATCGAAAGTCAAAATGGTTTCAGCTGCCGCCTGCCAACCTAAGTCGGCAGCCGACAGCTGAAAGCCGGCAAAGGGAAAGGAAGAAAAAGTAGACTCACCCGCCAAGCCGCGGTCGAGCGCGCTAATCTCCTCCACCCACCGCTTGGCGGTGGCGGACAGCTCATTGGACTTGGAGGTCACCTCTTGGTGAAGCGCCAGGCGCTGCTGATCCACCTCCTCAAGCCGCCTGCTGAGGTCCTCCACCTCCTTCTGCCCAACCTCCTTCGCAGCTTCGAGCTCAGTGAGGTGGTTAGCCTCAAGCCGGCGCAGCCGCGCCAGTTCCCCTGCAGTCTCCCGCGCCTTAGTGGCGGCGTTCCGAACCGCCTGCTCACTTTCAGCACACTGAGCGCGGGCGGCCCGAAGGTCCTCCTCCAGCTGAGGGACCCAGGCGGCGACAGCTGCAAGCACAAGCCATCAGCCGGACGAACCAAAAAAGAAAAAAGCAACAAGTCAAAATAAATCATACCTTTGGCAGCCTCCAGCTCGCGGGCCATGTCGGCTCGCTCGATCTTGGCCTTGTGATAGTTGACCACGAGCTGGTTGTACAAGGCGGTCCGCCTCTCCGACACCGCCTGAGGAAAAGATAAGGATGGGTGTTTAAGCGAAGCCCGGACCGGCTCCAAGCAGCCGACCCATGCCTCGGAGGGCTACCAGGATAACACCAGAATTGAAAAAGATAGCACAGTTGTGTACTAACCTCGTTGGCCACCTCCAGGTGCGCCAGACGGACTTCAGCCTCGGCGGTTTGCTTCTTGATGAGGGCGCGGAAGCCGGAGAAGAACATCTCCATAGACACCACACCCGGCCGCCCATCTCTGTTGGTCACCTCGCAGGCGTCCGCCCGATGCCAATCCTTCTCCATGGTGCCGGCTGACCCAAGGCTGGATTCGGGAGCGGACACCACGTTCAGCAACTAGGCGGCCTTGGCAACATGAAGACCCTGGGGTGCCTGCTCCGAGCCCTTCGTCCTTACCAGTGCCCTGGCATCGGCATCAGCCGTGCGCGCCGGCTCCCGGCCCGCCGACTCATCTCGCGCCGGCTCCTGCTCCGCCGACTCATCGCTCGCCGGCTCCGAAGATGGAGGCGGCGTAGCTGAAAATGTTGGCCCAGTGGGGACAGCAGAGCCGGGCGCATGCGGCGCTTCACCCGAGCCGGCGTCCAGGATCACAACGTCAGGCACGGCCCCGCTGGCCCCGGCTGCGGAAGGCACAGCCCTGCCAGCCTCGGCTGTGCCAGGCACACCCCTGCCGGCCCCAGCGGCAGGCTCCGTGAGCTGAACGCGGCGGGGGAACATATCATCTAGCATTGGTTGGCCGGCACGATGAGCCGGCTCGCCGCGAAGGCCGGAGGCGGGTGCACCTGGCGAAGGTGCGGTTGAAGAATGGCCCGCCCCTGTAGCAGGCGGCGGGACGGTCGGCGGTGTGCGCGAGCGCGTTGAAGCCTGCGGAGTCGGCTCCCTCCTTCGCCGCGGCAGCGACGACTCTGCTCCAGGGGCCGGCCCGGAGCCGGCACCCTGGGTAAACTTGATCGGGGCCCTAGTCGGTCAAACAAGGAAATGATAAGCAAACAGAAGGAAAGAAAAAGAATCAAACAACAAAAGCAAAGAAACTCACCCGGCCGCCTCCGGAACCTTCCTGACCCTGGCTTGGCGCTATTTCTTCGCCTTCGCCTCGAGTCGGGCGGTGCTCTGGTCGGTCGGCTGCTTCCGCCACTGGGGCGCGGCCGTCGAGGATGACGAGGTGGCAGGCGGCCTTGCCGCCAGTGGCACCGCAAAGACGGGTGCCGAAGAGATCGCCTCGTCCGGCTCCGGCTCCTCCTCGCGCGGCTGCGGAGATGGCGGCACGTCGTCATGCCCCTGCTCGACCGCGTCTAGGTTCTCGTCGTCGCCGGCTTGATCGTCTGGGTCGACGTGGTCCGGCGTCCACTCCTTGTGCGCCAGGTCGCCATCCTCGGCCAGCTGTCGGGCAAAATTCTACAACAACAATCATAAGTCAAAACCGGCCTCGCTGCCGCAAGCCGGAACTCGGCCCCCAGAAGGAAACTCACCTGAGGCGGCAATTCACGCCGTTTGTAGGGCTCCAGCCCCCAGTTCCAGTTCTCCGGCAGCTTCGCCGTGGAGATATGGTTGACCCGCTTGGCGATCTGGGCCTTGGTGAGCACTTGCTTGGATGTCCGGGTCGGGTCAAGCCGGCCGGACATGTGGCAGATCTTGTGGGCACGTGCCTGAAGAGGCAGCACCCGGCGGGCGGCGTAGCAGCACAGGAGGTCGGCTGCGCACAGCCGTTCAACGGTGACGAGATCGCGGAGGTAGTTCCAGAGCGCGTTCACCTCCGCCTCCGGATCCGCCGGCTTGTAGTTGGTGCCCCAGTTCTTGCGGGCAACCGGAGGAGCCGGGTCATACTCCGGCAGGTTCAGCCAGTCGAACGCCGGGTTCGTGTTCTTCACGTAGAAGAACGACTGCTGCCACTTCTTCACGGAGTCGACCGTGGGAATCTTCGGGAAGGGCGTGCCGATGCGGGATTAAATGGAGGCGGCCCCGCAGGCTCGGAGTTGGCCGTCTGCCGTCTGAGTCTTGAGGTAGAACAGCCGGCACCAGAATTCAATATCCGGCCACAAGCCGACGTAGCCCTCCATGAAGGCCACGAAGCAGCTCAGCTGCACGCAGGCGTTGGCCGGCAAGTGATGCGGCTGGAGGCCGAAGAAGTCCAAAAACCGCCGGAAGAAAGGTGAAGCCGGCAGACCGAGCCCGCGGTCGAAGTGCGCGCCGAAGACGACGCGCTTGTCGGGCTGCGGGTCCGTCTCGATCTCCGTCCGCGGGTGACGTCGGCATTACCCTTCGGGTAACCAATGTTGCCCTACCCTATATTTCCTAGTTGGAGGCCCATGAAGAAACTCGGTGGCGAGATGGGCCGCTAGAACGGTGCATAGAAAGATTCCTTGAAGTACAAGACACGGAAGGAGCCGAATAAGGAAAGCTTAGAGATAGATCTACTGTAAACCTAGTCGTACTCGATTAGACCTCTTGAGACCTGGCCTCCTATATAAAGGCCAGGAGAGGGGCTGTCGAGGGACACACAACCAATCTTAGCGATTTTAGCCAGCAGAAGCTTAAAGCTAGGTTACCTTAGCGCTTAGCCAAACTCGACGAGATCTCAGCCGAACTATTCGGCACCCCATTGTAACCCATTATCATCATAATCAAGAACAGGACAGGCAGGACGTAAGGGTTTTACCTCATCGAGGGCCCCGAACCTGGGTAAATCGCTCTCCCCGCTTGTCTGTGAACCGATGTCTCGTGCCAGCTTGCAGGATTCCACCAACCCTAAGCCCCTATCGGAGGGCATTGCCGAGGAGCACCCTCGACAATTGGCGCCGTCTGTGGGAAGACTGTCGGCACAAGGCAGGTCATCGGTAGTACCAGTCACGTCCGCGGCGTTCTTGCTCGAATCACCGACACCAGCAGAGCCAAGAGACTCGATCCTCTGCGGGACCTTCGAGTTCGCGCCGCACCGCGAAACACTTCACCCGACCCATGCGAGATCGTCCCGCAATATGGATGCTACTTTCGGCGGTGTCCACTTCATCATCGACTCTGGAGGTTTTCTTCGCCTCCCTACGGACAGCGCATCTGACCCGAAGGTCGCGGCTTCGGAAGACGTTCCTCAAACAGCAGCCCTAAAAGTTCTGCCCAGGGGCATACAAGAGAGCAATCCAGGAAGTTTCGACATCATAACAGGACAGAGGAGGAAGGCAGACCAGCAGTTCATCTTCGATAGTTCGAGCAAGGATGCCACGACACATCTTATTTCACTTTCTTTCGCAATATTTCTGATCATGACTCAACCACTAGCAAAGGGGATTGCTCAAATTATCTATTATTTTTATTATATTGATGCTTCATCACATTGCTTTTTATGATGCAATTCATAGACCATACATATTGGAATCCTATATCTAACCAGGGGCCGCACCCGTTCTCCGTACCTTTCGGCTACAGAGCAACTCGAGGCACCATGTTACCTCCACTCCTACATTGATCCAAAGGATGGTCGGGAGAAGTCCAGACATTTTTTGAGGAACTGTCGACACTTCCTGGAGATTCGGCAGTTCTGTGATGATCTTAGAGCCGAAGCTATATCAAGAGTTCACATGATGGAGAAGAAGGCAAGGTCCTACGGCCATGCGCCAGAACCGTATGTACCAGAACCGTACGAACCAATGGAAAAAAGACGAGTATGTACTAGCCGAAGTATTCCCAGAGCCACGTGGGCAGGTCAACATGATCCATAAAACCAGCTTTTCAAAGAGGGAAATCAAGAAGTTCACGCGAGAAGTGAAGTATGCAAAAGTGGCTATGGTTGACACACCCGAATTCATCGACTGGTCGGAGCAAAGCATCTCCTTCAGCAGGACAGACCACCCGAAAGCCGTCCCTAGACCAGGTCATGCAGCGCTTGTCCTTGAGGCGCAGATTGGGGGGTACAATATGAGAAAAGTATTCATGGATGGAGGAAGTGGCTTGAACCTATTATTCGCCAACACCATGAGAGCAATGGGTCTAACAGTCGACATGCTAAGAGAGTCAGACACAGGGTTCCACGGCATCATACCGACTCGACCCGCTTACTCTCTTGGTAAAACATCATTGGATGTGGTCTTTGGTACGCCCAACAATTTTAGGAAGGAGAAGATCGAGTTCGAAGTAGTCGACTGGGAGTCTCAATATCACTCCATCCTCGGCAGGCCCGCGTTTGCCAAATTCATGGCCGTGCCTCACTATGCATACCTAAAACTGAAGATGCCAGGCAACAACGGGACCCCAATAACCGTTCATGGGAGCTTTGCTCGATCAGACACCTGCGATAGGGAGTTCCAGAAGATCGCTTGGAAGTTCGGTGCCAAGGAAGAACTCAACGCAATTGACGCTGTCACAGAACATATGCAACCACCAGCCGACAATCGAAACGTAAGATTCGATGAATTCAATGGTACAAAGGAAGCCAAGAAGCTGCAGGTGCATCCCACCGACCCGAAGAAAACGGTCAATACGTCGGCTGACCTTACGGTCGCATAGGAAGGCGTGCTCATCGAGTTCCTCCGTGAGCGCTGGGAGATATTCGCATGGGAACCATCCGACATGCCAGGTATCCCCAGGGAACTCGCTGAGCACGCCCTTAATGTTGACCGGACGGCCAAACCAGTGCAGCAGTCAATGCGCCGATTTTCCGAACCCAAGAGAAGAGCAATTGGCGAGGAAGTCAGTCGACTCCGTAAAGCAGGATTCATTCGAGAGCTCAAAGAATCTGAGTGGGTGGCCAACCCTGTCATGGTGCCCAAAAGGACACCACCGCTCTGCGTATGTGTATCGATTACACCAGCCTCAACAAACACTGTCCAAAGGACCACTTCCCGCTGCCCCGCATCGATCAGATAGTCGACTCCACAGCCGGATGTGATCGCCTCTCCTTCCTCGATGCGTACTCCGGTTACAATCAGATCAAGCTGAAGAGATAAGACCAAAAGCTAACCGCGTTCATCACCCCACACGGCGTTTTCTGTTACAACGTCATGACCTTCGGGTTGAAAAACGCAGGAGCAACTTATCAACATTGCATGCAGGCTTGCCTTGGAGAGCAGATCGTAAGAAACATCGAAGTTGATATCGACGATATCGTGGTGAAGACAAAGCACGCTGCTACTCTCGTCGATGATTTGCGGGAAACTTTCGACAACTTAGACAAGTATAAAGTCAAGCTGAATCCCAAGAAATGCTTCTTCGGGGTACCAGTAGGACAAGTACTCGGGTACTTCATCTCTGCCAGGGGAATCGAAGCCAACCCCTCGAAGATCAAAGCCATACTTGATATGGAGCCACCAAAGAATCTGCACCAAGTGCAGCAACTGGCAGGACGACTAGCAGCGCTCAGCAGGTTCATCGCTAAGCTAGGGGAAAAAGCTTTGCCCTTCTACAATTTGATGAAAAAATCAGAAAGGTTCGAGTGGACAAAGGATGCGCAAGAATCTTTCGACAAGCTGAAGAAGATCTTGTCGACATCTCCAGTTCTTGTAACCCCCCGCGAGAGGGAAACACTGCTCATTTACATAGCTGCAACGGCCCAAGTCTTTAGCAGCGTCCTGGTTGTCGAAAGAGAAGAAACGGGGAGAGTTCATGGCGTGCAGAGACCCGTTTACTACCTCAGTGAAGTGCTCACACCCGCAAGACAGAGGTATCCCCATCATCAGAAGCTGGCATACGCAGTATGGAGGTCAGCCCGCAAGTTACGGCACTACTTCACAGAGCACCCGATTATCGTCGTGAGCGAAGCACCACTAAAAAGCATAATGACTAATCCAGAGGCCACAGGTCGAGTGTCCCAATGGGCCATCAAGTTAGCACCACACGACATAACCTACGTCAATCAAACAGCAATAAAATCCCAAATCCTCCCAGATTTCGTGGCAGATTGGATCCAATCACAGACGCCAGTAGCACCCGACATGTCGGGGTCATGGGTAATGTACTTCGATGGGTCAAAGCGGAGTACAGGTGCAGGAGCAGGAGTGGTGTTGATATCACCACAGGGAGATAAGATGAAGTATATACTACGTATGAACTTCTCTCTGCCGACGAACAACGAAGCAGAATACGAAGCGCTACTGCACGGGATGAAGATGGCCAAGGCGTGCGGGGCAACTCGTCTAGAGATCTATGGAGACTCAAACTTAGTGGTGCAGCAGTCGATGAACCTGTGCGACGCAGTCAGCGACAACATGATCGCCTATCGGCAGCTGTATCAGAATATGGAAGCTAAATTCGAAGGATGCGAGCTCAAACACATCGGCAGAGCTAGCAATGAGGAAGCCGACACTTTGGCAAACATCGGGTCCATGTGCTCCCCTATCCCAGACGGAGTGTTTTACGAGGTGATCACTCAGCGATCAATAAAAGAAAAGACGTCGGCACCGCCAAAACCGTCGGCTGATGAATTGGAGGCGAGGTCGCAGCAAGCTGCCAAAGAATCTCTAACTCCTCCTGCCGAACAAGTCCTCCTCCTCGAGCCACTATGTACTAAGCCGTTCTTAGCGTATCTAGCGAATCAGGAGTTACCAGAGGATCCGGTAGAAGCGAGACGAATCGTTAGGCGGTCGAAAGCCTTCACCATAGTAAACGGTGAACTTTACAAGCGCAGCATTTCTGGCATTTTTTAAAGATGTATCGCCATTGACGATGGAAAAGCACTGTTGCGAGAGATACATGAAGGAACCTGCGGACATCACGCAGGAAGTAGGGCCCTCGTGGCGAAGGCCTTCAGGGCGGGATTTTACTGGCCAACAGCGGCATCGGATGCTCGAGACCTGGTCATGAAGTGCGACCCCTGCCAACGGTTTTCGCCAAAACCGCACGCCTCGGCGACAGATTTGATGACGATACCACTAGCATGGCCCTTCTCTCAATGGGGACTCGACTAAGTTGGACCATTGCCAAGGTCGTCACCTGGAGGACACACGTACTTACTGGTCGCAGTCGACAACTTCACCAAGTGGGTCGAGGCAGTACCTATACGGAATCAAAAAGCTAAAACAGCAGTCCAATTCTTCAAAGGAATAACCTGTCGATTTGGTATGCCTCACAGTATCATCACAGACAACGGAACCAACTTTGACTCCAAAGAGTTTCGGAAATTTTGCGACGATGGAGGAATCAAACTGAATTTTGCATCAGTAGCCCATCCACAGACCAATGGAGCTGGAGCCGTACTCTGGAGTTTGCGTACTACACCTAACAGGTCGACACAGTACACCCCGTTCTTCTTGGTGCATGGAGCCGAGGCGGTCCTGCCAGCCGACGTCCGGTTTGAAGCACCTCGAGTGACAGCACACACGGAATCCTCTTCCAATGTTTCACTACAGGACGCTGTATACCTCCTCGACGAAGCACGAGACATTGCCTTGGCAAGAACGACGGTATACCAGCAGGCGTTGAGGAATTATCACAGCCGACGAATACGCAGTCGAAGCTTTAGAGTCGGGGATATGGTACTTCGGCTGAAGCAGGAGAGACCCTTGAAACTTGAATCTCCATGGGAAGGACCATACATCGTCACTGAAGTGATACTAGGAGGAGCCTATCGACTCAAGAACCCAGCTTCCGGAAAAGGTGTTGAAAATCCATGGAACATCGCACACCTGCGACAGTTTTATACATAGGATACGATTGTCTCTAATTATTCGACAACCCTTAAGGTCGCTTTTGCATTATGAATAAAAGTTCTAATGAGGTTTTCTACCTTTTTTCTTGCCCCAGGCCTTATCATCCGAACATACCGTGTGGGGCCCTACCATTGGCTCTTACTCCCATTGGGAGCGTTGTCCTAAAAAACGCTTACACAGTGTCATTAATTAAATACTCTCAACGGGAGCTAAGATTAATGATGCGTAAAAGAAAACAACCAATCCAAGCCTCAGAAAAATACACGAGTGCTGTAGTCGATGGTTACATTATCACAAAACAAGGCTCAAACCGGTGCACCGCGTGACGAAGCCAAGCGTCTGTTGGCGTCAGAAACCCACCGTCGAGCAACGACTGGCAACACAGTAGAGCCGGGAACAACTAGGGTTGCGGCTGGCCCCAGTCCCTCTGAGCGACGGCCCGCAAAGCCTTCTGGTCACACGCCCGATGCTGTCGCAAGGGCGTGCCACCTGACCTATACCTGGTCAGGAAGGTGTTGGATGATGCCTCGCTTAGTTTCCTGCAGGGCACACACGTAAACGTTAAATACGAGCCTCGATCGGCTCTCAGGTTATCCTGTGAATCGGCTCAAAGAGCCGATCCACCCATGATTCGTACAAGGTGTCCGAATATATGGTGGTCCCGCTTGATCAAGATAAAGCTGAAGTGATCTACGACGATTTAGGGTTTTCACCGCATAATCGGATCATCCTACTCACGATTGGGCCTCGCGCTCGCGTACGGTGATCGTAAGCCGATCCTAGACAGGGCCTAAAAACCAACACGAGGTTGATCCTCGAAACGTCCTGTCTAGGGCTAGCAAACGACACCCTACACGCCGCTGGATCCTCCAACCCTTTGTAAGGCCTAACTATTGCGGATATTAAACTAATCCTTGAAGAATCAAGGAGCAACCGTAACGGATCGGATCTACTAAACCATGATCAAGCGGGGTGCCGCCCCTACACCTAAGATAAGTGTAAGGGCGGCTAGACATGCAAGGGTCGCACTACGATAGCATATGATACGAAGAACAATGCTAACCCTAACATATCTAAGATAACTACGTTGCTCGCCATCAAAAAGGCTTCAGCACGAGCAATGCATGAACAACGTGGATAGGCTTCTGCTGCCTAGATCGCAAGATGCGATCTAGGCAGCATGGTGCTTACCGGAGAAACCCTCGAGACGAAGGAGTTGGCGATGCGCCGGGATTTTTTTGTGTTGAACGTTGGTTGTTGTTTATTCCATAAACCCTAGATACATATTTATAGTCCAGGGGACTTTCTAATGTGGGCGTGCACCTAACCGTGCACGGGTAAAACTCTAACTTCTAATTTAAGATACGATCTAATATAATACAAATACACGGGCACTGTAGCCCAACTTGATATAAGAGGCCGATTCATGTACTTCTTCCATGTATATTCTTCAAATCCATCTTCAATCGCGGCCCACCTCTGACTTGGTCAAATTCTGGTGATAACACATGCCCCCCTGGTTTTGGAAATGACATTTCCAAAATCATTATGCTTTTCTTTCGCCGGGACATGCCATGGCGGAGGCGGAGCTGATGCAGGCTTCCTTTATCATGACACCTTATCTTCTCAACTCCACAGTCATCGGCAAAACCTTCATTCTGACGATTTCTCGGGGGAAGGTAGAGGATGACGATGATGACTCCCTCGAAGGTTACCCACCAGCGAAGCACCTCCGCGCCTGGTAGGACAACGTCAGCGATGACGACAATGAGGGAGACGAGGGCAGCAACAGCCCCCTAGATCTGACAATGATGAGGAAGACGAAGGCAACAACGGCCCTTATATTAGGGAGTGGTAGTAGTACTTGGCTCCTGCTCTCCCTGAGCAATAGGCTCCTCCCCCAATGAGTCTTGCTTTCTTGCCAACTTTGCCGATCATCAAATCAAGATCGTTGTACAAAGAGCCGAGGACAAGGCATCGGCTTGCACTTACAAAAGCAATTCGAGGCAAAAACCGTTGCCTATCCGTACAGCCCAGCAGGTTTAGCCCCGTCCGAACCATCATGAACATGCAGATTGAGCTCTCGACAAACCACCAGGAGACTTATCCCAAATATTATGATCTGGATTGAGCTCGTTCCGCTAGAGTCGATGGCCATGCATCGGCTTTACTATTCTGAAGTTGATGCCTGTGCATCGGCTGTTGTCTCCACATGTTTTCTCAAGTCGATGTCTGTACATCGGATGTGATTTTCTTTAATTTTTTTTTACTGGCCGATCTAATAATCGGCCTCCACATCTTACTGCCTATCCTCCCACATGCTTGGGAAATACTTCTTGAGATGTTGGCCGTTGACGGCCACTGAGAACTTCACACCATCCAATTGTTCAAGCATATAGGCATTGCCCTTCAGAACTTGGATGACTTTGTAAGGACCGTGCCAATTAGGAGACCATTTGCCGTATGCTTTGTCCCTGGTTCCTAATGGCAACACGGCTTCCCATACTAAATCGCCAACCTGAAATTCCTTTGGTCTCACCTTTTTATTGTACGCCCGAGCTACCCTGGCTTTATTTTCTTTAATCTTCTCTAGCGACCAAAGTCTAAGTTCTGTTGCATCCTCAATAGTGTCACTCATCAGAGTTGCATATTCTTCAGGTGTCAGGTCATTATGAAACGTAACACATCTCGATCCGGCCGTGATCTCCCACGGTAATACGGCCTCTTGTCCATAGACAAGCTGGTACGGCGAAGTCTTTATAGCTCCATGGCATGACATGCGATAGGCCCACAAAGCTTCTGACAACGTCTCATGCCATACCCTGGGGTTCTCCTCAATCTTCCTTTTAATTAGCTTGATCAAGCTTTGATTGGATGCTTCGGCTTGCCCGTTGGCCTGGGCGTAATATGGAGATGATCGGACTAGCTTAATCCCCATGTCGTTGCAGAACTTTCTGAATTCCTTAGAGACAAAGACCGAACCTCCATCGGTCGTGATGGTTTGGGGAATCCCGAACCTATGAATAACATGTTCTTTGACAAACTGGATCACATCTTCCGATTTTACTTTCTTCATGGGAACAGACCTCCACCCATTTGGTGAAATAATCCGTAATGGCCAGAATCCATTCGTGGTTCTTGCTTGACGGAGGGTGTATCTTGCCGATCATATCCATGCCCCAACCTCGAAATGGCCAAGGTTTGATGATAGGGTTCATCGCTGATGCGGGTACCATCTGGATCTTCCCGAACATCTGACATGCTTGGCACCCTTGTAGTAGTTGAAGCAGTCTTCCAGCATGGTAGGCCAATAAAACCCTGATCGTCGGATTAACCACTTCATCTTCTCGGCCGATTGGTGAGTCCCACAGGCGCCTTCATGTACCTCATGTAAGAGCCGATTAGACTCCGTTGGCCCCAAGCATTTGAGCAGTAATCCTTCCAACGTCCTGTAGAACATGTCATCTCCTATGAGGACATATTTCATGGCCTTGTATCTTATCCTTTTGGGTGCCCCCGAGCCGAATCCTTCAAATAATTGAAGATATCGGTTCTCCAGTCATCCTGCTCTAGGAATTGCACCTGAACTTCTGACCCGTCAGGTATGTCTATGTAGCCCGACGCCATCTGTGCGAGATTGTTGGCCTCGATGTTTTGGGACCTTGGGACCCAATTAAAGTTGATGTACCGAAACTGTGTCATCAACTCACGGCATTCCATCCAATATGGGAAAAGCGATTCACTCTCGCACTTATATTCGTCCGTGAGCTGGTTAATCACCAACTTGGAGTCTCCAAAAGCTCTACCGCCTCCGCCCGGCTTCCGAGTAGCAACTCCATCCCCTTACGTACCGCTTCATACTCTGCTACGTTGTTGGTGCAAGGGGTAGATAATCTGATGGAGAAGGAGTACTCTGCCCCCCGAGGCGACACGAGCAGAATGCCAATGCCACAGCCATCGTCGCAAGCCGATCTGTCGAAGAACATACCCCATGCACGTATAGATAGTGCTGCTATATTGGTACTGATTCGCTCAGCTATGAGATCGGCCAACGCTTGCCCTTTGACTGCTTTCGCAGGCTGATACTGGAGATCGAATTCTGACAACGCAAACATCCACTTACCCAGTCGGCCTTTCAATACAGGAGCCGACAGCATGTGTTTGACAACATCCGACTTGCATATGACGAAGATCTCTGCCGTCAAAAGGATGTGGTGCAGCTTGGTGCAGGTAAAGAACAGGCAGAGGCACAGTTTCTCGACCTCAGGATACCTTGTTTCCGCGTCCAACATCCTTCTGCTGAGGTAGAAAACGACCCTTTCGACGCCCTCGTAGAGTTGCACCACCACCGAAGCGATGGACGTGTCAGCCACTGATAGGTAGATGTAGAACGGCTTGTCTTGCCGGGGCAGAACTAGCACAGGCGGCGTCGTCAGATACCTTTTAATGTCATCAAACGCCTGCTGCTGTTCTGCCCCCCAGTGAAATTCATCGTCAGACTTGGTCTTCACCAGTGCCATGAATGGCTCGATTCGTCCTGACAGATTGGAGATGAATCGTCGGACAAAATTGATCTTGCCGATGAGACGTTGGAGCTCCTTCTTCGTGGTGGGCGGCTGCATGGTGCGCACCGCCTCTTGACTCTTAAGGCCGATTTCAATTCCCCGTTCATGGACTAGGAACCCTAGGAACTGACCAGCCGTTACACCGAAGGCACACTTCTTCGGGTTCATTCTCAGTCCGAACTTCCGGGTTCGGTCTAGGACGCGCCGTAAATCATCCAAGTGTCCCTCCATGGAGACAGATTTGACTACGACGTCGTCGATATAGATTTCCACCAACTTACCGATCAAATCGTGAAATATATAATTCATAGCTCGTTGGTACGTTGCACCAGCATTCTTCAATCCAAAGGTCATTACTACATATTCAAACAAGCCTACCGCCCCTGGTACTCGAATGCGGTCTTGTGTATATCTTCCGGAGCCATGAAGATTTGATTGTAGCCGGCGTTGCCATCCATGAAGCTCAACACCTTGTGGCCAGCAGCTGCATTGATCGGTGTCTCTGCCACAGGCATCGGATATTCGTCCTTGGGAGTGGCTCTGTTGAGATCTCTGAAATCGATGGCCACACGCCATCGGCCATCCTTCTTTTCTACAGGAACGATACTGGAGATCCACTCAGCATACCTGGATGGCCTGATGAACCCGGCGGCCAACATCTTCTCAATTTCTTTCTTGACCTCCTCCAGAATTTCGGCTCTCATCTGACGTGCTCGTTGCTGGAACGGCCGAAATCCTTTCTTAAGGGGGAGCCGATGTTCGATGATGCTCCTGTCTAACCCAGGCATCTCTGTGTAGTACCATGCGAAGCAATCTGGGTATTCTTTCAATAGAGCAATCATCTGGCTCCTGAGCTGTGGATCCAACTTTTTGCTGATAAAAGTCGGTCGCGGCTTATCCCCGGGGCCGATGTCGACTTCCTCCAGCTCATCGGCCGAGGTGAACCCGTACCCTAACTTTCCGTCACCTGTGAGGTCGACGCCAAATCATCGGGAGAGCCGGTGGCGCGGATAACACGGTCCGATCGCTGGAATCGGCCTCCATCTTGATCATCACCAGGACCTCGTAGCAGTGTCGGGGCCGATCACGTGGGCCAGCCCCCCCTTTATCCTTGCTATGAGAGCAGCTGCCCTCATCACTACCCTTACCAGGGCGGTACCCAAGTTCTACCATATGGATGTTGAACAGGTCTCCTGGCTGTGGCCTCCCAGGGTATGTATTTTCCGCCATGCCGACGGCGCATGCCGGTGATCTCGGCACTTCCGATGCTGTCAATGCGCCTGGCATCGGTAGACGGGTCTTTTTAAAGGAGCCGATGAGTTCGGCCTCGAGGACTGTCTTGATCTCATCATGTTCCTTCTTGAGGTCGTCAGTCAGCTCCTCATACTTGACCGGAGTGCTTTCCGCCATCTCGGATGTAGATGGCGATGCGGTGGATTTTGAAGAGTGTCCCACTGGGCGTGCCAGAATGTGTTGGCGTCAGAAACCCACCGTCGAGCAACGACTGGCAACACAGTAGAGCCGGGAACAACTAGGGCTGCGGCTGGCCCCAGTCCCTCTGAGCGACGGCCCGCAAAGCCTTCTGGTCACACGCCCGATGCTGTCGCAAGGGCGTGCCACCTGACCTATACCTGGTCAGGAAGGTGTTGGATGATGCCTCGCTTAGTTTCCTGCAGGGCACACACGTAAACGTTAAATACGAGCCTCGATCGGCTCTCAGGTTATCTCGTGAATCGGCTCAAAGAGCCGATCCACCCATGATTCGTACAAGGTGTCCGAATATATGGTGGTCCTGCTTGATCAAGATAAAGCTGAAGTGATCTACGACGATTTAGGGTTTTCACCGCATAATCGGATCATCCTACTCACGATTGGGCCTCGCGCTCGCGTACGGTGATCGTAAGCCGATCCTAGACAGGGCCTAAAAACCAACACGAGGTTGATCCTCGGAACGTCCTGTCTAGGGCTAGCAAACGACACCCTACACGCCGCTGGATCCTCCAACCCTTTGTAAGGCCTAACTATTGCGGATATTAAACTAATCCTTGAAGAATCAAGGAGCAACCGTAACGGATCGGATCTACTAAACCATGATCAAGCGGGTGCCGCCCCTACACCTAAGATAGGTGTAAGGGCGGCTAGACATGCAAGGGTCGCACTACGATAGCATATGATACGTAGAACAATGCTAACCCTAACATATCTAAGATAACTACGTTGCTCGCCATCAAAAAGGCTTCAACACGAGCAACGCATGAACAACGTGGATAAGCTTGCTGCCTAGATCGCAAGATGCGATCTAGGCAGCATGGTTCTTACCGGAGAAACCCTCGAGACGAAGGAGTTGGCGATGCGCCGAGATTTGTTTGTGTTGAACGTTGGTTGTTGTTTATTCCATAAACCCTAGATACATATTTATAGTCCAGGGGACTTTCTAATGTGGGCGTGCACCTAACCGTGCACGGGTAAAACTCTAACTTCTAATTTAAGATACGATCTAATATAATACAGATACACGGGCACTGTAGCCCAACTTGGTATAAAAGGCCGATTCATGTACTTCTTCCATGTATATTCTTCAAATCCATCTTCAATCGCGGCCCACCTCTGACTTGGTAAAATTCTGGTGATAACAGCGTCTAATTCCCTCGACTAAGTCGATGGGTCTCGCTCTTACAAAACTTACATATAGGCTTTGCAATAACATTGCATAATTCAACGAAGTCGTCGAGAGAGCAGGTTGAACTGATCACTCAGCCGCCCTTGACAATAAAATCAAACTAACATAGCGTGCAACGCACGCAATAAATTCATACAAAGCAATCTTACGCATGTATAAGGTTATTACATTCATAATCGGGCTCCCCGGTCCCAGTGGGCCTTCAGTTCCTTCTCGAGGCATGACTCCATCCGAGAAACAATGGTGTAAGCAGGACCTCTAGCAACATCATAGTACTGGCCTAAATTCCTCTCAGTGTTTGCCACGGCTTTCAAGTCTAAACACGGATGGCACGCCAATATCGAAGACAAGGCAAGCTCAGCACCAGCCAGAAGTTCCTTCCGCACCAACTGTCGAATCCTCTCGGGAGACTTGAATCGAGTGAACAGGCCAGATAAGGTTTCGGGTGCTTGGTCCAGAGTGAACAAGGTGTTCCAAACCATCGTGAGATGAGCATGGTACTTATTGAAGTAGTAATGCGCCTTCTCCACCCGGTACTTAAACTTCGCCATGACAACGGCCTTCGGACGATACAGCCACAAACAGTGTGTCGGGTGCGCAACGTCGGTCATCGCCTCGACCTCTTCGTGGATCTTCATGTTCTCCTCAGTTGCATCTGAAGCTACGACTGGAAAAGGGGCGAATGTCAATTAAAAGAACATTTTAGCTATGCCAGAAATCAGAAGATGAGCTAATACTTACAGCCCAAACTTTTGGTAGCAATATGAAGACCATCGAGAGCATACTGTTCGATAGCAGTCGCTATCTCTCCGTTTTTCTTCACCAAGGCTGCCATCGCGCGAAGGGAAGTAATGTCTTTATTGAGACAAGACACTTGGTCACGTAAGCGGCGAATAAGGCCTGATTCATCGTCGCTCGAAGGGTTTGGAAAAAGCTCGGCACGGGAAGAAGATGAAGGAATCTGCAGTACAGTTCCCAGTTCAGACTAGCATTAGCATAAAAACTCCCATCGGGAGCGCTTAGCATACATCGTACAGACAAAAGGATGTTCGAATTGGCAACATAGCCGAATTTTAATTGAACTACGTCAATTTACGAATGATCTTATTTACAATAAGTCAAATAACAGTTCAAGGGTTCGCTGATGATGAACCAGGGGCAGACTCAGGAACTGGCTTGGCTTGTGCTTCATCCACCAGCTTCAGAAGTTGGTTGGCACAAGTTATTGCCGATCTTTTGAAAGGCTCAAGGTCGACCAGATGGTTGTCATCATCAACAGGCAATACCTTAGATAACTTCTCCAATTCTGACCCCATCCCATGGCCCATAAGCAACTAGAAAGTAAGAACCGCGCCAACTAAGCGGCTACGGTGTTTCAATACCTCCACGGGCTCGGAAGGATCAACAAGGAAAGCATCTGCCATCTCGTCGAGAGTCTTGTCCTGCTTCATCTTCGGGAAGATCATCGAGTATAGCCTCGACAACGCTCCTTTGGTCTTTTGCAGAAGTCCAAGGACTTGGACATTAGACTCAGCGGCAAGCGACAAGGCATCGCCTGTAGAGTCCTCCCGAAGCTGATGACGTCGGCTGACAGTTATGTCGGCAGCCTCTGAAAGAAAGACATATAAATAATCAATGAAAAAACACCAAGAAAGAAGCGGAGTACCATGGGTTTTACCTAATAAATCATTGATGGATTCGCGGAGGACGCCTTCCTTCTTGTCGACTGCAGCTGCCGCTGCACGCCTGGCATCTTGTTCATCCTTCATCTGCCGATTCAGCCTCTTCACCTCCTCCTTCAGCAAGGCGTTCTCATTCTTGGCATCGATAGCAAGCCTGTTGGCCTCAAGCACCTGGTCAGCCGAAGATTTGACGGCCTTCCGAAGTTGGGAGTTTTCAGCCTCGAGGCGAGTGAATTGCTCGGCGAAATCCGCCACAAGATCAACTGTAACGTAAATCGGTTGCAGCCAGAGAAATCAAGAGGAATCAGTTGACAGAAACTCGACAAAGTAGGATAGATTAAATACTTACATGATCGCGGCCAGCCGACGGAGTGGGAGCATCGCCAGGAGGAATGACTTTCGATACTGGGATCTTCTCTACACCCGTTCGCGAGGGAGGTGTCGACTTGGCGGGAGAAGGATTCGCCTCCTTAGCCGATGCTGCTCTCTCAGAAGCTAACTTGGCCCTCTTCACGAGAGGAACATTATCATAATCAGAGCTACTTAAGTATAGTGCACAGTTAGCATGCAACATGATAGGAAATAAATCAAGAAAAGAGTATGGATGCTCACAGGTCCAGATCATCTTCGCCTGCGAAGAAACTTGTTGAACTCTTCTTAACAGGAGGAGGCGAAGCTGTTTCATCGGCATCATTATCTCCTCCTCTAGGACTTGATTCAGCCGTTGTAATAAAATCATCATGTATCTGCTTACGACGTCTGCTCCTGAGGAAGGCATCATCTTCGGCAGCTTCCTCCTCTTGGACATCGCTGTCCTCAAGGGCATGTTGAGCATCCTCGGTCCCCTCAGAATCATCATCATCATCCTCTAGTACCACACCGCTCTCGGGTGTGGGAGGATAACATTGAGCGACGGTGGGAGCCTGTCGAAGAAAAAAACTCGTAAGATACAACGGAAAAAGAAGTGATAACATCCTCGGTCCCCTCAGAATCATCATCATCATCCTCTAGTACCACATCGCTCTCGGGTGTGGGAGGATAACATTGAGCGATGGTGGGAGCCTGTCGAAGAAAAAAACTCGTAAGATACAACGGAAAAAGAAGTGATAACAGCAAGTGGAAAAAGACAGGGGATTACCTCGGTCGGAAGATGGTCAAAGTCGCAAGGAGGACGAGCCGATGTCAGGATGATGTTGTCCTTCATGCTAAGGCACGTCAGCCGACGAACCTCGACCCGAAGCTCATCTGCCGATAGGTCGGCAGAGCTGATCCTCGAATTGTCGGTCTTGCCGGTGTATAGCCATAACTGGTGGGGTCGAGACATCAGCGGTTGCACTCGACGTTGTAGGAACACTGAAACCACTTCAGTGCCGCACATCGTCAAGCCTCCCGCGTTCTTCAGAACGGTGACCTGCTCAAACAGTCTGTCGGCTGTCGCCCTCTCTTCGGGAGAAAGGGCGTTTCGCCAGGACTTTTTCTTCTGAGCCACCAGGACATCATCAAAATGAGGAAGATTTGAGCGCCGCCCGGGCACTATGGGGTCGCATAGATAAAACCACTTGTAGCGCCAGCCATGGACGGACTCCTTCATTGGATAGTCAAAGTAGTTGACCTCCTTCCTAACAACAAAGCCAACGCCACCTACGACGGGGGGGGGGGGCATTGCTGTCGTTGTGGCGCTTCACGTAAAAGATCTTCCTCCAAAGACCCCAGTGAGGGTCAATGCCGAGGAAGGCCTCGCAAAGAGTGATGAAGATAGAGAGATGGAGGATGGAGTTTGGGGTCAGCTGCCAGAGCTGGATCCCGTAAAAGAAAAGAAGGGAGCGAAGGAACTCATGGGCCGGAAGAGAAAGGCCACGGAAGAGAAAGGCAACGAACATAACAGTGAAACCCTTCGGGGGCTTTGGGCGAGAAACTGCACCTAATAGACGAATATCATCTTCAGATGCGGAGATGAAGCCGAGGGCGCGCAGCCTGTTGATGTCGCGGTTGGAAATGGCGGAGGCGCTCCAATCGTGGCTGACCCTGGCCGCGACCGAGGTACTGGCGCTCTTTCTCTTGCCCATGGTGTGCGAGACTTGAGACGAAGAAGCAGAGGAAGCAAGAAGGTTTGGGTGAAGAAGATGAGCAGTAAAAGGCGTGAGAGATAAAAAATGGAGGCCCTCTATTTATGCTGTAACAATTTGTGCGAGATCGTGGCCATAACTCCACAGGTGTCGTGGGAGGTGGAGCGGATCTGGTTGTACACGTGGCACTTGAATGGAGAACGGAACCGGCGGCCCATTATTCCCACGTTGTGCGAAAATCGAGGGGACGCCTCGGTTGCCGCGCGTGCACTGGTCAAATCCTACAAACTGCCCGCGCAGAACTAGGGTGGGCCTGTCAGGTCAAGTCTTGTCAATCAAACCACAGCAGCCGCACGTCAACAGTGACGTCACATAGATTGTCGCCAGCACTCGATGAAAAAATGAAAAGTTATCGGATGAAAGGTTTGAGTTTAAGCACAGAGTGTGAAGCATCCGCACTTAGACTCAGGGGCCACTCCCATCGGGAGCGCTGACGCGCACCCGATAAAATGAAGACTCGAAAAAAAAAGGCTTGAAAGAAGGGCCAATTGTTCGACTCAAGTCTGCACCCGGTTACAAGCACCCGTGCCCAGACTCGGGGGCTACTCCCATCGGGAGCGCTGGACGCGCACCCGACAGAACTTTTTTGCACTCCAGGATCATGCCCGGGGACTTGATTCTGTGTAGGGTAACGTTGTTTTGCCATCGGCAGTTAACCAAGAAAAGTTGGGCACGTTACTTATCATCCCTTGCATGTGGAAAATATATCGGATGAATACGGAGACTTACAGAAAAACTTCGGCAGAGTAAAATGTTCGAGTGGTTCAACTTGAGTCTACGCACGGATTACAAGCATCCGTACCTAGACTCGAGGGCTACTCCCATCGGGAGCGCTGACGCGCACCCGATAGAAGAAGATGATGCAGATTCAAGAACAATCAAGCAGAAGAACCTTGGGAGGAGGCATGCTTTAGTCTCTACCCGAACTACCTTCGGCTATACACTCGGGGGCTACTGACGTGGGCATTACCCTTCGGGTAACCAATGTTGCCCTACCCTATATTTCCTAGTTGGAGGCCCATGAAGACACTCGGTGGCGAGATGGGCCGCTAGAATGGTGCAACGAAAGATTCCTTGAAGTACAAGACACGGAAGGAGCCGAATAAGGAAAGCTTAGAGATAGATCTACTGTAAACCTAGTCGTACTCGATTAGACCTCTTGAGACCTGGCCTCCTATATAAAGGCCAGGAAAGGGGCTGTCGAGGGACACACAACCAATCTTAGCGATTTTAGCCAGCAGAAGCTTAAAGCTAGGTTACCTTAGCGCTTAGCCAAACTCGACGAGATCTCAGCCGAAATATTCGGCACCCCATTGTAACCCATTATCATCATAATCAAGAACAGACAGGCAGGACGTAAGGGTTTTACCTCATCGAGGGCCCCGAACCTGGGTAAATCGCTCTCCCCGCTTGTCTGTGAACCGATGTCTCGTGCCAGCTTGCAGGATTCCACCAACCCTAAGCCCCTATCGGAGGGCATTGCCGAGGAGCACCCTCGACACCGGGGTCCACGTCGCCACCTGCAGTGGGATCCGGCGGAGGCGGAGGAGGCGCTCGATGTCGTCATCCGTCATGTAGGAGCCCTCCCATGATCTGCTGGGAGGTGCCATCGCCACCGTGGAAGAAGAGGAGGAAGAACTCCAAGAAATCGAAAGAGTGAAGGGAGAAGAAGAACCGCTCCTCGCCGGAGGGGAGCGCGGTGGCGACGAGCGTACCGTAGATGCGCGGGGACCCGTGGCACCGGATTGACGGTGCGGCGGCTGCGGATCGGCGGAGGATCGTGGCCGCGGCTGCTCGCCGGAGTTCGCCAGAGAAACGCTGGAGAAATCCACCGGGAGCGATGAAGATCTCGAGCGAGAGAGAGAGGTGAAGCTGAGGCGCGAGGAAGAAGAAAGGGGCACGGTGGCCGCCTCGATACCGCCTCGCTGCATTTATAACCCCCTGCCACGCGCGGTTCGCGGCCAAGTGGCGATCGTGGGCCACGTCTCCGGATTCATTGCGCCATAACTCCTCCCCGCGACCGCAGCAGTTACCAGAAACGGCCACACCACGTCGCCCACAGCCGCACACGATCCGGAGGGGACAATGATTTGACCAGACGAAGCAGCAGCAGGAGCCAGCCGTCAGACCAGTCAAGTCAGGCGCATAACCCGAGGCGGCGGAAACTCCGGCGCACCCAAGTCGGAGCCGGACATTTTCTCCAATCCGGCCCCAAACTCGACATCTCCAACACTTGTGAAAAATAAAACTGCAGAAGCAAAGTGGCGTCCGGCTAGAAGCAGCCGGATGAAGCAAGCCGGATGAGGGCACAGTCGGCTGAATGAAAATTCTCAGTCGGCCCCTCCGAGTGCCATCAAACATATTCGAAAGATAATCTAAGCAGCCAGGAAAACCTGCCTAGGTCCTTCTTAACGCAGGACCTTGCCAGCTTCGGGGGCTAATGTCGGGGGGAAGACCCCGGGTAGGGCAATAGACGAGGAGCAGCTGGCTCAAGGCCGGCTGGCCCGCGGCAAAGGCCGGCTGAGGAGCAGCCGGCTGGAGCCGTGGCCGGCTGCCTTGGGAGCCGGCTGGCTCTAAGTCTTAGTCGGTCTAGCGACGGCCGTATGCGCTGTGGCTGGGTCGGCTTCTACAAGCCATATCCGACTGGGTTCTTATACCCTTGACCGACTCGAGGCTGGCGAGTCTTGCAGGAGAAGGAGCTGGGTAGGTGGTCCGGGTTCAAAGGTCCACGCTGACCTCATCTCCCGTAAAGTAAGGGGCACTGTGGAGCAACAGTGCCTCTCGCTCGACAGGCCATCATGGCGCATGTCGCTCCGTACCGGCTACAGGGCATGATGGCGACAGGGACTCTTCCTCTCCATACCGCTGACTCCGGCAGGCGGATGGGACATGCCATGAGGCCTCAACGGCTCCTGACGTCAACGCCTCGGGAAGGAGCGGAAGCCGAAGCCAGCCAAGCCGGCCATTAGGTCCTAGGGGCTTCTATGTAAAGTGCCAGCGCCTATATAAGCTGCACCACCCTCTCTCTTACAGGGGATCGATCATTCCTTAGTCATTCTAGTCTCAGCGCTGCCCTCTGAGAGAGACCATCGTCTTCCTTAGCCTCCCAGGAGCAGCCGGATACAGATCTAGGAGCACCATTGTACTGTGATACATCATATACACTCATAGCAGGAGTAGAGGTGTTACCTCCACCGGAGGGCCTCGAACCTGGGTACGTCGCCGTGTCGCTCGTGCCCATACCCGCATCCGGATACCGCCGTAAGATCATCTAGGAACCACTCTCTTTAGCCACCCTATGGCATATGCCGTGACGATACCACGACAATCGTCCGAACCCCTTTCAGTATTAAGTTGCAAGCAATAGATTATCGCATTAAGCAATGTGTGTAAAGTAAACAATAGAATTACCCTCGGATAAAACATTGTTGTTTTCTCCCTAGTAGCAACAACACATCTACAATCTTAGAAGTAATTGTCACTCTCCTAGAAAACTAGAGGCAACCTACTATTGAGCATAAATACCCCCTCTTGGAGTCACAAGTATCCACTTGGCCAGAGTTTCTACTAGCAACGAAAAGCATGCAAGATCACAAATAACATATGACATGAATATATAATCAATCTCAACATAGTATACAATATTCATCGGATCCCAACAAACATAACATGTAGGATTACATAAAGATGATCTTGATCATGTAGGGCAGTTCACAAGAGTGGAGAAGACAACCATCTAGCTACTGCTATCGACCCATAGTCCAGGGATGAACTACTCACGCGTAACTTCGGAGGTGGGCATGGCGATGTAGATGCCTCCGGTGATGATTTCCCCCTCCGGCAGGGTGCCGGGAAGAGCTTCAGAACCCCCCCCCCCCCCCCGAGATGGGTTCTGCGATGGCGGCCGTGAGGAACTTTTCGTGGATGGAGGCTCGGGTATCCAGGATTTTCCCGATAAGATGTATAAATAGGCGGAGGATTTAGGTTGGTGGGGTGCCGGGGGGGCCCACAGCCCCCTTGGTGCGGGCCAGGCCGAGGCCACGCCATGGGGTGGTCTGGCCGCCCTGTGGCGCCTCTTCGACCCCCCCCCCTTCGGACTTCGTCTTTGTTTTGGTAAAATATTGACTTCGGCTTTTGTTTCGTCCAATTCCGAGAATATTTCCTGTACAACTTTTCTGAAATACAAAAACAACAGAAAACAGGGAACTGACACTGTGGCATCCTTTTAATAGGTTATGTAGCACCCTACCTTTTAATAAAGGCAAGATACCTTTGTATAGTGCTATTCCCGGGATCACTGATAGCACACACATTACAAAATATAGTAATCGTTGCAATAGTATCAAATTACTACATCGTTGATCCAGAGAGTACAATAAAACCTTACAAATTGCTTAGTCACATGGACTAGCTCAGAATAAACACAGCGGAAAGTAAATCAGCAATGAGCCTTTATCATCTTCATGTGCCACAGGCAGTCATGTTGGAATATAGACTCGAGATCCTACCACGTACTTCTCCTCAGAAAATCCTGCACGTTTGAATATGCAGCCCCACGAATGGAGGTCAGTACAATGATGTACTGGCAAATAACACTTATATGGTGGCAGTTTTGGGCATGACTATCTACATGATATTTGGCAAGTGGAGTTTAGGCAAATTTGCATAAAGCCAATTTTATCCTATATTTTATTTAAAACAAAACATTTTGAAAATCTTTGAATGACATTATGAAATCACACCATGGATAAATCCTCCATGGGTTTTAGAATAATCACATGGTTACATCTCCCATGAGTTTTTCAAGGTTGATCAAATTTTAAATACATTCGAAAAGATGATGAGATTCCTCCGTACATTCCCTGCCCGATAGCTCGGATTGTCCATAACCGGGGACACGGCTAAGATCTTAGGTTTTTGACTCTCGAGAGGTTGCGCTCTTTACCCACAATTCGCAACCAAGCCTTTTTGCCAAAATTCTTCATCTTCATTAAGGCCAGGACAAGGTCACCACGAAACTTTTCTTTAGTAGCCCCTCTACCTACCGGATCCGCCCGTACCTCGAAACTCCACCCACCGGCGGTACCCTAGGCGAGGTTTCCCACTAAGTACTTAGCTAAGACAGAGCCCATAATGTATTGTGGTTGCACTCGGAAGCTATCTAAAACAAGGACGACATAATAATCTCTTTAATCCTCGGGTGGCAACCCCTATTCAACCGCGCACTCTCAGGCACCCACCCGTCCACTGGTCCATCCCCAGGGATCGGAGCCCTGAGCAGCCGCCCACCACTCAAACAATCCACCCAGGTGATTCATTAAGGGTTGTTAATTTTCACTTCTCAAACCATCACAATCAAAACAATGAAACAACATTTGGCATTTGATGTTGCAGAGCAAAAATAAAGTATCCTATTAATAGGTTCAGGAGTAGCTACACACTACTAGGTTTTGCTAAGCATAGCATAACACTTTACTTTTTTAAAAACAAAATCCTACCATGCAACTAGTTTCAAAACACTAATTCATAATTAAAACAGTAGGATTTGAATGTCACTTGCCTTTTTGGTAGTCGAAGCGCGTTCACTTCTCTTAATCAAAATACGTGCCTCTCCGTACAACTATAACATAGAATATAGCACAACATAAACACACCATTCAACAACAAAATCATAATCAAACAAGACAACAATCGGAAATCGCTCTATGGTACTAAGGTGTGGCATGAGCTCTGGCTTGCAAGATATGGCGGTGATAGTTTGGACGGAAAGTCACATGATTAGAAAGTAATGAACTATCCAAGATATAATTGAAAAATCTTTATGCTTTAGAAAAGCATGAAAAGAATTCGGAATGACTGAATTGAACCACATAGGTGACAAATAGTGCAACAACAATACTATTGAATAAGTGTGACAACAATTACTCAAAATAGTATGAACTACACATAGGCTTGGGTATGGACTAATGATATTTGGAATTACTCAAGTTACTCATTTGTAAGTTGAATGGTTTTAAACTAGTCAAAGGAGTGAATGAAAAACAATTTGGATGGACACGACATTGATTCAAGGTAGAGTGTCTAGTGGTATTTGTGTGTGGATGTGATCATAAGTTCCACCTTCTCAAAATGAATCATGTTGAGAAATCGATAATAGATATATACTCAATTTCTCATATTTGAATTTGAATATTTGCAAAGTGATTCAAATATTTTGGACGGTGGTGCTATTGGATGAAGTACTGTAAAACAAGATTTATGCAATTGACATAGTGTCACAACACTTATCAGAGTAGCACAAGGTCACACATAGGAATTGATATGAACTAATGATATAGTGAACTATTCAAATAATTCATTTGAAATTCGAATATTTCGAACTAAGTGGAAGGATTGAATGGCATGAATGATATCGGGATTTGGTTCGTAGAGCCTAATGGATAACAAAGGTTCATCACATATGATAAGGGATAGAGTATCTCGACCCTACTAAAGCAAGGTAAAAATCTAAAGTAGGACATGTCACACTTTACTCAAATAACTCAATTGTTATTTGAATAATATGAACTAGACAACCAGGGGTAAGCCATGCATTATCTGTGAACATGACAAAGAATTATAACTGGTCTGAAAGATGGATATGATCATAAGAATCATTTTGGCTAAAGGAACTATGTTGAAACCAGTTATAGAACTACACCTTTCACGAAAAGTAATTAGAAGAAGTTCTCCGGATAGAAGAACTTTCTACACGGAAGTTGCAGAGAATTCCATTACAAGCGTATCGCCAGAAGAATCTCTCGGAAAAGTTGGTAGGATTTATTTTATCGACGATGTTGCGAATCAAAGGAATACCTCGAAAATAAAGTGGGTGAAACAGACATGCAAAATGTCTAAAATGATCTACGTGATTTGCTGATTCCGACGGTATAAAGTTTGCCGAAATGCGACTTATAGAACTCAAGATATGAATTTTACAAAACTAGACCTAAGTGGTTAAATTTCTAATGGTGTACGAAAAGTTGTTCGAACAAGTTGCTCGGATGGAAAAACTTTCTACATGAAAGTTGTAGAGGATCTAATTACAAAATTAACGGAAAAACCACTATTTTAAACGGAGGTGTAGATGTAAGAAAATAAAATTGTAAAGTTGCGTATGACAATCTACAAAAAAGAGCGGAATTTATGACAATCTACGAAAAAGAGCGGAATTAGATTAATTACCGGACGAGGAATGCGTCGAGTCGCGGCGTTTCCCAATAGTGTTGCGGATGTTGCGTCGCGGGAGAAGCAGCGAAGCACCGGAGAAGCAGCTTCGCGCAGTATGTGCTGCGCACGGGGAAGAGAGGCGCAGGGCGCGTGTGTGTGTTTATGGGCTCCTACGGGTTCTTTATACTAGATTTAAATGTGCGCCTTGGCACGAACCCGTGGTTGTCGTATTTTTTTATATTTTGTATGACCTACTAAAACACATGTGAGAAAACAATGATGGGTCTATGCTTTGTGAGCTGACTTAAATCAGCATGATCACTCTAATCACCAAAAGACATCTGCATGACCCTACAAAATAAAAATGTGCACGTTTGTATATTAGACCTTAGTTGTTCAGGCCCTGTTTTGATAGACATTAGAATAGAGCAAACAGAATCAGGAAGAGAGTAGCAAACGCTTATATACAACCACCAAAATAAAGAAATATATTGAATTAAAGCACTTCCGTCTAATAATCAACTATCCAACAAACTATCTGCAGTACTAAAATAGCAAACCATGTTTGCTCCGGAAGCAATAAAGCACCTACCATATGCGTATATAGCATATTTTTGCATGTTCTTATCTAGCAGTGCACCACCCATCAGTGTATAGGAAAAATTATCTACAGAACACACACTGCTATATGGAGATCACTAACATATCCCATATCATCATACATATACTACCATAAAGGCTAGGCATCCAAATGTCAGGTATGGTAGGCAGGTGACCATAACTTTCTGAGTG
This sequence comes from Lolium rigidum, assembly GCF_022539505.1. Classification (NCBI taxonomy): domain Eukaryota; kingdom Viridiplantae; phylum Streptophyta; class Magnoliopsida; order Poales; family Poaceae; genus Lolium; species Lolium rigidum. Next base: position 272,599,921 of record NC_061514.1, read on the forward strand.
ACTCCGAAGTAACCAAGGTACTGGTCACCGTCATTTGAATCAGAGTGTCATAAGGATATTTTTCCACGTTCTGCAGAAAGCATCGATTTAGCAATGTTTGAGAAATCATCAGGGTACTTGCCCATTTTCTGTAGAAAGAATCGATTTAGCAACACTGGAGGTAGCGATGTTTGAGAAATCATCATTGGCATTTGAGATGTACTACCTCTGTTCCAAAATATAAGGCATTTTTAGCTTTTTAAAATGGCTTATATTTTGGATCAGAGTAATAACTAACATACAGGAAGCAACATATATTTGTTTTTTTGGATTACCTAAATCGATCGCATGATTGTTTAAATGAAAACAATACCTTTTAGTCTTTGATGGCCAGTGAGTGCAGCATCTCCCACATTATACACAGTATCATGTACAGTCAATAAAAAAGATTTTAATCCATCACAACCGTTACAAAGAGGTAGGAGAATCAAGAAAATTACATAGTAGCAAGCAACACTAACATCGCGGAGTTGTTCATTTGAGGCCATAATCAATGCGAATATTGTTTTGTGTAAATGGCAAACTATTTTGGTGTCAATGAAGCTATCACAGTTCAAAGCGTACAAATAAAGGCACAATTGACCATAAGCTTCAGGGTATGCGTAAATAGGAATTTTGTACAAATCAAGGTAGGCAAAACCAAATATTTTCACACATCATGCTGCATGGGAGTAATTAGTCATTTTCTCACATAAAAATGCTGCAATCCCTTTCTCATAACAATTTCGCACTTGTATTATACCACCAAAAGCTCAATTTAGTTAGTGATCTGCAATTATCTTAACTATTACAATGTTGCCTAAAAGATTCTAAAAGAAAAGACCAGCTAGTAACTTATATTGTTTGGTATTTCACACTTTAAAAGAAATATGTGGACATTATATCATATTTTTATCAAAACATAGCCTCAACATGTAACTTACATTTCTGATATCAAAAAGGACTTTTGCTGGAGGTGTGCAAGCAATTGGAAGGGAGAGAGGCAAGTGGCGGTATTCCGATCCTCCCACCGACGGCGACTGCTTTTGCTCCTCCATAATAGTCATGTTGAACACAAGCTTCTCGGGGGGTCAAGTCCGTGTACAAAGTAGCCTGGAATTAAATCGAAGCATGACAATCAGTTGCACCAAGAGGTACAGGGAGGAATTCCAACAAATAAAGAGGTCCAGAGAGATTACCAAGGCGCTCAAACTGGAACTTGTCACCTAGGACTGTGGTCGAGAGCGATGGTATAACATAGGCGCCCTTTAAAATGTCCTTTACAATCTGGAATGCATACCTAGTAATTAGATATACAAGTACCATGGTGTAAATATGCTAGCCCACAGTAATATTTTGAGTCCTATGTAATATCCCAGATATTAGGGTCACAAAAATAGAGGAAACGGATGTGTGCATTGCATTCATGCATAGAAAATCCGGGGAATTTTCGCGCTTTTGTTTAAAACGACCAAAGGGATCGAGGTTTCTCTTAAAACACATCGATGAAATTGAGTTAGTCATCGATGTGGGTGCGACAAGTTTCGACATGACCTTTGTTGAATATTGTGTTTTAAGGGAAACAAATTGAATTCAAATTCAAATATGAAAGACATAAATTGAAGCAAGATTTGAATTCCAAACAATAGTTTTCTTATTATAATTCAAACAATGCTGAATTAGGAATAGGACGAGAATAGGGAAATTACATTTGATTAAATTGAATACACATTTACAAAGTCATTACAATATCCAATATTATTACAACTTACAAATATTACAAGAATAAAATACAGAAAGGAAAACTAAGCTAATCCTATCTAAATATCTTCTATTCCTCTTTTGTCTTGTACCTGCAAAACAAACAAAGAAAACATAAAAGAAGTAAAGCCAAGTGGCTATGTTAAAAATAATAAAGAGAAAGGGAAAGAATGGAAAGATCTTTTCCCAGCCCGAGCACATCCACAAGGGGTGATGTACCAGGTTGAAACTTGCACCCTACAGAAGTGGCAGCTTACAAGACACATGCATGTACATAGCTGTCGGTCAAGCACACATCCAGGAGACAATATAAAAGAGGATTTCCTTGCAGCACACAGCTGCTCGGCTCAGCACAAGAGCAATCCATCGACTATTCCCCAGTTCATCCAAGAACATCATTGTCAGTTCATCAGCAGTTCATACAGTGCCACCACAGAATCATCAGTCCCAAATCAGATTAAGTATCAAGATCAGGAGGAGGAGGCATACCACCAGATGCAGTTTAGCTCAGAACCAACAAGAACCCGCCACCAAGCTACAGAGAGCAGCAGGTAGGATCTCACCATAAATATAAGCTAGGAGTATCTGCCTTTAGCCTTTGCATAGTCACCAAAAGGGGGAGATAAAAAGGGAATAAATATAAAAGCAGCCAAACCCATCTACCCTTCAACTAGATTTTCATCTAGGAGGATGGAGAGAAGGATTTTCCTCTCAGTCTTGCATAGAGGTGCTATGCATGTTCATCACCGAGGTTTAGAGAAACAACAACCAGTAGTATCTGTCCATATCATAAATCATGCCTCAGCCTTTTTTGCATCACTGGCAGGGCCAAGCAAACCAAACATATATCTGTTCTTATCAGTTGAAACTATCAAACAAGGGACAGCCAAATCCACCAATAAAAAACAAATCATCTCTAGTTGCTACTTTGCAACTAGATCATATACTAGAAACTCAAAGATCACTTTGAGATTTTCCACAACACTACTGTTTAAGATCATATATGCACAGGCTTTAATCACCACCATAAGCAACCAGTAATAATTCACATGTTACAGGGAACTACTTAGGGTCCAGGAATTATTCCCAGGCCAACTAAGTAGAGCCAGTAAAGCAAGCAAAGCCACAAGCTAACCATCATGTAAAGTATCCCTTTATAAGCAGCATATCGGTCCAAGAAGGTAATTAAAGCATCACTTGTGCACTACAAAGCACAATTCTGTCCAGGATCATATATATACACATGCTTTAGCCATTATCATAAGCAAACAAGCTAATAATCAACATATTACGTAAATCTACTTAGGGTCCAGGGATTAATCCCAGTGCCAACCAAGTAGTATATAGCTGCAGCAAGTCCACATGAATCAAGCAAACAAGCCCTTAGTCTCAGCGAAGATAGCCACACTAGCAGGTAAACAAGCTCACATGAACCACCAAGTGGTTTAATACCAACATATTATAAACAGCCAACAACCAAATGATTAAGCCAACCAACTTAAGCACAAGACAAGTGATCAATTTGATCAAGGCCTTACCAAAGATAAACCACACAGCTAGCTTACAACTTGTTTAACCGATATAAAAATAGGTGGATTATATGCATTATAAGATGCATATAGGCATTTTACTTGCAAGCAACAATTGTCCCATTTATTTCTTCATCCCAAAGGCTACCAAAAACATGTAGATCAATATTTATCTACTAGATAAATTGAAAACAATAGCATCAACAAGTCAATTTTGAGCATTTGTTTATGCCCACTCGTAGGAACCAAGAATCATTACGGTATAAATTAATTAGCATAAGATCAGCAGCCTATAACCATAAGATATATAGAACCAATACCAAACTCCTCTAAATGGCTAACCAAGTAACTAGACAAGTACAGCTGCCAAGTCATGGTCATAGTTAGAGGGGAGAGGAGTGGGATATAGCTCACAGTGGTGTAGACGAATAGAGGAAGAGGCCGACGCCGGGGTTGTGAGCCGTTGACGCCGTCCGGCCGGCGTCGAGGAAGAAGCGACCACCACCATCACCACACCTCCCACCAGTTCATCACCAATACCTCGCTAGCAGCCCCACCACCACTACCGCAGTATCACAGGCAGGAGAAGTTCCACACCTTAACCAACGAGAGCAGGCCATGGCGAGCCAGGAGGGGCGCCAGAGTTGCAGCAACTGCTGCCATCCTGCCAGCGCCCAAGCAGAGGTCATGGAGGATGGAGAGAAGGCCTTGCTCGTCGTAGAGAAGCCGCCAAGGGTGCAGACAGAGTCATGGGAAGCACTGCATCGATGAGCGCTAGAGTTACGCATCCGTGCCCATGTACGCGTTGGGAGGCGTCGTGGTGGCGGAGGTAGGCGGAGAGGGTCGTTGGAGCCTCGCCGATCGCCGGTCCTGCCCGAATCGGCCGGCGACGGTCGAACCCCATGCGACATCAGCTTGGGTTTCGGAATTAGGGATATGCGCGGCAGGCGGCGAGGTCCAAATCGATTTGGGGGGAATTGAAGAGCAAGGAGAGGCGGAGCAAAGCCCCATCACGTCGGTGGTGGAGAGGGCCGGAGGCGGCCAGGAGAGAGAGCGGTGGCGCGGCCAAGCCATGGGAGCGTTCGTGTGCGTGAGAGATGGGAGGAGGAGAGGACGACGAGAGAGAGAGGAGTGGGTCGGCTCGGGGTTGACCGACCCAGGGGCACCGTGTGGTCGGTTATAGGTCTGATCCATTTGGATCAATTGGGCTCAGCCCAACTAGCCTTTTGTTTGATTTTTCTTTAGGAAATATATATTTAATAAAAGAAAGATATAATAATAATAAAATCCAAATAGAAATATTTTTGACAAAACAAAAATCCTAAACAGAATAAATAGCAACAAACCATTTAAAGTCTAAAAGAAAATAATACAGATTTTTCTTCTAAATTTTAGAATTTTAAATCTTAAGCTATTAAGACCTAAATATTAACATATAATTTTATTATTTATATTTTCATATCAATAAAATATTAGATATTACTTTGTATGAAAATATCACAATTGTTCCATATGATTATGTTTAATCATATGAAAATCCTAATTGATCATTACTTCAACTACTAATTAAAACCTAAACCCTAATAGTACTTATCATATTTCATTAAGCCTTTTAAAATAATATAATATCAAATCCAATATTATTTTCAGAGTTATTAATAAATTCAACTTTATAATGAAGTTATCACCTTAAGAACTAAATGGTTATTAGGAAATCTTAGTTCCATTGTGAATAAAATTATATCCTCATAATTTTATGTGGAATCCTAAAACCCTAATGCCATTAAGAACCTAGCTCCATTCATTCATATGAACCCTAATTTGCTTCTAAACCTAAACCCTAGGTTAAGACATGTGATCAAGAGACATTGTATTCATACCTAGATCCATAATGAGCCACTAAGTGCATATCCAGGTCCACATAAAATATAGGAGCCTATCATTAAGACTTTAGCATTCCATATGTTCATCCCCTCAAACCTAGATGATCAAATAGGAACACCTAAGTCTAAACCCTAAATTCCTATCATCAAAAGTATCAACCTTACTCATACTTATATAGCATCACACCATTGTGATGAACTCCATTAGCAACCATGCTAATATTGACATCATATCCCATACACACTAAACCCTACTAGTGTGAGATACTTATGAACCATCCTATTTAGGAACCAACCATTCTCTACTTAGAGATCCAACGGCTAATACAAGACAACCTCAACCTTAATTGTAATACTCCCTATTATTTAAGAAGTATGTTCTTCCAAAGTTATTCTTTTGAAGAAAATAAGAAATCATCATCAATCCTGCCTAATAGGACCTATAGCCAATAACCAGCTATCACCAGCAAGGTATACCAACCTTGATAGCAACTATTTATAATAAATTGCTCAAGATGCCTAGGCTTAACTTAGACTTACCAGCCTTAGGTATTGATGAATCCAACATTGATGTGATCCATCTACTACTTACTCCAGAAACCAATTAGAATCATAGAAAACCATAGAACCCCACAAACCTAGATATCATACTTGTTCCTTATTATAGAACATGTTCTTCAAAAGTTATTCTTTTGAATTATATAATAAGTAATCATCAACCATGCACTATAGGACTTAAACTTGATAACTGTTCTTTACTTATTATACCACTACTATTCCTTAGTGTGTATGATTGTTACTATGCATTTTACCACTTGCTTATGATTCTAAAACAACACAAACCTGAATAAGAACCTTGATTGTGAATCAATCTAAAAGTGCAACACACCCTGAACTAATCATTACCATTCACTAATCCTAAATCATCGGGGTTAGATCACGCTTAGAGCGATTGCATCTCATACTTATGCATTATTGCATCATTGCCAATCTTTTAAACATCGTCCTTACCGGACGATGATGCTATTTCGAAGTTGGAGTTATTACGTATCGAAGACCTTGAATGCATAATCTTGCAAGTCAAGAAAGGCAAGTTCATCACTTGCTCATGTCATTTGAGTATTTCTATCAAATTAATTGCAAAGTACTATGGTTATCACTATTGCATGAAAATCAAAACCACTACTTTCATAACTATGAATATGACTATGTGGTGGGCAATGGAACCATGGATTGTGTTGATATGGTGGAGGTTCCATTGCACGGGTTTATATCCATCTAGGATTAAACAACAAATGTCGCCAGTGATTCTTGTGCCGTAATACCCGTGTTAACCATAAGATCCGGAGTGGGACGGAGTAGTCAAAAGTGTTTCCACCTCTCGTTCATCAACGGATGCGCTTTACCGTAGACACTTGTATCTATCGGCGGCAAGCGGTAGGCTGGGGAAGCCTTAAGTCCCCACGGCACAGTCCGTAGACACTTGTCGTTCGAAGAACAAGCGGTAGGCTGGGGAAGCCTTAAGTCCCCACGGTATTGCGGTCTATGATGGGTTGCAGCCACCGGCGTAGGAGTGTATGGTAGAGCCCAAGACTCGTTGTCGTAGTCGGGGTCCACCCTGAAATTACGGGAATAATGGGACCGACGTGGACCCAGTGGTCGGCGCATGCAACAAAGGGTGGGTGTTCGAGGTAGCGGAGGAACATGATTGGCTAGACCTTATACCGGGCCTCACACCAAAGGAAGTGTGGACGAGCACGCGGCTCGGTTGGCACCAAGGTTAAGATCTCTTATGGGTAAAGCAACACACCTCTCGCAGAGTGTAAAGAACCGTGACTCGTCACTCCTCGTTCCGGGATATGGAACTCGCGAACGCGGCCGGAAAGGAGCTCCATGAAGTTCTAGTAAACCGGTGAAGGCCGACGGACATAGTTCTTCTGAATAAAAGCAACCTTTTGAAGAAATGGTTATGAAAACTTGCATTGGTATTAGACTTTCTTGTCTAATGCCGTAGCTAGTGCATTAAACACCTCTTTCCTATAATGAACTTGTTGAGTACGCTCGTACTCATCCCACTCTTAAATCCCCTGCTTAGATATGGAGGCATCGAAGAAGGATCTACAAGTGCAACTCGAAGACCGAGGAGTCAACAACTACTTCAAGGGACAGAGAACTCGTCAGAAGGGTCAGATACCACATCCAACGAGGAGAAACCTAGTTTAGCAATAGAAAGGAACTAGCTTCCTAAACTTAGCTCCTATTTAGCTAGAATCTATTCATAGCCTCTGTAGCTAGTTAAATACTCTACAAGTAGAGTTCGTGTTAGGATTAGACTACGAGTCGTTCTTCTGGAGTTTATTTGCGCTTTACCTCATTGTAAAGTAGGAGGTTGTGTGGATCTTTTGTAAAGAGTCGGTGTTGTAATTCTATAGACATGCCTTGGACCCGCATATGTTTCGTTGTACCACTCGAGCGATATAATACTAGTGGAACGGTGTTTCATTGGTGTTATATCAGACTTGCATACTACACCATGCAGTGGTATGCCGGGTCACCACAGTTGGTATCAGACCAAATGCTTTGACCTTAGGATTAAAACCCTTTAAAGGAGACCTATATGATTGGTAGTGTCTATAGGAAGTGTCCTAGGTAAACCAAATACTTTTTATTACTTGAGATGGATATTCACTTGAGAATAATCCTGACACAATTGAGTCAACATTTGTTACCTAGCTTACCAAGCTAAAGTAAAGTTAGTCAGCTAATCCCAAATATGGAGTATACCATTAAGTTCTTAAAACAAATAGATGAGTAGATCACAGTTGGTATACAATACATGGTAGTCCAAAGAGAGGATACAACCATAAGGAAGATATCCTATTGGAAGATGTGTACCAACACATGTTATAGTTAAGTAAGAGTTATCCGGACTTGTAATAAGGAGTAATAACAAGTGATGAAGATAATTAAGATATCCTAATAAGAAGATGTAGACCAAGTTAAGTAATGAGTAAGGAAAATTATCTAGACATGTGAAACAATTGATAGTAAGTAATAACTATGAGTCATATGAGGTAGTATTGACCATGATGAGTCAATCATGGGAGGTAAGTAAGAGAGATAGAAATAAAACATGTCTACTTACAAAGTAGTGATAGTAATCATATATCATTCACCTGAGAATCGTTATGTGATGGACTAGAACCTCATAATTAATTAAGAGGAGTACAATAAGAAGCCAGACAATAGTGCCAGAAATGTGTTCCAAAAATATGGGAAGTGTGCCAAGCACATCTTGACCATAGTCTTATGATCGAATCACTTGGAAGTATAGGAGCTATATTCCAAGAGTTATGTGTAGAGTAGCCATGTTAGTACCTAGACATATCATGTGAGATAGTCCTCAACAAAATGGAAGTTAAGTAGTACTTCCAAAGAAAATTAGGTTAACCACAACTATCCTAGACCACTTTGTTTCAAGTTTATTTCATTGCAAATGTGCAATTAAGGTAAAGGTTGAGACAAATAGTAGAATTCCCTATATTCGTGCTAAGTATCACGATATAAACCTAAATTATGTGGTGTTCTATACTACACATCGAGCCCGATGTTTAGAGATGTCTTACTCAACAATCATATTCAGGCTTATGATGGTGTGTATTATATGCACAAAGCTGAATCTTCTTGGATTTTATTGGATTTTCATTGTTTGACTAGATCCATACATGAAGTTTGACGTTGATTTGCAAATGCATGTTGCAATATCAAGTCCTTACTTGATGCTATAGATCTAGAGGGTAATGGTATTCGTGTGAGGAAGTGACGAATTCGTATATTTTGAAGACAAGATGAAGGTTCATCGAGTAAAGGAAACAAAGTTGTGGGAAGCAACCACAATACTCGAAGGAAGTGCCAATCAACATTCATGCTTTACCTCAACAGAGGAGTACTTTAGTACATGAGAAGCATGAAGGTAAGAAATATGGTGATTATGGTGAAGCTCAAGCAGATCCATAGTCAACATAGAAGAGGGAATGCAAGGGAAATCACTTAGGATACTATAATCATAGTGTCAGCTAGTGGTTTTCTTGCAAATAAACCGTGAAGAAAGGAAGATGATATATGAAACCATAGCAGATACAAGAAGACCATAGTTGATATCAGAAGACCACAATTGGTATAGGATCAATACTGCGAGATAAAGCAGAAGATGTCTCGTCCAGTTGATTAGAACCTATAATAGAATCCATTTTTAGATATCAAATAGCCACAGTTGGTATAATAGCCACAGCTGGTATCAGTTGATATTACAAATAGTCCACGATTTAATTATTTGTAACAAAAGTTTGTGAACAAATAAAAATCTTGTTAGCCAAATAGCTAGATCTATAAACATTTAGTCAAAGGATTCATGTTGGATGTCCACAATTGAGTGGAAATACCACAAGGATTCTCCACAAGACTTTAGAAGAATACAAACCATAAGCTAGACCTAGACCAATATTCTAACCATAAGTCCAATGGATGGAGGAAAAGGAGTTGAATACCTTAAGAAAACTCTAAGGGGTAGAGTAAAGATTAAGTTGGATGTACCATAACTCAATATTTTGAGCAAGATAGATGAAGAAGGTCTGAACTGAGAGGAAATTCGATCTTATTTTCATCAGATTGTTGAACATTACTTTCAGAAGGATGTCAGACCAGAAGCCGAGATTTACACCTCGAGGAAGTAAGAAGTGGACTATAACTTGAGAAAGTGAGTAGTATTTACTCAGAAGTACGAAAGCTCAAGTAAGTCAAGCATAAAGAAGTTGGACGAAGAAAACACCATAGACCAAATACAACTCAAGAAGGCCAAAGACTGAAGTAGATTGACCATACAAAAACTAAAGTCTATTTGAATGATTCCTTTCATGGAACCTAAATAACCCAAAATAGTTAGAGGTATCAACTATAAACCATGATTGGATGGACTAAATGAGTCTAATCCATTCCTAGGAAAATAAACCATCACAACCATTTCCATGGTAAGTGCCTTACCAAGTACCATTACTGCACTTTTGGTAGTAAGGGAAAAACAAAGACCTGTTTTATCAAATAGGAGAATGTTATACAATTAGTCCTCAATTAAGACTGTCAGGATAAGAAGAAGTCCCAATCATTGAATATTCAATGAGAAAGGAAACAAGCTTATAATATTGGAGGAAATCATGGAAGTAAAGGAAGTAATAGTTGTTTGATGTCAGACACTATTGGATTCCAGGAAGAATCTGGACAAGGGATATATTCAATTATATCAAGTGAGATAACCACGGAGTTCGAGAAAAGTCGTAGTCTGCACAAGTCAGATCCACACTTCGGAAACGTGAGAGAGATTAAACTTCGAGGACGAAGTTTAGTTTAAGGGGTAGAGACTGTAATATCCCAGATATTGGGGTCACAAAAATAGAGGAAACAGATGTGTGCATTGCATTCATGCATAGAAAATCCGGGGAATTTTCGCGCTTTTGTTTAAAACGACCAAAGGGATCGAGGTTTCTCTTAAAACACATCGATGAAATTGAGTTAGTCATCGATGTGGGTGCGACAAGTTTCGACATGACCTTTGTTGAATATTGTGTTTTAAGGGAAACAAATTGAATTCAAATTCAAATATGAAAGACATAAATTGAAGCAAGATTTGAATTCCAAACAATAGTTTTCTTATTATAATTCAAACAATGCTGAATTAGGAATAGGACGAGAATAGGGAAATTACATTTGATTAAATTGAATACACATTTACAAAGTCATTACAATATCCAATATTATTACAACTTACAAATATTACAAGAATAAAATACGTAAAGGAAAACTAAGCTAATCCTATCTAAATATCTTCTATTCCTCTTTTGTCTTGTACCGCAAAACAAACAAAGAAAACATAAAAGAAGTAAAGCCAAGTGGCTATGTTAAAAATAATAAAGAGAAAGGGAAAGAATGGAAAGATCTTTTCCCAGCCCGAGCACATCCACAAGGGGTGATGTACCAGGTTGAAACTTGCACCCTACAGACAGGCAGCTTACAAGACACATGCATGTACATAGCTGTCGGTCAAGCACACATCCAGGAGACAATATAAAAGAGGATTTCCTTGCAGCACACAGCTGCTCGGCTCAGCACAAGAGCAATCCATCGACTATTCCCAGCTCATCCAAGAACATCATTGTCAGCTCATCGCCAGCTTCATACAAGGCCACCACAGAATCATCAGTCCCAAATCGAGTAAGTATCAAGATCGGGAGGAGGAGGCATACCACCGGATGCGCTTAGCTCGGAACCAACAAGAACCCGCCACCAAGCTACAGAGAGCAGCAGGTAGGATCTCACCAGAAATATAAGCTAGGAGTATCTGCCTTTAGCCTTTGCATAGTCACCAAAAGGGGGAGATAAAAAGGGAATAAATATAAAAGCAGCCAAACCCATCTACCCTTCAACTAGATTTTCATCTAGGAGGATGGAGAGATGGATTTTCCTCTCGTCTTGCATAGAGGTGCTATGCATGTTCATCACCGAGGTTTAGAGAAACAACAACCAGATGAGTATCTCGTCCATATCATAAATCATGCCTCAGCCTTTTTTGCATCATCGTGCAGGCCAAGCAAACCAAACATATATCTCGTTCTTATCAGTTGAAACTATCAAACAAGGGACAGCCAAATCCACCAATAAAAACCAACCTTGTAAAAAAAACAAATCATCTCTAGTTGCTACTTTGCAACTAGATCATATACTAGAAACTCAAAGATCACTTTGGGATTTTCCACAACACTACTGTTTAAGATCATATATGCACAAGCTTTAATCACCACCATAAGCAACCAAGTAATAATTCACATGTTACAGGGAACTACTTAGGGTCCAGGAATTATTCCCAGGCCAACTAAGTAGAGCCAGTAAAGCAAGCAAAGCCACAAGCTAACCATCATGTAAAGTATCCCTTTATAAGCAGCATATCGGTCCAAGAAGGTAATTAAAGCATCACTTGTGCACTACAGCACAATTCTGTCCAGGATCATATATATACACATGCTTTAGCCATTATCATAAGCAAACAGTTAATAATCAACATATTACAGAAATCTACTTAGGGTCCAGGGGATTAATCCCAGGCCAACCAAGTAGTATATAGCTGCAGCAAGTCCACATCAATCAAGCAAACAAGCCCTTAGTCTCAGCAGTATAGCCACACTAGCAGGTAAACAAGCTCACATGAACCACCAGTGGTTTAATACCAACATATTATAAACAGCCAACAACCAAATGATTAAGCCAACCAACTTAAGCACAAGACAGTGATCAATTTGATCAAGGCCTTACCAGCATAAACCACACAGCAGTTACAACTTGTTTAACCGATATAAAAATAGGTGGATTATATGCATTATAAGATGCATATAGGCATTTTACTTGCAGCAACAATTGTCCCATTTATTTCTTCATCCCAAAGGCTACCAAAAACATGTAGATCAATATTTATCTACTAGATAAATTGAAAACAATAGCATCAACAAGTCAATTTTGAGCATTTGTTTATGCCCACTCGTAGGAACCAAGAATCATTACGCTATAAATTAATTAGCATAAGATCAGCAGCCTATAACCATAAGATATATAGAACCAATACCAAACTCCTCTAAATGGCTAACCAAGTAACCAGACAAGTACAGCTGCCAAGTCATGGTCATAGTTAGAGGGGAGAGGAGTGGGATATAGCTCACAGTGGTGTAGACGAATAGAGGAAGAGGCCGACGCCGGGGTTGCAGTCGTTGACGCCGTCCGGCCGGCATCGAGGAAGAAGCAGTCACCACCATCACCACACCTCCCACCCGCCTCATCACCAATACCTCGCTAGCAGCCCCACCACCACTACCGCAGTATCACGGTGCAGGAGAAGTTCCACACCTTAACCAACGAGAGCAGGCCATGGCGAGCCAGGAGGGGCGCCAGAGTTGCAGCAACTGCTGCCATCCTGCGCCGCCCAAGCAGAGGTCGTGGAGGATGGAGAGAAGGCCTTGCTCGTCGTAGAGAAGCCGCCAAGGGTGCAGACAGAGTCATGGGAAGCACTGCATCGATGAGCGCTAGAGTTACGCATCCGTGCCCATGTACGCGTTGGGAGGCGTCGTGGTGGCGGAGGTAGGCGGAGAGGGTCGTTGGAGCCTCGCCGATCGCCGGTCCCGCCCGAATCGACCGGCGACGGCCGAACCCCATGCGACATCAGCTTGGGTTTCGGAATTAGGGATATGCGCGGCAGGCGGCGAGGTCCAAATCGATTTGGGGGGAATTGAAGAGCAAGGAGAGGCGGAGCAAAGCCCCATCACGTCGGTGGTGGAGAGGGCCGGAGGCGGCCAGGAGAGAGAGCGGCGGCGCGGCCAAGCCATGGGAGCGTTCGTGTGCGTGAGAGATGGGAGGAGGAGAGGACGACGAGAGAGAGAGGAGTGGGTCGGCTCGGGGTTGACCGACCCAGGGGCACCGTGTGGTCGGTTATAGGTCTGATCCATTTGGATCAATTGGGCTCAGCCCAACTAGCCTTTTGTTTGATTTTTCTTTAGGAAATATATATTTAATAAAAGAAAGATATAATAATAATAAAATCCAAATAGAAATATTTTTGACAAAAGAAAAATCCTAAACAGAATAAATAGAAACAAACCATTTAAAGTCTAAAAGAAAATAATACAGATTTTTCTTCTAAATTTTAGAATTTTAAATCTTAAGCTATTAAGACCTAAATATTAACATATAATTTTATTATTTATATTTTCATATCAATAAAATATTAGATATTACTTTGTATGAAAATATCACAATTGTTCCATATGATTATGTTTAATCATATGAAAATCCTAATTGATCATTACTTCAACTACTAATTAAAACCTAAACCCTAATAGTACTTATCATATTTCATTAAGCCTTATAAAATAATATAATGTCAAATCCAATATTATTTTCAGAGTTATTAATAAATTCAACTTTATAATGAAGTTATCACCTTAAGAACTAAATGGTTATTAGGAAATCCTAGTTCCATTGTGAATAAAATTATATCCTCATAATTTTATGTGGAATCCTAAAACCCTAATGCCATTAAGAACCTAGCTCCATTCATTCATATGAACCCTAATTTGCTTCTAAACCTAAACCCTAGGTTAAGACATGTGATCAAGAGACATTGTATTCATACCTAGATCCATAATGAGCCACTAAGTGCATATCCAGGTCCACATAAAATATAGGAGCCTATCATTAAGACTTTAGCATTCCATATGTTCATCCCCTCAAACCTAGATGATCAAATAGGAACACCTAAGTCTAAACCCTAAATTCCTATCATCAAAAGTATCAACCTTACTCATACCTATATAGCATCACACCATTGTGATGAACTCCATTAGCAACCATGCTAATATTGACATCATATCCCATACACACTAAACCCTACTAGTGTGAGATACTTATGAACCATCCTATTTAGGAACCAACCATTCTCTACTTAGAGATCCAATGGCTAATACAAGACAACCTCAACCTTAATTGTAATACTCCCTATTATTTAAGAAATATGTTCTTCCAAAGTTATTCTTTTGAAGAAAATAAGAAATCATCATCAATCCTGCCTAATAGGACCTATAGCCAATAACCAGCTATCACCAGCAAGGTATACCAACCTTGATAGCAACTATTTATAATAAATTGCTCAAGATGCCTAGGCTTAACTCAGCCTTACCAGCCTTAGGTATTGATGAATCCAACATTGATGTGATCCATCTACTACTTACTCCAGAAACCAATTAGAATCATAGAAAACCATAGAACCCCACAAACCTAGATATCATACTTGTTCCTTATTATAGAACATGTTCTTCAAAAGTTATTCTTTTGAATTATATAATAAGTAATCATCAACCATGCACTATAGGACTTAAACTTGATAACTCGTTCTTTACTTATTATACCACTACTATTCCTTAGTGTGTATGATTGTTACTATGCATTTTACCACTTGCTTATGATTCTAAAACAACACAAACCCTGAATAAGAACCTTGATTGTGAATCACTCTAAAAGTGCAACACACCCTGAACTAATCATTACCATTCACTAATCCTAAATCATCGGGGTTAGATCACGCTTAGAGCGATTGCATCTCATACTTATGCATTATTGCATCATTGCCAATCTTTTAAACATCGTCCTTACCGGACGATGATGCTATTTCAGAAGTTGGAGTTATTACGTATCGAAGACCTTGAATGCATAATCTTGCAGTCAAGAAAGGCAAGTTCATCACTTGCTCATGTCATTTGAGTATTTCTATCAAATTAATTGCAAAGTACTATGGTTATCACTATTGCATGAAAATCAAAACCACTACTTTCATAACTATGAATATGACTATGTGGTGGGCAATGGAACCATGGATTGTGTTGATATGGTGGAGGTTCCATTGCACGGGTTTATATCCATCTAGGATTAAACAACAAATGTCGCCAGTGATTCTTGTGCCGTAATACCCTTGTTAACCATAAGATCCGGAGTGGGACGGAGTAGTCAAAAGTGTTTCCACCTCTCGTTCATCAACGGATGCGCTTTACCGTAGACACTTGTATCTGTCGGTGGCAAGCGGTAGGTCGGGGAAGCCTTAAGTCCCCACGGCACGGTCCGTAGACACTTGTCATTCGAAGAACAAGCGGTAGGCCGGGGAAGCCTTAAGTCCCCACGGTATTGCGGTCTATGATGGGTTGCAGCCACCGGCGTAGGAGTGTATGGTAGAGCCCAAGCATCGTTGTCGTGGTCGGGGTCCACCCTGAAATTACGGGAATAATGGGACCGACGTGGACCCGTGGTCGGCGCATGCAACAAAGGGTGGGTGTTCGAGGTAGCGGAGGAACATGATTGGCTAGACCTTATACCGGGCCTCACACCAAAGGAAGTGTGGACGAGCACGCGGCTCGGTTGGCACCAAGGTTAAGATCTCTTATGGGTAAAGCAACACACCTCTGCAGAGTGTAAAGAACCGTGACCTGTCACACCCTGTTCCAGTATATGGAACTGCGAACGCGGCCGGAAAGGAGCTCCATGAAGTTCTAGTAAACCGGTGAAGGCTGACGGACATAGTTCTTCTGAATAAAAGCAACCTTTTGAAGAAATGGTTATGAAAACTTGCATTGGTATTAGACTTTCCGGTCTAATGCCGTAGCTAGTGCATTAAACACCTCTTTCCTATAATGAACTTGTTGAGTACGCTCGTACTCATCCCACTCTTAAATCCCCTGCTTAGATATGGAGGCATCGAAGA
>NC_061514.1:272616552-272645757 GCF_022539505.1 Lolium rigidum
TATCATCAATAATATGGCATAGAACATAAGAAATTATCGATACGTCGGAGACGTATCAAGCATCCCAAGCTTAGTTACTGCTCGTCCCGAGCGAGTAAAACGATAACAAAGATAATTTCTGAAGTGACATGCCATCATAATCTTGATCATACTATTTGTAAACATATGTAGTGGATGCAGCGATCAAAACAATGGTAATGACATGAGTAAACAAGTGAATCATAAAGCAAAGACTTTTCATGAATAGTACTTCAAGACAAGCATCAATAAGTCTTGCATAAGAGTTAACTCATAAAGCAATAAATCAAAGTAAAGGCATTGAAGCAACACAAAGGAAGATTAAGTTTCAGCGGTTGCTTTCAACTTGTAACATGTATATCTCATGGATAATTGTCAACATAGAGTAATATAACAAGTACAATATGCAAGTATGTAGGAATCAATGCACAGTTCACACAAGTGTTTGCTTCTTGAGGTGGAGAGAGATAGGTGAACCGACTCAACATAAAAGTAAAAAAGAATGGTCCTTCAAAGAGGAAAGCATCGATTGCTATATTTGTGCTAGAGCTTTTATTTTGAAAACATGAAACAATGTTGTCAACGGTAGTAATAAAGCATATGAGTTATGAAAGTTATATCTTACAAGTTGCAAGCCCCATGCATAGTATACTAATAGTGCCCGCACCTTGTCCTAATTAGCTTGGACTACCGGATCTTTGCAATGCACATGTTTTAACCAAGTGTCACAATGGGGTACCTCCATGCCGCTCGTACAAAGGTCTAAGGAGAAAGCTCGCATTTTGGATTTCTCGCATTTGATTATTCTCAACTTAGACATCCATACCGGGACAACATGGACAACAGATAATGGACTCCTCTTTAATGCATAAGCATGTGGCAACAATTATTATTCTCATATGAGATTGAGGATATATGTCCAAAACTGAAACTTCCACCATGAATCATGGCTTTAGTTAGCGGCCCAATGTTCTTCTCTAACAATATGCATGCTCCAACCATTAACGTGGTAGATCTCTCTTACTTAGACAAGACGGACATGCATAGCAACTCACATGATATTCAACAAAGAATAGTTGATGGCGTCCCCGAAGCATGGTTATCGCACAACAAGCAACTTAATAAGAGATAAAGTGCATAAGTACATATTCAATACCACAATAGTTTTTAAGCTATTTGTCCCATGAGCTATATATTGCAAAGGTGAATGATGGAATTTTAAAGGTAGCACTCAAGCAATTTACTTTGGAATGGCGGATAAATACCATGTAGTAGGTAGGTATGGTGGACACAAATGGCATAGTGGTTGGCTCAAGTATTTTGGATGCATGAGAAGTATTCCCTCTCGATACAAGGTTTAGGCTAGCAAAGTTATTTGAAACAAACACAAGGATGAACGGTACAGCAAAACTCACATAAAAGACATATTGTAAACATTATAAGACTCTACACCGTCTTCCTTGTTGTTCAAAACTCAATACTAGATGTTATCTAGACTCTAGAGAAACCAAATATGCAAACCAAATTAGCAAGCTCTAAGTGTTTCTTCATTAATGGGTGCAAAGCATATGATGCAAGAGCTTAAACATGAGCACAACAATTGCCAAGTATCAAATTATCCAAAACATTTTAGAATTACTACATGTAGCATTTTCCAATTCCAACCATATAACAATTTAACGAAGAAGAAACTTCGCCATGAATACTATGAGTAGAGCCTAAGGACATACTTGTCCATATGCTACAGCGGAGCGTGTCTCTCTCCCATAAAGTGAATGCTAGGATCCATTTTATTCAAACAAAACAAAAAAACAAAAACAAACCGACGCTCCAAGCAAAGTGCATAAGATGTGACGGAATAAAAATATAGTTTCAGGGGAGGAACCTGATAATGTTGTCGATAAAGAAGGGGATGCCTTGGGCATCCCCAAGCTTAGACGCTTGAGTCTTCTTAGAATATGCAGGGGTGAACCACCGGGGCATCCCCAAGCTTAGAGCTTTCACTCTCCTTGATCATATTGCATCATACTCCTCTCTTGATCCTTGAAAACTTCCTCCACACCAAACTCGAAACAACTCATTAGAGGGTTAGTGCACAATAAAAATTAACATGTTCAGAGGTGACACAATCATTCTTAACACTTCTGGACATTGCATAAAGCTACTGGACATTAATGGATCAAAGAAATTCATCCAACATAGCAAAAGAAGCAATGCGAAATAAAAGGCAGAATCTGTCAAAACAGAACAGATCCGTAAAGATGGATTTTATTAGGCCACGAGACTTGCTCAAATGAAAATGCTCAAATTGAATGAAAGTTGCGTACATATCTGAGGATCATGCACGTAAATTGGCGTAATTTTCTGAGCTACCTACAGGGAGGTAGACCCAGATTCGTGAAAGCAATGAAATCTGGAACTGCGCAGTAATCCAAATCTAGTACTTACTTTACTATCAAAGACTTTACTTGGCACAACAAAACATAAAACTAAGATAAGGAGAGGTTGCTACAGTAGTAAACAACTTCCAAGACTCAAATATAAAACAAAAATAGTGTAGTAAAAACATGGGTTGTCTCCCAAGAAGTTCTTTCTTTATAGCCATTAAAATGGGCTCAGCAATTTTAATGATGCACCCGCAAGAAATATTATTTGAAGCAAAAGAGAGCATCAAGAGGCAAATTAAAAACACATTTAAGTCTAAAATGCTTCCTATGCATAGGAATCTTGTAAATAAACAAGTTCATGAAGAGCAAAGTAACAAGCATAGGAAGATAAAACAAGTGCAGCTTCAAAAATTTCAGCACATAGAGAGGTGTTTTAGTAACATGAAAATTTCTACAACCATATTTTCCTCTCTCATAATAATTTTCAGTAGCATCATGAGCAAACTCAACAATGTAACTATCACATAAAGCATTCTTATCATGAGTCTCATGCATAAAATTATTACTCTCCACGTAAGCATAATCAATTTTATTAGTTGTAGTGGGAGCAAATTCAACAAAGTGGCTATCACCATATATAGGAGGCATATTGTAATCATAAAAGAAAATTTTCTCCTCAATGCTTGGGGGACTAAAAAGATCATGCTCATCAGAGCCAGCTTCCCCAAGCTTACAATTTTCCATAGCATTAGCAACAATGGTGTTCAAAGCATCCATAGTAATAACATTCCCATTAGCATGCATATAAAGTTCCATGGGTTTTTTAATTCCCTCTTCAAACACATCATGTCCTAATTCAAGATAAAGTTCATAAAGATCTCTCATATTTTTATTGTTTTCCATTATGCTTAACTAGTGAAATAAAAACATGCATGATATTAAGTAAAGTAAAACAAGTAACTAATTTTTTTGTGTTTTTGATATGGAAAACAAGACAGTAAATAAAGTAAAACTAGCAACTAATTTTTTTGTGTTTTGATATAATGCAGCAAACAAAGTAGTGAATAAAATAAAGCAAGACAAAAACAAAGTAAAGAGATTGAGAAGTGGAGACTCCCCTTGCAGCGTGTCTTGATCTCCCCGGTAACGGCGCCAGAAAATATGCTTGATGGCGTGTATTTCACACGTTCGTTGGGCAACCCCAAGAGGAAGGTATGATGCGCACAGCAGCAAGTTTTCCCTCAGAAAGAAACCAAGGTTTATCGAACCAGGAGGAGCCAAGAAGCACGTTGAAGGTTGATGGCGGCGGGATGTAGTGCGGCGCAACACCGGGGATTCCGGCGCCAACGTGGAACCTGCACAACACAACCAAAGTACTTTGCCCCAACGAAAGGGTGAGGTTGTCAATCTCACCGGCTTGCTGTAACAAAGGATTAACCGGATTGTGTGGAAGATGATTGTTTGCAGAGAAAATAGTAAAACAAGTATTGCAGCAGATTTGTACTTCAGTATTAAAAGAATGGACCGGGGTCCACAGTTCACTAGAGGAGTCTCTCCCATAAGATAAAAGCATGTTGGGTGAACAAATTACAGTCGGGCAATTGACAAATAGAGAGGGCATAACAATCCACATACATGTTATGATAAGTATAGTGAGATTTAATTGGGCATTACGACAAAGTACATAGACCGCCATCCAACTGCATCTATGCCTAAAAAGTCCACCTTCGAGGTTATCGTCCGAACCCCCTCCAGTATTAAGTTGCAAAGCAACGAGACAATTGCATTAAGTATGGTGCGTAATGTAATCAATAACTACATCCTCGGACATAGCATCAATGTTTTATCCCTAGTGGCAACAAGCATAACACAACCTTAGAACTTTCTGTCACCTGTCCCAGGTGTCAATGCAGGCATGAACCCACTATCGAGCATAAATACTCCCTCTAGGAGTTACTAGCATCAACTTGGCCGAGAGCCTCTACTAATAACGGAGAGCATGCAAGATCATAAACAACACATATGCAATAACTTGATAATTAACATAACATGGTATTCTCTATCCATCGGATCCCGACAAACACAACATAGAGTATTACAGATAGATGATCTCGATCATGTTAGGCAGCTCACAAGATCCAACAATGAAGCACAATGAGGAGAAGACAACCATCTAGCTACTGCTATGGACCCATAGTCCAGGGGTGAACTACTCACTCATCACTCCGGAGGCGACCATGGCGGTGTAGAGTCCTCCGGGAGATGAATCCCCTCTCCGGCAGGGTGCCGGAGGAGATCTCCAGAATCCCCCGAGATGGGATCGGTGGCGGCGGCGTCTCTGGAAGGTTTTCCGTATCGTGTTTTTTTCGCCTCAGGGGTTTCGCGACGGAGGCTTTAAGTAGGCGGAAGGGCAGAGTCGGGGGGCTGACGAGGGGCCCACACCATAGGGCGGCGCGGGCCCCTCCTTGGCCGTGCGGCCCTATGGTCTGGCCACCTCGTGGCCCCACTTCGTATGCTCTTCGGTCTTCTGGAAGGTTCGTGGCAAAATAGGCCCCTGGGTCTTTGTTTCGTCCAATTCCGAGAATATTTCGTTACTAGGATTTCTGAAACCAAAAACAGCAAGAAAACGACAACTAGCACTTCGGCATCTTGTTAATAGGTTAGTTCCAGAAAATGCACGAATATGACATAAAGTGTGCATAAAACATGTAGGTATCATCAATAATATGGCATAGAACATAAGAAATTATCGATACGTCGGAGACGTATCACTTCCTCTCAGCAGGTGGATAATGATGATGATGATGACCAGGTGGTCGATCCTCCTCGCTACCCCCCCGTGGATGATCTCACTGAGAGCCATCCTTGTGAGCTGCATGTTAAAGTTTTCAACCTATCCTTCAAGGCGGCGGTCGGCATCCTCTTACCTACAAGGTCTTACCATTGCCGTTCGGTCCAAGACGACTTTGCTCGTTGTGATGGTGGATGAAGTGTTGAGAGATTATGAGGGGTTGGTGCTTGAGCACCCCGCAGGTGAAGATGGGGAAATCAAAGAACTGGGAGAAGCCCGTAGAACCA
Source organism: Lolium rigidum (assembly GCF_022539505.1). NCBI lineage: Eukaryota > Viridiplantae > Streptophyta > Magnoliopsida > Poales > Poaceae > Lolium > Lolium rigidum. The sequence continues at coordinate 272,622,036 of NC_061514.1, forward strand.
CCGTGCAATGGCGGAAGGAGAACGTTGTGTTTCCAGGTGAGAAGCCAACAAGCATGCCACCTCCGCCTCCTCCGCCACCTGTGCAGTCTCCTCCGCGTGATGATTCTCTTGTGCGCGATGATGATTCCCCTATCCATGACCGGTCTCGCTCCGCGTGAAAATACTCCGCCGCCTCCTCCTCCTCGTCGGGAGACTCCGCCGCCTCCACTTAAGCAAAAGAGGAAGCTGTCCGCGGCACCTCCTACAGACTCCGAAGAGATCATCAACTCCAATGAGGGCACGAGACTCCGGAGTTGTTACCACATGAGCAGACCGAAGAGCAAAAGGCGTTTCTTGCGCAGAAGAAGATGTTTATTCGACCGCGGACAGTGAAGCACTTTGCCGAGACGAGAATGAAGAGACCTGAGCTGAGAGCTGATTATGACCGCTCTCTTGGACAGTCCTCTAGAGCGAGCAAAGAAGCAAAAAAAGTCGCCCGGCTTGGACAAGCGAGACATTCGGGCCGCATCCCACTTCATCGTGGAGCCATATCATGATCCGGAGACGGCATCGATGATCGAACGGGCGGCTAGAGCTCGGGGAGCATCGGTTGAGTACGAAGATTACTATCCAACGGCTCAAGTGGTAAACAAGTATAGATACGGGTCCGATCTCGTCAAACCTGGCGAGCTCGCGCGTCTAGGGACTCGGATGCGAAGGTTGCATGAATGGTACCGAAAGCCTGTCGAAGATGTGAAGGCTACCTCACGGTGTATCTTAGAGATGAGCATTACTTCCGGGGGAAGACGAGATAAACCTTGAGTTAGAAGAACTGTTTCAGTTATTCAATCAAGACGCCCTCGACAAAGCTGTCATCAGTTGCTACTTCCTGTAAGTGATTTATTTGTGTAATTAAGTTTGTAGCTCATTCATTTGCACTAACAATTATCCTCATTATATTCTTTGTGTACGCTATACATTTAATTATGCAGAATGAAGAAGCTGGAATACAAAAGAGGCAAGCTCCTACCGCTGGGGTTCATAGACCCAAACACAGTTCATGAAGTTACGGTTCGAGACTTCGCCAAGGACACAGAGGACAACATCGTAATGTTTTTAGAGAAGCAATCAGACAAAGATGATATATTCTTTCCCTACAACTTCAAGTGAGTGTTATATATAACATACATTATGCTTGTGCACCTTCCACTTTATTCTCGTAATCATTGAGCTATGCTTGTGCAGATTCCACTTTATTCTCCTAATCATTGATCTTCCCCTTGGAGTCGTAAAAGTCATGGACTCGAAACGTAAAGAATATGCGGAATGGGCGGACATGGCTGCCATCCTCCGGAGGTAGTTTCAATCAATTTCGTATTGGCATCTTCATCTGTTCTAATTCGAAGATATCATCAACTAATCAATTACTCATTTACTCATTATTATTTGCCGGGCAGGGCTTGGAAACGGTTCATCAATACTGTTCGGGTAAATGGAAACCGGAGCTTACATTTGAAGATTACCCCGTAAGTAGTACTATATATATAGCTATGTCCGTGAAACTTTATATATGATATTTACTTTCAATACGATGCTTGATTATTAGTTTGATCGAACTATTTTTTCGTAAAGTGTATGAGGCAGGAACAAGGGAATAACTTATGTGGATACTACGTCTGCACCTTCATGCGTGACATGGCCTATCCCAAGGGTGGGGATTCCCGTATACACCACACTCGTGTACGATAACAAAATTTCACAATTAATCTTAATTAGTACCATCTATTGTATTGACTTCCATTCATATATTGATCTCCCTTTTTAAATATAGATGACACGCCTGCGGAACACTCTCATAACGGAGGATCAAATAAAAGCAATTCAAGAGGAAATCGCGGGATTCTTTATTACCGAGGCCCTTACCCCAGGTGGAGAGCACTATCGGCGGATCGTGACGGGGGAGGAAATCCGTCGAGGAGATGTTGTATTGTAAATATGCATGCATTACGTGTACTGTTGACGATGTCGTGTACTGTTGACGATGTCTATATATATTCATGACGATTTTTTTGTGGTTTCTTGAATAATATATATGCATTGCTGAAACTCTGTCGTGGCAGAGAAACGCTGGTACAGCCTAAACCTGTGCCGCGGCAGAGAAATAGCAATTCTCTGCCGCGGCAGAGAAACCTAGGCCCGGTTCGTACCACGAACCGGGACCAAAGGCCTTCCACCGCGAGCTCCCTGGCCGCACCACGTGTCGAGGCCTTTAGGCCCAGTTCAACTTTGAACCGGGACTAAAGGGTACCCCCTTTAGTCCCGCCCAATTGGTCCCGGTTTGGGAACCGGGACTGAAGGCCCAAATGGACCGGGCCTATTGCCCCTTTTTCTACTAGTGTGCTCATGTTCCGCTGCGATGCCCTCGATGTTTACCACATTCAGTTTGAGGATCCTCATGTGTCGAAGGCTGCGGAGGAATTGTCCTTGCACTTTGCACAGTTGGCAAAGTAAACGGAGCCAAAAAGTCGAGCGGAGCCGCGTGGCGTCATTTTATGTGTCCTATTAACCACTACAAAAGACGGAACTGGGATACGACAATTATCTTGAAAAACCCTTCACGAATAGGGCTATCACGTCCGGAGTTCTATGGCTTTTAGGGGAAACTAGAAAATTACAATTGCACTTTTTTGACGATTATAACTTCTTGATTACTCATCTCTTAAAACGAAGCGCTAAATCTATACAACAGTGGACGGGAAGAATGTGAACCGGGGTGCATGTGCACCCGGTTTTTTCAAATTGGAAAAAAATCTACTTAAAAGTTTTTTAAAAAATTGAACCAATTTTTTTTCATGTACTTCGTATTGTGTTGATACTTACTTGTGCAAGTCTGCATGAAAAAATACGATTGTATGTGGCTTACACGAAAATGATAAAATATTTAAATGACACTATAATGGTTGGCGAGGCACCACTAGTGGAAAACAGGGCTTTCGTGGGAGCCTTTTGTCGCGGGCGCGCCTGCACCCGCGACAAATGGCCTAGCCATGTCGCCCCGAAACCATGTGGAGCGGGCAGGGCCTTTTGTCGCGCCCTTTTGTCGCGGGCCGTATCCCAACCCGCGACAAAAGGGGTCTGAGGGCTGGCGCCTCCTTCCGGCACCCCTTTTGTCGCGGGTCGTAATACGGCCCGCGACAAAAGGTCCATGCCTATATATAGACGCGCAGCCAGCCCCCTCCCACCTCCCTACATTTTTTTCCTTGGTGGTGAAAGGTGGAGGTGTATTGCTAGCTCATTTTTTCTACATGTGCACAAGAGGTGTTTGATGGAATGCTTGTGAGGGATGCCACTTGATTTTATTTGATAAGATTTCTCCTCTTTGTGATCGTAAACGGTTAGCAACTATTTTCTCGTATATATATACATAGTCCGTACAATACTAATTTTAGCAAGGTAATTGCATCTGATACATAATTGTACTTACGATGCAGATGATTCATCCATGGATGTACGGTAACCGATGTGCTCCCGCTTTCAGAGAGGGCGTGAATTCTTTCGTGCTTGTGGCCGAGGCGAACAAGTCGAAGCAAGGTTTTATGTGCTGTCCATGTCTGAAATGTAAGAATGAGAAGGATTACTCTTGCTCAAGAGATATTAAGAGCCACCCGCTCGGTTTGGATTCATGTCCAGCTATAATGTTTGGACCAAGCACGGAGAAGAAGGGGTTATGATGGAAGACGGCGATGAAGAAGAAGATAACGATGACCAGTACCGATCTATGTTCTCTCGAATGCGATGATACCGCAATGGACGACAATGAAGAAGAAGGAGGTGAAGAACAGGCAGCGAGATGATCCTGTTGATGATGATCTTCGTCGGGCCATTTCTGATGCAAGAAGAGACTGTGGCACGTATAAGGAGAGGTTGCAGTACGACAAGATGTTAGAGGACCACCACAAATTGTTGTACCCAGGTTGTGAAGATGGACATAGAAAGCTGGGTAGCATATTGGAATTGCTGAAATGGAAGGCAGAGGTCGGTGTGGCTGACTCGGGTTTTGAAAAATTGATGATAATATTGAAGAAGCTGTTTCCAAGAAATAACGAATTGCCCGTCAGTACATATGAAGCAAAGAAGCTTGTCTGCCCTCTAGGATTAGATGTGCATAAGATACATGCATGCATTAATGATCGTATCCTCTACCGCGGTGAGAAGTACGAGAATTTGAATAAATGCCCGATATGCGGTGCATTGCGGTATAAGATCGAAAAGATGACCCCGGTGATGTTGAGGGCGAGACACCCAGGAAGAGGGTTCTCGCGAAGGTGATGTGGTATGCTCCCATAATACCACGGTTGAAACATTTGTTCAGAAACAAAGAGCATGCCAAGTTGTTGCGATGGCACATGGAAGAACGTAAGAAAGACGCGATGTTGAGGCACCCCGCCGATGGTCGGCGGTGGAGAAACATCGGGAGAGAGTTCCCGGATTTTGCAGGTGAGGCAAGGAACTTATACTTTGGTCTAAGTACAGATGGCATGAATCCTGTTGGGGAGCAGAGCTGCAGTCACAGCACCTGGCCCGTGACTCTATGTATCTACAACCTTCCTCCTTGGTTGTGCATGAAACGGAAGTTCATTATGATGCCAGTTCTTATCCAAGGCCCAAAGCAACCGGGCAACGACATTGATGTGTACCTAAGGCCATTAGTCGATGAACTTTTGGAGTTGTGGGCCAAACCAGGTGTACGTGTGTGGGATGAGCACACCGAGCAAGAATTTGACCTACGAGCGTTGCTATTCGTAACCATCAATGATTGGCCTACTCTCAGTAACATTTCAGGACAGACGAACAAAGGATACAATGCATGCACACACTGTTTAGATGAGACTGAAAGTAAATATTTGGGAAAAAGCAGAAAAGTTGTGTACCCGTTCAATCGTTGTTTCCTTCCGCGCAAGCATCCCTTAAGGAAAAAAGGCAAGCATTTCGATGGCGAGGCAGACCACCGTCCGAAGCATGTCCCCCGTAGTGGTGCTGATATATTTGACATGGTGAAGGATTTAAATGTTATCTTTGGAAAGGGTCCAGGCAGTCGACCTATTCCGAAAGACGCTGACGGACACGTGCCCATGTGGAACAAGAAATCTTTTTTTTGGGAGCTAGAATATTGGAAAGTCCTGGAAGTCCGCTCTGCAATCGACGTGATGCACCTGACCAAGAATCTTTGTGTGAATATTCTAGGTTTTCTGGGCGTGTATGGAAAGACAAAAGATACACCAGAAGCACGGGAGGACCAGGAACGTCATAAAGGACAAAACGGCAATCATCCAGGGCAGTTTGTAGGGCCCGCCAGCCTACGCTCTTACCAAACAAGAGAAGGACATCTTTTTTGAAGCCCTATTCAGTATCAAGGTTCCGTCCGGTTTCTCGTCGAATATAAAGGGGATAGTAAATATGAAGGAGAAAAAATTCCAGAACCCGAAGTCCCATGACCGTCACGTGCTTATGACACAATTGCTTTCGGTTGCATTGAGGGGACTTCTACCAGAAAATGTTCGACTAGCCATTGTGAAGATATGTGCATTCCTCAACGCAATTTCTCGAAGGTAATGGATCCAGAAACTTTGTCGGGATTACGGGAAGATGTGGTCGAATGTCTTGTCGGCTTCGAGTTCTTGTTCCCACCATCCTTCTTCAATATTATGACGCACCTCCTCGTTCACCTAGTTGAAGAGATTAGAATTCTCGGTCCTGTATTTCTACACAATATGTTCCCCTTCGAGAGGTTCATCGGAGTCTTAAAGAAATATGTTCATAACCGAGCTAGGCCGGAAGGAAGTATCTCAAAGGGCTATGGAACTGAGGAGGTCATTGAGTTTTGTGTTGACTTTCTTCCTGACCTTAAGCCGATTGGTGTTCCTGAATCTCGGTATGAGGGGAGGCTACCTGGAAAAGGCACACTAGGAAGGAAAGCAACGGTGTGCAGGGACAAGATTTCTTTCAATCAAGCACACTACACAGTTCTATACAATTCTAGCTTGGTGGCTCCGTACATCGAGAAACATAAGAATGTTTTACGAGAAATAAACCCGGGCCAGCCCGAGTCCTTGATTACACGTCAACACATGAATTCCTTCGGCAGTTGGTTGCAAAGACATCTCATTAATGATCCACCTGTTGTGGAGCAGCTGTACTTGTTGGCCAGGTTACCATCTTCAAACATATGTACATTCCAAGGGTACGAGATAAATGGGAATACATTTTACACGATCGACCAAGATAAAAAGAGCACCAACCAAAACAGTGGTGTCCGCTTCGATGCAAAAGACGAGAATGGGCGAGACCACCACATATTATGGATACATAGAGGAGATATGGGAACTTGACTATGGTCCCACTTTTAAGGTCCCTTTGTTTCGGTGCAAATGGGTGAAGCTCAGCGGTATACATATTGACGACAAGTACGGTATGATAACAGTGGACCCCAACAATCTTGCGTACCTGGACGAGCCATTTGTCCTAGCCAGCGAGGTGGCTCAAGTTTTCTACGTGAAGGACATGTCTAGCAAATCAAGAAAAAGAAATCAACAAAAGAATACATCAACCGAGGAGCTAAAGCGCCACATAGTTCTTTCGGGGAAAAGAAACATCGTGGGAGTGGATGATAAGACAGACATGTCAGAAGATTATAATAAGTTTAAAGAAATTCCGCCCTTCACGGTGAAAATTGACCCAAGCATCTTGCTAAATGATGAAGATTCTCCATGGCTACGGCGTAGAAGACCACAACACTAGATGGCGATGTAATAATGTATTCTTCATATATAGTTCGAAGACAATCTCTACATTTATGTAATAATGAGAACCCTTTCCCCAACACCGTTAGAGGAGACGGAGTCTTTCACGGGCTTGCAGGAAAATTTTTCGAGGAGCAGCTTCCGAAGATGCCGTAGGGCGTGTGCACCAACGACATCTTCGAGAAGCTGCGCCACGGGAGATTTCCCAACCCTTTCCTTCATCCATGGGAATGAAACTGTGCTTGGCTTGTTGATCTGCTTGGCAAGGCGTATCGATGCTCCTTTTATAGGCACGGCACCGTGATACGTCCCAAACGTATCTAGAATTTATTATGTTCCATGCTACTTTTATGATGATACTCACATGTTTTATACACATTATATGTCATTATTATGCATTTTCCGGCACTAACCTATTGACGAGATGCCGAAGAGCCGCTTGTCGTTTTCTGCTGTTTTTGGTTTCAGAAATCCTAATAAGGAAATATTCTCGGAATTGGACGAAATCAACGCCCAGGGGCCTATTTTCCCACGAAGCTTCCAGAAGACCGGAGGAGATACGAAGTGGGGCCATGAGGTGGCGACACAACAGGGCGGCGCGGCCCAGGTCCTGGTCGCGCGGCCCTGGTGTGCGGGTCCCCCGTGATGCCTCCTGACCTGCCCTTCCGCCTACTTAAAGCCTTCGTCGCGAATACCCTAGTACCGAGAGCCACGATACGGAAAACCTTCCAGAGACGCCACCGCCGCCAATCCCATCTCGGGGGATTCAGGAGATCACCTCCGGCACCCTGCCGGAGAGGGGAATCATCTCCCAGAGGTCTCTTCATCGCCATGATCGCCTCCGGATCGATATGTGAGTGGTCCACCCCTGGACTATGGGTCCATAGCAGTAGCTAGATGGTTGTCTTCTCCTCATTTTGCTATCATGTTAGATCTTGTGAGCTGCCTATCATGATCAAGATCATCTGTTTGTAATGCTATATGTTGTGTTTGTTGGGATCCGATGAATATTGAATACTATGTCAAGTTGATTATCAATCTATCATATATGTTGTTTATGTTCTTGCATGCTCTCCGTTGCTAGTAGAGGCTCTGGCCAAGTAGATACTTGTGACTCCAAGAGGGAGTATTTATGCTCGATAGTGGGTTAATGCCTCCATTAAATCTGGGACGATGGACGAAAGTTCTAAGGTTGTGGATGTGCTCGTTGCTACTAGGGATAAAACATCGATGCTTTGTCTAAGGATATTTGTGTTGATTACATTACGCACCATACTTAATGCAATTGTCTATTGTTTGCAACTTAATACCGGAAGGGGTTCGGATGATAACCCGAAAGTGGACTTTTTAGGCATAGATGCATGCTCGGATAGCGGTCTATGTACTTTGTCGTAATGCCCCGATTAAATCTCATAGTACTCATCATGATATATGTATGTGCATTGTTATGCCTTCTTTATTTGTCAATTGCCCAACCGTAATTTGTTCCCCCAACATCTATTTATCTTATGGGAGAGACACCACTAGTGAACTGTGGACCCCGGTCCTATTCTTTACATCAGAAATACAATCTACTGCAATTGTTCTTTACTGTTCTTCGCAAACAATCATCATCATCCACACTATACATCTAATCCTTTGTTTAAAGCAAGCCAGTGAGATTGACAACCTCACTGTTACTTTGGGGCAAAGTACTTTGATTGTGTTGTGCAGGTTCCACGTTGGTGCCGGAATCCCTGGTGTTGCGCCGCACTGCACTCCGCCAACAACAACCTTCACGTGCTCCTTGACTCCTACTGGTTCGATAACCTTGGTTTCTTACTAAGGAAAAACTTGCTGCTGTACGCATCACACCTTCCTCTTGGGGTTCCCAACGGACGTGTGTCTTACACGCCATCAAGCATTTTTTCTGGCGCCGTTGCCGGGGAGATCAAGACACGCTGCAAGGGGAGTCTCTCAAACCCAATCTCTTTACTTTTTTTTTGTCTTGCTTTACTTTATTTTATTTACTGCTTTGTTTGCTCTTATATCAAAAACACAAAAAAATTAGTTGCTAGTTTTACTTTATTTACTGTCTTGTTCTCTATATCGAAAACACAAAAAATTAATTACTCACATTTACTTTATTTAGTTTGCTTTATTTACTATTACTAAAAATGAGTAATCCGGAAGTTGAAGTTCGTTCATTTAAGCAACAAGGGGGAGAAACTTTTAAAGATGCTTGGTATAGAATTAGTGATGCTCATCACAGGTGCATTAAGAAACACTCCACTATTATACTACTTTGGAATTTTTATGTTGGTATCTCTAGCTGGAATAGGTATGTTCTTGGTACTCTTGCGGGAGGTAATTTCCTAGGCACTCCTGCTTTAGAAGCTAGTTGCATCATTGAGAGTCTAATTAGAATACCACCTGTTAATGAAGCTAAAATTGAAGTCTCTTTTGAAGATGTCATGAAAAAGTTGGAGGTCATAGAGAAAAATCTTCCAAGTGTTGAGACTAAATGGGGAATATCTATTATATACTAAAAGCAATATAAGAGGCTTTAACGGAAACACCAGGTTAATCCACATATGCTTAAAATATATAATTCATTGATCTTAATTTTAGTGGTTCAGATTTAAAGCCAATATATGTTACGTAAAACTTGACAGGTACCGAAAGACACCACTGGTGCGTACGTGGAGCCATCTCCACATGATTTATAACCACCAGCGTCCATGCCAAAAAAAGAGCACATGGGGCCATCCCCATGTAATCTTCTAAATCACGTAACAATATTGAGATAGATCATCCAATTGCTAGATTTCGTAACATGCGTGGAATCTATTATATACTAAAAGCAATATAAGAGGCTTTAACGGAAACACCAGGTTAATCCACATATGCTTAAAATATATAATTCATTGATCTTAATTTTAGTGGTTCGGATTTAAAGCCAATATATGTTACGTAAAACTTGACAGGTACCGAAAGACACCACTGGTGCGTACGTGGAGCCATCTCCACATGATTTATAACCACCAGTGTCCATGCCAAAAAAAGAGCACATGGGGCCATCCCCATGTAATCTTCTAAATCACGTAACAATATTGAGATAGATCATCCAATTGCTAGATTTCGTAACATGCGTGGAGTTCAAGAGAAATAGAGTCCCTCACATATACGTTTTTTCTTTAAATGCGTAGGTTTGCATTATTCGTGTAATCTAAGGAATTAGAGTCCCTCTTCCACACGATTCTTTTCCGGTTCACCGTACGAATAGTCATTTGCTGTAGAAAAAAGACATGCTAGCTAGCCGAGTCTCTTCGGCAAGAAAACATTTTATTTTTGCGATGTAAATAGGGTTGAAATAGGCGCACATGCTAGCTGAGTCTGTTCTGGAGAAAAATGACTTACACTACCTACCTAGCTCAATAGCAATATGTGAGTTCTCTCAAAATATAAATAAAAATTGTACACACAATTATCTACCTCAAATGCTAAACCTAACCAGAAAATTAAAAGAAGGCGTTTAGGTGGAAAGATTTGCTTTTTATGTAATATAAAAAAGTATAAACGATAAATACATAGGTGAGTCTACTGTGCATGATTGAGTAGAAAATTAATTATGAAACATCCACATATTAAATTTGTTTAAATATTCATAAAATCCATTTTTGCAAAACATATATATATATATATATATTATTCCGAAATTCGATTTACTAAAGAATTCCGCATAAGGCTGCAATATCATAATCTTAGAATGTCTATCTACTTTTATACTAAAAGAAATATATGGAGTTTTAGATAAGAAGCGTCACGTTGATCCATATCATTTGAATTATCTTACCCGTTAATCGTGTTGCGGGATCAAATTATAACAGCTGAGATTTACTGGACAATATATTACGCTGATAGTACGTGAACACGATTTAATGTTGATGGACAAGTTTGAATCCCGAAAAGAGGTGCCCGTATTCAACACCGATGTATTTTGAATGGTTAGATTTAAAATTTAGGACTATGATCTTAAGCCATGTAAGAAGAGACCAATATTAGGCATGTAAGAAGAGTCCATGTTGACGAAGATACATCAGATTGATTGATCATGGGTACCTATTAAGAAAAAACTGATTTCCAAATTTATGTACAACCACCCATTTTCTTTGAACGCAGATTCAAATTCATAGAATGGTACAGGGTAGAGACGCGTCTCAAATAAACTGTAAAATTGAACATGTGCAGCAGACTAAGTTATTACGGGTAATTTGCATTCAGTTTGTACATGCATGCTACTTATGCTCAAAGGAACTACCAGGTTGTCGTCGCAAAAAATAAAGCAACGCCTTTTATAGCAGAAATTGCCACCATGTGTACAATATTGTGTGTAAAAAGGTAAAATCACAGGATTTCAAAAATAAGAGTACCGTCAAAGATTTAGGAGAGTGCATAAACCTCCCATTTTTACGATTAGGGCCATATGATCATCGATCGCACAATAGTCATGGACATATCACTTGCATAATAGACGGCTTAAACTACACTTAATCGTTGAACCAGCAACAAGAAATATTGAATACAATCGATTGATCACGGGCATGTTAGAACAATGTTTGCCGGTATGAGAGCTACATAGGGCTGCTGCGGCAACAACTGAGATGAGCTAGACCAAGCATAGTAGGAGGCAGCATGTTTGCTAATATTAATTTTTTGAGAATTACTTTATATAAGTCTGAGCAATATATCCATAAATAATGGTCAAATTTGGAACTTTGGGGTAAAAAACTGTATTCATAAAAAGGGTAATAAATGAGAGTAATTTAAGTTAATAATTTTAGTCTCTTGCTGTCTTATCTATTGGATCATGTCAAAAAAATGTCACTTAACTACACACCGAATAAATAATTACCCAACTAATAATTGTGGTGTTCCCTTTTGAGAACGTAGCACACCATATCTATTATATTATTAAAACAACAACCAACCAACGGTGAAGATGTGCCAAACTGAAGTCATCAAATTAGAACGGCTGAGATTTGCGGACTTGAACCTAGCGCATGCACGTGGGTTGTTGAGAAAATATTTCATGCACCGTGTGTTATTCGAACTCCAACAACAAAAAAAGGTTCACAGTAATAAATCGATCCAGCTTATCTCTACATTTAAAAAAAGTTCTATTCGTCTCATATACGATGTGGTTGGTGCTGCCTACGCCGATCAACACGGCCGCGATTTAAACCCGCGGGAAATACGATAGACACGTAGTAGATGTAGGCTATTTAGGTACAACAATGTGCATCAAATAACGTGTAAATGCAATCGTAACGTCCATGGATCTGGAGACGGCAACTAACACCCCGACCACCGGGCAGTATAAAGCCTCAGATGGATGACCTCTAATCAACAATGCCGACTCTGCTCCCATGAAGCTAGCTCGATGGGTTCGACGACGACCTCGCGCGAACAAAGCTGACGAACATGCAAAGCTACTCAGTTTTTACCTCAGGTTCTTCCACGAGTCCGTATGGTGAATTAGCGTGTCTCTTTGTGATCTCTCTATCGTCTTGGTGTTCTCCTTTCATATCCAACCTTAAAATCTACTTTTTGCAGCAATCAGTTGCACAAATGGTGGAGGAAAAATCATACGTATCTATATCGAGAGTAGAAGGAGAGCATAGATGCACTGCACCTTCCGGACATCTAGAAGTGGAGGCTACTCTGACCATTAACGTAAGAGGCCTGGGAGGATTTGGCAACCAAGCAGCTAGAGTTGGGGCATTGACTTCAGGTTTGATTGTCCTCCATAATTCTCCATAGATCCTTTCTGAATTTGTTTAGCTGCCATAGAATATGAAATCTTGAGTTCCTTATGGCGGACACGAATTAAATTCATTATACAGATGAACAAAATCTGATGATTGATGAACTGAAACCTGACGACAGATAAACACGAGGTAGGTTGAATCCGCAGATGGTCTCTCGGACGCGACGCCAACGGCGAGTTCATTGTCATCTGCTCATGCTGAGCTGGCTGCCACGTTCTCCACACCAAGGTACAATCTAAATCACTGATGCCTTTGCATCATGGAAGCACAAATCAATATCATTCTTCAACAGCGAAAAGGCAAGAAGTCCAGCATACGGTGAGCTGCCAGATGTTTTCATCCAAACAAGAGCTGTGTGGCCACCGTTGCATATCTATTATGTTGCCTTCTCACTTCTTTCAACTGATGCAGGCGGACACGCTGAGACAGTGAATGGTCTTTCAATTGGTGCCTTCTGGCTGCTCAAGTGGTGGGGGGAAGATGATGGGAACAGGCCGACGGTGAACGACCCTACAATTTCTGCAAGTTTAGGCTGCAGCCGGGTGCTCGCGACGGTGAAAGATGAACAGACGGCGTGTCCACCATGGTGGCGAAGCAATGTAGTCGCCGCAGCCACACTAAAGCGCTGGACATTAGTCAAGCGTCATGTGTTTCTTCTCTTTCTCCCATCTTTTCTAATCGCATTTTTCTCTCCTCTTTGCAGAGACCGGCGTCAGGATCACATGACTAGACCAACTGCTGTACCAGGACAAGCAGACCTGTTCTAAATCAAATCCTAAACCGGACAGTACGTTTTTGCTTCCTCCTTGCCTCATCTCTGAAGCATGTTCTTTCAGTTATGTCAGTAAAGATATTTACATATAGTTTCAGATTTCATGCTCCCATTTTTACATTTACCCATACACGTGTTAGTAGAAGCTATGAGGTTTCATGCGTTTGCATTGCCTCATCTTTGGACTTTTGTGTTTTACCAAACAGTGTTTAGATAGAGTGTGACAGATGTTTACAACCAACACAGGTGGGACTTCCAATGGTGGCCGAGCATTTTTGGATCCATAGTGCAACCACAGTTCGCATCAGCTGGGCTTGGTTATTTTGGATCACGCCCCTGGACTCAAGCGGTGCTAGACTCAAGTTTATTATTCAGTTCCATCAAAACAGATTGTTCGAACTGACCACCCAATGCATGAAGTGGATTCCGAATAAATTATTTCGGTGCAGGATTTGATAAAATTGCCCAGGTTTATGAAACTTCAGTCACCATAGTCGACTATGCAATAAAAAAATCGATTAGTGGTTCAGCCATAAAAATATTCTGGCCTTGACATTTGTTCACATGTAGGTGAAACGGCGTCAGAAGGCAACCTAGCGCCAAGCAAGCAGCTCAACTTTGGTGAGGGGAGCTTAAGCTATAAAGCTTAGTTGTCTTTCATCTATCTGTAATAAAAGGAGTACATCGATTGAGTTCGTGGGCTTAGCACTTAATACGAGTAACATATGCCGGTACTTTCAAGAAATCTTTGCGCGCGTGACTGTAAAATTAATTGGTCATACGAACGGATTCACATAAAGTTGCAATGGCGTTCTAAGCAAGCAATGCATTTCATTTGTACTGGACACACGACAAGGAAAAGTACACATAGAGAGACAAATGGTGCGTTGAGCTAAGGAGTGAGAGAGAAAAACAAGAGATCGGTACCAAATCTTATTTTGCACTTTTAATGTAACATACTTAAGTATTTACAAACAACATACAAGTTCGATGGGTCTTTAATTATTAAAGTCCAAATAAAACTGAATAGAAGTTAAAGCTAGAAAAAACCCAAAGGAGACTACAAAAAAACTATGTTCTATTAAAACGAGATAAAAGTATCATTTTTTAAATAAAAAAATAGAGAAAAGTGAGGCGATTTGAAGAGCAGGAGTCAGTGCCTATTACATGTTGGGCAGAGGAGATGATGACGAGTGTATGGATAATGTGTTACAGAGTCGGTGTAAACTTTATGGAAATTAGATTTAAACCACGAGCTTGGAAGTGTTTTTTACCCAAGTCATCGGTAGTTTTTTCATGCCAAGTATTCCTCGGTTCATACTCTGTTCATAAAATGTTGTCGAAGATTTGCCTAAATTTAGATGTATCCATATACTAAAGATTATTCAGATAATTTTAAAATTAGAAAAACTTTTGACATTCTTTTATAGACAGAGGTAGTATTAAAGATACACGCCAATGTATACACACATATAGTCCGTCAGCAGATTTTGTAACGTACTTAATACGGTATTTAAACCTAAATAGTAAATCATGCCATATGATTTTTCAATCACGATGTTTTCGCTATAAGTAGTACGGAGTATAATTTTTACATGTCCCTTACACAAATATAAAATGGCAAAATATAATATCCATAAAGTATCTACCGCTCAAATATTGTCTAGCCCCGCGAATTAGCGGGCCACCCTGCTAGTTTATTATAATTGAGAAGTATATATTATATACAGAGAAAATGAACATTTATTTGGAACCAATGATGAAGAAATATATTGAAAGTAGCTATACACATAACATGTTGATTTACGTAAGTGTATTAATCCTTTGTATATTATTTTAGTAGACCATCAAAATAATATTATATAACCATGTATAAGTAGTATCTATATATTCATTTGGTGGACCCCAAATTGTATGAAAAGGAATTTATATTTTGTAACTTTACATTCAGATGAAAGACCCAACATCCAAAATTTAACCTTGCATAATGATTTGACATCACATTTATAGTACCAAAAACATCGCACTCTATTTCCATCTGAAAAAACTATACTTATAGTCATCAATATATTGTGTTTTTAAACTGAGATGTTAATCACGTGCCCCTAAATTAAAGGTGATTAATTCTACCAAAAATAAGATTTAGCACAATATTTATAGTGGCTCTAGAACCTTACATATTGATATCATAGCCTTATGAGTAACTATGAAATCTAAGATTTAGCTCTTAAACACAATACACATACTAAGGGTGATGCCCTCACATCTGCGAGGGCCACTGTGCTAGTTACTTAATAACACTGATAAACTTGATAAAACTCTAAATGGAATCAATGAGAGAATTTCTGTTTTAGAAACTTGTGCTACTCATGATAATCTAACCCATAGGATTAGTGAAGTTGAAGAAGCTATGGGAACCTTGGGTTCAACTTTTTCTTCTTTTAAGTTTAAGGAGAAAGTCTATGTGGGTAAGGAGCAAAAGTTCATGTATGTCTCTAAAGTGCCTAAGCCAAAAAACTATTATAGGCCTAAAATTGACAAAGCCCTTAGCACCACTATGGATGATGGAACATCTAAGATACCTATTGATGTTGATGCTTCGTCTCTTGATAATACTTGATTCACACTTTCTGCGCCTAGCTGAAAGGCGTTAAAGAAAAGCGCTTATGGGAGACAACCCATTATTTTACTTCTGCACTTTTGTTTTATATTTGAGTCTTGGAAGTTGTTACTACTGTAGCAACCTCTCCTTATCTTTATTTTATTGCATTGTTGTGCCAAGTAAATTCTTTGATAGTAAAGTCAATACTAGATTTGGATTACTGCGCAGGAACAGATTTCTTGCTGTCACGAAATTGAGCCTCCCCTGCTATAGAAAATTTATAAAAATCTGCCAATTTACGTGCGTGATCCACAGATATGTACGCAACTTTCATTCAATTTGGGCATTTTCCTCTGAGCAAGTCTGGTGCCTCTAAAAAATTCGTCTTTACGGACTGTTCTGTTTTGACAGATTCTGCCTTTTATTTCGCATTGCCTGTTTTGCTATGTTTGATGGATTTCTTTGTTCCATTAACTTTCAGTAGCTTTGTGAAATGTCCAGAAGTGTTAATAATGATTATGTCACCTCTGAATATATGAATTATGCACTAACCCTCTAATGAGTTTGTTTTGAGTTTGGTGTGGAGGAAGTTTTCAAGGGTCAAGAGAGGAGGATGTACAATATGATCAAGAAGAGTGAAAAGTTTAAGCTTGGGGATGCCCCCGTGGTTCATCCCTGCATATTTTAAGAAGACTCAAGCATATAAGCTTGGGGATGCCCAAGGCATTCCTTATTCATCGACAATTTATCAGGTCACCTCTAGTGAAACTATATTTTTATTCCATCACATCTTATGTGCTTTACTTGGAGCGTCTGTTTGTTTTTGTTTTTGTTTGAATAAAATCGGATCCTAGCATTCCTTGTGTGGGGGAGAGACACGATCCGCTGTTTCGTATGAACACATGTGTTCTTAGCTTTATCTTTAATGTTCATTGCGAAAGTTGAACTATTTCATTCATTGTTATATGGTTGGAAACGGAAAATGCCGCCTGTGGTAAATGGTATAATGTCTTGAATAATGTGATACTTGGCAATTGTTGTGCTCATATAGATCATGTTTAAGCTCTTGCATCATGTACCTTGTACCCATTAATGAATAACTACATAGAGCTTGTTAAAATTTGGTTTGCATGATTGGTTTCTCTAGAGTCTAGATATTTTCTCGGTTAAGGTGTTTGAACAACAAGGAGACAATATAAAGTCTTATAATACCTACAATATGTTCATATGTGAGCTTTGCTGCACCTTTTACACTTGGGTTTGCTTCAAACAACCTTGCTAGCCTAGCCTTGTATTGAGAGGAATTCTTCTCGTGCATCCAAATCCAGAAGCCAAATATTATGCCATTTGTGTCCACCATACCTACCCACTACCTGGTATTTCTCCGCCATTCCAAAGTACATTACTTGAATGCTACCTTTAAAATTCTATTCTTTGTCTTTGCAATATATAGCTCATGGGAAAAATAGCCTTAAAAACTATTGTGGTGAAGAATATGTACTTATGTGTCTTATTTCTTAATAAGTTGCTTGTTGAGCGGTAACCATATTTCTGGGGACGCCATCAACTCTTACACCTTTGTTGAATATCATGTGAGTTTCTATGCATGTTCGTCTTGTCTGAAGTAAGGGAGATTTTCATGATCAAATGGTTTGAGTATGCATATTGTTAGAGAAGAACATTGGGCCGCTAACTAAAGCCATGATTCATGGTGGAAGTTTCAGCTTTGGACAACTAATCCGCAATCTCTTATGAGAAAATTAATCAGTTGTTGAATGCTTATGCATTAAAGAGGAGTCCATTATCTCGTTGTCTATGTTGTCCCAGGATGGATGTCTAAGATGAGAATAATCAAAAGCGAGAAATCCAATGAGAGCTTTCTCCTTAGACCTTTGTACAGGCGGCATAGAGGTACCCCTTTGTGACACTTGGTTGAAACATATGGTATGCAATGATAATCCATGTTAATCCAAGCTAATTAGGACAAGGTGCGAGCACTATTGGTATACTATGCATGAGGCTTGCAACTTATGAGATATCTTATACATAACACATATGCTTTATTACTACCGTTGACAAAATTGTTTCTTGTTTTCAAAATGAAAAGCTCTAGCACAAATATAGTAATCCATGCTTCCCTCTGCGAAGGGCCTATCTTCTACTTTATTGTTGAGTCGGCTTGCCTACTTCTTTCTATCCTGGAAGCAAACACTTGTATCAACTGTGTGCATTGATTCTTACATGTTTACCTATTGCACTTGTTATATTACTTTGTGTTGACAATTATCCATGAGATATACATGTTGAAGTTGAAACCAACCACTGAAACTTATATCTTCCTTTGTGTTGTTTCAATGCTTTTACTTTGAATTTATTGATTTATGAGTAACTCTTATGCAAGTCTTATTGATGCTTGTCTTGAAAGTATTATTCATGAAAAGTCTTTGCTATATGATTCATTTGTTTACTCATTATCTTCACCATTACTTCGAATCGCTGCATTCATCTCATATGCTTTACAATACTATTGATCAAGATTATGATAGCATGTCTCTTCAAAAATTATCTTTGTTATCGTTTACCTACTCGAGGGCGAGTAGGAACTAAGCTTGGGGATGCTTGATACGTCCCAAACGTATCTATAATTTCTTATGTTCCATCCTACTTTTATGATGATACTCACATGTTTTATACACATTATATGTCATTATTAGGCATTTTCCGGCACTAACCTATTTACGAGATGCTGAAGAGCCAGTTGCTGTTTTCTGCAATTTTTGGTTTCAGAAATCCTAGTAAGGAAATATTCTCGGAATTGGACGAAATCAACGCCGAGGGGCCTATTTTTCCACGAAGCTTCTAGAAGACCGGAGGAGATACGAAGTGGGGCCACGAGGTGGCGCCACAACAGGGCGGCGCGGCCCAGGTCCTGGCCGCGCGGCCCTGGTGTGTGGGTCCCCCGTGACGCCTCCTGACCTTCCCTTCCGCCTACTTAAAGCCTTCGTCGCGAATACCCCAAGATCGAGAGCCACGATACGGAAAACCTTCTAGAGACGCCGCCATCGTCAATCCCATCTCGGGATTCAGAGATCGCCTCCGGCACCCTGCCGGAGAGGGAATCATCTCCCGAGGTCTCTTCATCGCCATGATCGCCTCCGGATCGATGTGTGTGTAGTCCACCCCTGGACTATGGGTCCATAGCAGTAGCTAGATGGTTGTCTTCTCCTCATTGTGCTATCATGTTAGATCTTGTGAGCTGCCTATCATGATCAAGATGATCTATTTGTAATGCTACTTGTTGTGTTTGTTGGGATCCGATGAATATTGAATACTATGTCAAGTTGATTATCAATCTATCATATATGTTGTTTATGTTCTTGCATGCTCTCCGTTGCTAGTAGAGGCTCTGGCCAAGTTGATACTTGTGACTCCAAGAGGGAGTATTTATGCTCGATAGTGGGTTCATGCCTCCATTAAATCTGGGACAGTGACAGAAAGTACTAAGGTTGTGGATGTGTTGTTGCTACTAGGGATAAAACATCGATGCTTTGTCTAAGGATATTTGTGTTGATTACATTACACACCATACTTAATGCAATTGTCTGTTGTTTGCAACTTAATACCGAAGGGTTCGATGATAACCTGAAAGTGGACTTTTAGGCATAGATGCATGTTGGATAGCGGTCTATGTACTTTGTCGTAATGCCCCGATTAAATCTCATAGTACTCATCATGATATATGTATGTGCATTGTTATGCCTTCTTTATTTGTCAATTGCCCAATCGTAATTTGTTCACCCAACATCTATTTATCTTACGGGAGAGACACTACTAGTGAATCGTCGACCCCGGTCCTATTCTTTACATCTGAAATACAATCTACTGCAATTGTTCTTTATCGTTCTTCGCAAACAATCATCATCCACACTATACATCTAATCCTTTGTTTACAATAAGCCGGTGAGATTGACAACCTCATCAGCTACGTTGGGGCAAAGTACTTTGATTGTGTTGTGCAGTTCACGTTGGCGCCGGAATCCGTGTTGCGCCGCACTACACTCCGCCACCAACAACCTTCACGTGCTCCTTCACTCCTACTGGTTCGATAACCTTGGTTTCTTACTGAGGGAAAACTTGCTGCTGTACGCATGATGGCGTGTATTTCACACGTTCGTTGGGCAACCCCAAGAGGAAGGTATGATGCGCACAGCAGCAAGTTTTCCCTCAGAAAGAAACCAAGGTTTATCGAACCAGGAGGAGCCAAGAAGCACGTTGAAGGTTGATGGCGGCGGGATGTAGTGCGGCGCAACACCGTAGATTCCGGCGCCAACGTGGAACCCGCACAACACAACCAAAGTACTTTGCCCCAACGAAACAGATGAGGTTGTCAATCTCACCGGCTTGCCGTAACAAAGGATTAACCGTATTGTGTGGAAGATGATTGTTTGCGAGAAAATAGTAAAAACAAGTATTGTAGCAGATTTGTATTTCAAGTATTAAAGAATGGACCGGGGTCCACAGCTCACTAGAGGTGTCTCTCCCATAAGATAAAAGCATGTTGGGTGAACAAATTACAATCGGGCAATTGACAAATAGAGAGGGCATAACAATGCACATACATGACATGATAAGTATAGTGAGATTTAATTGGGCATTACGACAAAGTACATAGACCGCCATCCAACCGCATCTATGCCTAAAAAGTCCACCTTCAGTGTTATCATCCGAACCCCTCCAAGATTAAGTTGCAAAGCAACAGACAATTGCATTAAGTATGGTGCGTAATGTAATCAACAACTACATCCTCTGGACATAGCGCCAATGTTTTATCCCTAGTGGCAACAAGCACAACACAACCTTAGAACTTTCTCGTCACCGTCCCATGTGTCAATGCAGCATGAACCCACTATCGAGCATAAATACTCCCTCTTGGAGTTAAGAGTAAAACTTGGCCGCAGCCTCTACTAGTAACGGAGAGCATGCAAGATCATAAACAACACATATGTAATAACTTGATAATTAACATGACATGGTATTCTCTATCCTTCGGATCCCGACAAACACAACATATAGAATTACAGATAGATGATCTTGATCATGTTAGGCAGCTCACAAGATCCAACAATGAAGCACAATGAGGAGAAGACAACCATCTAGCTACTGCTATGGACCCATAGTCCAGGGGTGAACTACTCACTCATCACTCCGGAGGCGACCATGGCGGTGTAGAGTCCTCCGGGAGATGAATCCCCTCTCCGGCAGGGTGCCGGAGGAGATCTCCGTAATCCCCCGAGATGGGATCGGCGGCGGCGGCGTCTCGCAAGGTTTTCCGTATCGTGGTTTTTCGCATCGGGGGTTTCGCGACGGAGACTTTAAGTAGGCGGAAGGGCGCAGTCGGGGGCCCGACGAGGGGCCACACCATAGGGCGGCGCGGCCCCCCTGTGCCGCGCCGCCTTGTGGTGTCGCCACCTCGTGGCCCCACTTCGTATGTTCTTCGGTCTTCCGGAAGCTCCGTGGAAAAATAGGCCCCCGGGTCTTTGTTTCGTCCAATTCCGAGAATATTTCGTTACTAGGATTTCTGAAACCAAAAACAGCTAGAAAACGTGAACCGGCACTTCGGCATCTTGTTAATAGGTTAGTTCCGTAAAATGCACGAATATGACATAAAGTGTGCATAAAACATGTAGGTATGATCAATAATATGGCATAGAACATAAGAAATTATCGATACGTCGGAGACGTATCAAGCATCCCCAAGCTTAGTTCTCGCTCGTCCCGAGCGGGTAAAACGATAACAAAGATAATTTCTGAAGTGATATGCCATCATAACTTTGATCATACTATTTGTAAACATATGTAGTGGATGCAGCGATCAAAACAATGGTAATGACATGAGTAAACAAGTGAATCATAAAGCAAAGACTTTTCATGAATAGTACTTCAAGACAAGTATTAATAAGTCTTGCATAAGAGTTAACTCATAAAGCAATAAATCAAAGTAAAGGTATTGAAGCAACACAAAGGAAGATTAAGTTTCAGCGGTTGCTTTCAACTTGTAACATGCATATCTCATGGATAATTGTCAACATAGAGTAATATAACAAGTACAATATGCAAGTATGTAGGAATCAATGCACAGCTTCACACAAGTGTTTGCTTCTTGAGGTGGAGAGAAATAGGTGAACTGACTCAACATAAAAGTAAAGAGAATGGTCCTTCAAAGAGGAAAGCATCGATTGCTATATTTGTGCTAGAGCTTTTATTTTGAAAACATGAAACAATTTTGTCAACGGTAGTAATAAAGCACATGAGTTATGTACATTATATCTTACAAGTTGCAAGTCTCATGCATAGTATACTAATAGTGCCCGCACCTTGTCCTAATTAACTTGGACTACCGGATCTTTGCAATGCACATGTTTTGACCAAGTGTCACAATGGGGTACCTCCATGCCGCCTCGTACAAAGGTCTAAGGAGAAAGCTCGCATTTTGGATTTCTCGCTTTTGATTATTCTCAACTTAGACATCCATACCGGGACAACATGGACAACAGATAATGGACTCCTCTTTAATGCATAAGCATGTGGCAACAATTATTATTCTCATATGAGATTGAGGATATATGTCCAAACCGAAACTTCCACCATGAATCATGGCTTTAGTTAGCGGCCCAAAGTTCTTCTCTAACAATATGCATGCTCCAACCATGAAGGTGGTAGATCTCTCTTGCTTCGTACAAGACGGACATGCATAGCAACTCACATGATATTCAACAAAGAATAGTTGATGGCGTCCCCGTAAACATGGTTATCGCTCAACAAGCAACTTAATAAGAGATAAAGTGCATAAGTACATATTCAATACCACAATAGTTTTTAAGCTATTTGTCCCATGAGCTATATATTGCAAAGGTGAATGATGGAATTTTAAAGGTAGCACTCAAGCAATTTACTTTGGAATGGCGGATAAATACCATGTAGTAGGTAGGTATGGTGGACACAAATGGCATAGTGGTTGGCTCAAGGATTTTGGATGCATGAGAAGTATTCCCTCTCGATACAAGGTTTAGGCTAGCAAGGTTATTTGAAACAAACACAAGGATGAACGGTACAGCAAAAACTCACATAAAAGACATATGGTAAACATTATAAGACTCCATACCGTCTTCCTTGTTGTTCAAAACTCAATACTATATGTTATCTAGACTCTAGAGAAACCAAATATGCAAACCAAATTAGCAAGCTCTAAGTATTTCTTCATTAATGGGTGCAAAGTATATGATGCAAGAGCTTAAACATGAGCACAACAATTGCCAAGTATCAAATTATCCAAGACATTTTAGAGTTACTACATGTAGCATTTTCCAATTCCAACCATATAACAATTTAACGAAGATGAAACTTCGCCATGAATACTATGAGTAGAGCCTAAGGACATATTTGTCCATATGCTACAGCGGAGCGTGTCTCTCTCCTATAAAGTGAATGCTAGGATCCATTTTATTCAAACAAAACAAAAAACAAAAACAAACCGACGCTCCAAGCAAAGTGCATAAGATGTGACGGAATAAAAATATAGTTTCGTGGGAGGAACCCGATAATGTTGTCGATGAAGAAGGGGATGCCTTGGGCATCCCCAAGCTTAGACGCTTGAGTCTTCTTAAAATATGCAGGGGTGAACCACCGGGGCATCCCCAAGCTTAGAGCTTTCACTCTCCTTGATCATATTGCATCATACTCCTCTCTTGATCCTTGAAAA